>NC_134568.1:208174844-208521510 GCF_050947875.1 Dermacentor variabilis
AACAGAGTTTCTTGGAGAAATACGCATACTATAGGGTTTTGCTGGCATCAAAAAATATAGCGGGCAATTTTTTTTTTTATGAAGTGAAGCAAATAATGATTTGTAGTGTTCCGTAATGGTCACGGGCTAAAGCATGCGCAAAACATGCACTGAACAGCTATTTCAAGTGTGTCCGGACTGACTTTCGCACCTCTTCTTTCCTTACGCAGTGAATAGCATTCTCGCGGTTCTTCGTATACCATGGACGAATGGACAGGTGTCCCTATTAGCAAAAAAAAAAAAAAGAAGGTACTTCCGCTAGAATTGTTCGTAAGAGCAGAGGGCAGCACATCGTGATGTCGAACACTATTGGCGAATACTGCCGGCCGATGGTAAATGCATTTGCGAACTAGAACCTTTTCGTTTTCGGCCCCTGATTCACAAAGGTTTTTGTTCGTCACAAATAAATATACTTCACTGGCCAACCACCTTCACTAATAACGTATTCGCAGCGCCACTGGTCTTAATAACCGCGCCATGGCGTACGTACGGAGCCCGAAGGCCCAGAACCACATCTTATTCAGCGTCTACAGTTCACATAGAATTATAGTTTTGCGAGTTTTCCTGCCGTTCTATTACGAACGTGGCACACGTTCGCTAAGCAATGTTCGACGAAGCGCTCTGTCGGCACCGACCTCAGGGGACAATTATGCCCTGCTACTTGATGCAGCACCCGTTCCACTCGTTCCACGGACTGCAGTAGAGCGAGAAGTAAGAAAGGAAAGAGCGCACGGAATCAATCAAAAGGGCGGAGAGAATAGTTGAAAGGTGGAGAACTCGGCGAGAGAACATGTTTTTGACCTGCTGCTCAACGCTTAGGTCAGGGGAAAGGAAATATTATAGGGACAAGGGAAGTAGGCGCTGCCAATGGGTGAGAATCACGATTGCACAAGTGCATGACGTGCTTCCTTGCGTTGAGTACGTGTACATAATAATAATAATAATAATAATTGTCGTCGTCGTCGTCATCATCATCATCCAATTTATGTCCACTGCAGGACGAAGGCCTCTCCGTGCGATCTCCAATTACCGCTGTCCTGCGCCAACCAATTCCAACTAGCACCCGCGAATTTCCTAATTTCATCGCACCACTTAGCCTTCTGCCTTCCTCTACTGCGTTTTTTTTTTCTCTTGGTACCCATTCTATAGCCCTAATGGCCCAAGGGTTATCTACTCTACGCATTGCATGCCCTGCTCAGCGCCAATTTTTTCTCTTAATGTCAATTAGAATACCGGCTATACCCGTTTGCTCTCTGATCCAAACAGCTCTCTTTCTGTCTCTCAAAGTTATGCCTAGCATTCTTCGTTCCATCGCTCTTTGTGCGGTCCTTAACTTAAAACTTTTTGTGCGCAAACAAACAAGGACGAAGAATAGGGGCAACACAAGGACGAGCGCTTTGTAACAGCTGGACAAACCAGTTGTTACAAAGCGCTCGTCCTTGTGTTGCCCTTATTCTTCGTCCCTGTTTGTTTGCGCACAAAAAGTTTTAAGATGAATCTGTTCCAACTAGGCCGACTCGCAGTTATGCTAAAGTCCTTAACTTGTTCTCAAGCTTCTTTGTCAGTCTCCAAGTTACTGCTCCATATGTCAGCACCGGTAAAATGCACTGATTATACATCTTCCTTTTCAATGATAATGGTAAGCTTTCAGACAGGAGCTGACAATGTCTGCCGTATGTGATCCAACCCATTTTTATTCTTCTACGAATTTCCTTCTCATGATCAGGGTTCCCTGTGTTTAATTTACCTAGGTAAACGTACTCCTTCATAAACTCTAGAGGCCGACTGGCGATATTGAACTCTTGTTCCTTTGCCCGGTTATTCATCCTTATCTTTGTCTTCTGCATATTAATCTTCAACCCCACTCTTACACTCTCTTTGTTAACGTCGTCTGTCATTTGTTGTAGCTCGTCTGCAGTGTTGCTGAATAGAACAATGTCATCGGCAAACCAAAGGTTGCTGAGGTATTCGTCGTCGATCCTTACTCCTAAGCCTTCCCAGTTTAATAGCTTGAATATTTCTTCCAAGCACGCAGTGAATAGCATTGGAGAGATTGTGTCTCCCTGTCTGACCCCTTTCTTTATAGGTATCGTCCTACTTTTCTTGTGGAGAATTTGGGTAGCTGTGGAATCTCTGTAGATATTTTCCAGAATATTTACGTAAGTGGTCTGTACTCCTTGATTACCTAATGTATCTACGACTGTTGGTATCTCTACTGTATCAAATATCTTTTCGTAATCTATGAAAGCCATATGAAGAGGCTGATTGTACTTTGCGGATTTCTCGATTACCTGATTGATGACATGGATGTGATCCATTGTAGAGCATCCCTTCCTAAAACCTGCCTGTTCCCTTGGTTGAATAAAGTCCAGTGCTGCCCTTATTCATTGTGCTTTAATTTCATTATGCTCGGCTGGCAATGCTTCTGAGAAAAAAAAACAGGAAACCAGCGATAAAGACACGTACACAAGAGGCGAACTGGGCAGGATGAGTGCTATTCTCGACCTGTTCTTCCCGGGTGTCTTTTTCGATGGTTTCCTGGTTGTTCAAAAGTAAAAAGTATGTGCCAACGAGTTCAGCAAGAAACTCTGCCGGGGTGATGCTTCTTGCTTATGGAGAGTAGCCAGCATTGTCTCTATAGCGTGTATCATTTGCGCTGCAGTTTTTGTAGCTGACGTGACCAAACCAGCAGCTATCTGCTGCAAGGCATCGAACATTTGCTCCAGCATCGTCTTCATAGACCGGCAAAGGCTGGGCTCTCGTTCATCGTTCCGTCTGCAGTTAGGGGCTTCAGTTTTGCGAAAGTACCGAATGCCACGTTTTTGGGCCCGATCAGGTGTAGATTACACGAGGATGAACTTTCAGAAGATGATATTCAGGCTTTTTCACCTCCTTTCGCGGTGTCGAAACTCCTTAAGGTCGAAGCCTCGGTTTCGGAGGCGCATTTTCCTCTTCCTTACACCACGAGACTACTGCCTCCCTATTTTCTTCACTGCAACAAACTTTTATTAACTTCGACATTTTTTTCCAAGTCGCTTGGTGGTGTCTGTTTCGTTTCAGACCATTTCCTCTCTTAAAGTGTTTGGTGAGTGAGTGAGTGAGTGAGTGAGTGAGTGAGTGAGTGAGTGAGTGAGTGAGTGAGTGAGTGAGTGAGTGAGTGAGTGAGTGAGTGAGTGAGTGAGTGAGTGAGCGAGCGAGCGAGCGAGCGAGTGAGTGAGTGAGTGAGTGAGTGAGTGAGTGAGTGAGTGAGTGAGTGAGTGAGTGAGTGAGTGAGTGAGTGAGTGAGTGAGTGAGTGAGTGAGTGAGTGAGTGAGTGAGTGAAATAACTTTAATAGGTCCAGAGAAGACGCAGGGGAGACCCCGCGCCACCCGGCTAGTACCACGAAAGTGTTTGGTCGTTTCTCCATAGCGCGGGCACGAACTGCCAACTTGAAGAAGTTACGGCTCTGCACTGCTCGAAGGCACGCAGGGGCGAGCCAGGTACCTTATGTAACCTACCTTGACAACAGTTGGCGTTCGGCCTCGGCTCGCAGCCGCGGTCCATTAATGACAGCCACGTGCTCGGTTTTCTGCGGTGAGGTTTGCATGCCATTCTCCTTAATGTAGTCGTGGACGGCGTTGAGGCCTGCCTGCAGGGCAGGTTCTTACTCCCCAGGGGACCCCGAGTTAGTCCACAGGGTCATATCGTCCGCGTCCCCCTTCCCCATAGAGCACCCCTTTTCTGCCGCAAGGCTTCGCCTATTCAATGCAAAAATAAAGACGTTTAAAAAAAGAAGCAACAGTTGGCAGGTTGTAATTTTGACTACGGAGAGCAAAAGTTCATAGAGTCGTTATCGATAATGACGGTAACAACGTTGCAATGTTGAACTTGCGTAACGTACCAAGTATTCCAACCGCTTTGAGGGTATCCATGGTGGACTGTGTGGACACACACATATTGGTAGTGTTACGAGTGTTGAATTGCACTCCTTTAACTTGCCCGGTGCATGTTTTCCAAGGGCATAGAGTAAGGATGTGCCTGCTGAGAGAGTTAAGTTTGTGCGTTACACTGGTTGACAGGTATGCTATTGTGAATTTCCTTAGGGGCAATTTGGTGGTGCATTGCTCACTTGCATTTGTGCTTATGCGGATGCGGAGCGCTCGTTTCAGTCAGCAGTCGAAAAATTGCTAATAACGGAATTTTCATACCCAATCAAATACAAATATTCGAGAAAAACGACATCCACATGCGTAATTAAATACCACATATTTTTTTGTATTTTGCAATAAAATTAAACATAAAGCCATTTTTGAGTGGGTTCGGTAAAAAGGAAAATAAAGTGCTTATTGACATCATTTGAAACACGTAATGCCGTTCTGAGGAGCTCGTAAAGGAGAAACAACTGAAATGTGATCGTACATGACACACCGTCCCTGTGACAGTAATGAAAAGCAGGAAGAGTACGTCATTAAATATATATATAGAATGCTGTGGCTGTCGAATAAGCAAAGTGTAATACTTAAGCACCGCGCATCATCTTGAAGGGATGAACACGATGAGATTGTCTACATAATAAATTGATTTGCCTTATTTGAGAAAACAGGACTTCGTAAGCTGCCTAAAGGCGAGGCATCCTTACTTGAATGACCAGAAATTATTGAACAGAACTTAGCTACTCCATGCATTTGTTGAGAAACTGGGAGTCTCTGCTCAGCAACCGCTGCTCCCGCACGGCCGAAACGTTCGGAACGCTTCGATAAGTGTTGTTATTCCTTATAACTGAACCGAACCGAATGTTCGGCAACTTGGAATAGTAAATTCTCGAATCAAAGAATTGAATAACAAATGCTATTCGATTCTTATTCAATGTTTCGGGGGCCTTTCCCACCCTTAAAATTACCCCGGAAACGGGTCCTTCCTGATGGATGCCGCTTGGCTCTAAATTCATGCATAGACAAATAAAATGAACATTCTATACAGCTGAACAATAACTATATTGGACAGTCACTCCGATCATTTCCATGCGAAAGACAGTATTCCAGGTGGATATTTTTTAAAAGAAAAATCTAAAAACAACTTGGCAGTTTGGCTGAAGCGCAAGCAAATCTGCTACTGCCGGCACTTCATTCCGGCATTTCAGCTCACGTGCAACACCTAATGTTTCGGGAAGGGCCGCTCACAGTGTGAAATGAGGTGTCACGTCGTCTCTAGTTTTTGTTTGACTGCGAACTCATGGACGAGTGGTAGCGCGCTTTTTGTGAGAGCGACGCTCAGGCGGAGCAATTGCCGGCACAGACTGCCAGGCTAGCACCAACACTAGCACAGCCGCCACCGAAGCGCAAAGCATTTGCGCAGTGCATCACGTAGAGGTGAGCCGTGAACAAGGGAGACGAAAGTTTTGCGGAAAGAAAAAAAGAAATTGCGAAATGAGGAAGAAACCAATCTCTACGAGTAACACACCGGATAAATGTATTTCACAGGGCGCAAACACACACACACACACACACACACGCACGCAAGCACGCACGCACGCACACACACACACGCAAGCACGCACGCACGCACACACACGCACGCAAGCACGCACGCACACACACGCACGCACGCAAGCACGCACACGCACATGATAGGCAAACAGGCCAACTAAACCCGATGTACGAAACTCCTGGACATGCGGACGGTCTAGGCACCTTCGCGACGCCGTCGCGTCCAGTTGCACTCTGCAGAATTTGGGCTTAACCTTGCGGGCATATACCGGAAATAAGAAGAGGCCTGACTTCCGCCATCGCTTCGAACGGCGACTCTTCGGCCGAAAAGCCTAATAAGGCGTCTTTTATAAGTAAAACAGTGGTGCTAAGCGTAATTCTTGCTTGCTGGCTCCTCAAATAACTCACAACAGGGAGTTGGCCAGGAAGCCGACAGTAAGTGCGAACAAGAAGCTAAAATCCATAAAAATGTGTAAAAGTGAAAGTCGCCCAAATAATGAAGAAATGCACCAATTACATAAAGAAGAAGAAAAAAAACTACCGATAGTGAAGTGCAACGTATGGATTTCACGAGGAAAACATAACTGTAGACATTAAAATAACTTTCATAACAATAATGAATTTTGAAAAGAATCAAATTATTAATTTCAGAAAGTTAACTCGGCAATATTCTTGCGTCACAAAAATGCCTATACAAATGATCCCGTGGCTGAAGCTTAGCGCAGTGGCTCCGAAAGAGAGCACATCTGGTAAACTTAAGAGAAAAAACAACCACTTGACGGTACGGAATGTTTATCTTTTTGTCGTGGTGTTAAACCAACGGCAGCTTCGACAAGGAACTTTTAACGGACTAATGTTTAGTGCATATGTGATATTTAGGGAAAGGCGCTAGACAGAACCTATGTAAATGAAAATTTGTCGGTAGCATATGGTAGGCGCAATTTTGTGAGAGAAACTTCACATTGACATGTGGAGCGCCATTTACCGGAGCAAGGAAAAAGCAGACGGAGAAAGTTTGACGATGGTAAAACATACGACGCTGCAGTCTTGGAAAGGAGAATATTTTATAACTGACCACTGTGATCTAAAAAGAAGTCGGCAGGACAGGGATGACAGAGCCAAAATAATCGCTGCGGCGAGCGGCCAGCTTCCCAAGACTGCATGCAAGTGAAGCTTAAAGCAGCAGCTAATTATCATCTTAGAAGAAACAACGCTTTGATTCACTCAAAGCAAAAGTTATCAAGTAGAATAAAAACAGCCTGCTAGTTGCCAACATGTGGCTTAAAAAGTGCAGTGCCGGCGTTCCAAATGCCCACTTTGTCAACGGTCGCTTTCTGCTGGCCAAGCGAGTGCCGAAAGCACGAAAAGCGCCTGCGTCTCTCTCTCTCTCTCTCTCTCTCACTCACTCACTCACTCTCTGCATTTTTTCTAAACAGCACCGCGCTTTACATTTTTCCGCACCAGTCATCAGTCTGCTTTTTTTTTTTTCCTTTTTTTCTTATTTCAGGCGGCAATACTTGTATAAGCGCTGATTTCCTTGTACACGTCTGTGCCAGCTAGCTGTCGCTAGCCGTACAAGTTTATATATTTGGTCGAGGCCTAGCCAACATCAGCCGAACTCCGCACATTACCAGGCGTTCGTGCTCTTCTTTCATTCTCGTGGGTACACCGGAAGCTCGCCAAATAAGCTGTTGCACATCGTTGCAACTGGAGCAGTAGCATAAAATGGTCGTTTCCCCGAGGTGCGCAGGCTGGCGCAGTCTTTGGTATCCCCCCCCCCCCTTTTCTTTCCTTCGCTCGGTTGCCCCAGTTCAACGCCGGACTCACTTCTTCCGTGCTTCGTGATAAGAGTCATTGGCGTTCCGTTTCGCGATAGCTGGCCGAAAACGGCTCTCTAACACTCGAGAGTAACGAGACTTTTTTTTTCCTGCTTCGCGTTCAGTCCGCGCCTTGCTTGCCCCTAACAGCAACGCTCAACCCCCCCCCCCCCACACACACACACACTTTGCCCCCCGAGCGGCGCCGTGTAGCGCTTCAGATGACGCGGCAGGAAACGCAAGAAGCATGGAAAATGCGCGGGTGGAGTAGTGTGCTGGTTCGCTTCCCTTTTATCTTTATTGACATTGTCGTCAGTTAGAAGGCCAGAAAATCGGAAGCAGTCGTTTACGGTTTGCGCGAAATTGGCAGCGGTGGTGGTGCCCCAGGCGTTCTGAGGAAGCTTGCGCGTATACCTCCTAATGGAGACGCTTCGACAAAAAGCGTTGCACCCTGCGTCGACTACGCAAGAAAACAAGAGAGGGCTACTAGGATGGCCAGCGCAGCTAGCACGGGAGTAATGAGCGAACAGAGAAGTGAGCAGTGGAAGCTGTGGAACCTTCAGCAATAGAGTCGACGCGGGCTGGCCGAAAGATAAGGCGCGCCGTTGCCCGTCGCCAGATATGCGCATGGTTCAAGGGCCTGAAGTCTGGTTAAGTGCAACGTTAGTCAGCGGTGAACGCTCGGTCGAGCAAAGAGTTCAGATTTCAAAACAGCACCTACGTGCCAAGGCACAGAGCAAGAACGGAGAGCGAATCGCGCTGTTTTGACTCTGCAGGGTAACTGCCGTTGCCCTTGTTACTTCAAGCGCAGTAAATACCTTTGAGAATAGCTTCGGTGTTCCTTCGATGTTGTTTTGGAATACCGGAGTAAGGCGCCCCGTAAAGCATATGCGCACTTCGCTTGTCTCTCTATTTGGTGGCTGTGGTGCAACGCACTAGACTATCGTGAAATATGTGCAAATGAGAACCAGTAGGAAATGTCTTGCACGTACTGACCCGCAATGATCGGGCCTTTTTTGCCTGGCACTCGAGGTAACAGTGGGACGCAAGCCATTCACCAACCTCATCGCTAAAACACCTGAAACTCACGTCCTCGTCGCCTACACAGCGAGTTCGTCCCCGCACTCTGATGAGGGTGGAATGCGACAATGTACGCGTGTGCTCACTACTATCTCACTTCACTCTGACGAAGCCCAGGCTGTCAAAAATAATACGCAGCCCTCAAATACAGCGCCATCTGTGGCTCAGGTGCTCAGCTTCCAGGCATAAGCATGGGCGAATCGATATTCGAGTGTAGGATGTGGATGAACGGCGAGATGTGAATTGTTGCTGCATTTTGGGAGCCCCACGAAAGCGGTTGGCTGCTGAAAGGGTTCAAGCTGGACATTATTTATCTCACCGCTGTCATTACGATATTTGGACACGAAAACAAGTGTGAGAGAAAGTTGGGAATAAACGCACATCGCAAAAGGATGGAACAGGTGGACGAACTGGTGTATACGGGGTGATCATATTTATGTTTTACGGAATTTTTAAGAATCACTTGTGGAAGATAGCATAATTCTTGTGGTTGAGTTGGATTATTCGAAGAGGCGGACATTACTAGCACGAGAAATTGAAACACATATTGAATTAACGAAAATTCACTAATCTTCTTAATTAATGACTTTACGGTCCATACTGGAATTTACGAATTGTAGCGGGTGTGTTTGCAAGACGTATCCACTTGAAATGAATTTCCAGGATGACACCAGTTTCGAGATATTACTTCCCAAATTTGTGGGACGATATACACGGGCGTTCCAGTTACTTTCGTGCTTTAATGTATAAAAGACCGTTTTGTTAAAGAAAGTAATGGGACCAACAGTGCATTATTTTCATGGGGAGTTTGATGGCGCATATCTCCAGACCCCAGTTAACTGAAGCTGTGGTTTCAGTTAACTCAAATACCTTGCTTGCGAATGCGACACAGCCGTTGTGGTCAAAAGCGGTCGAAAACAAAGTATCGGCTTCATTTCGTTGATCTAACGCGCTGGCAAAGCAGTTAATGGTAAAAAAAAATTATTTTTTTCGGAACACAGCTGAACGACGAACGTGATCATCATCATCATCATCATCATCATCGTCGTCGTCGTTGTCGTCGTTATTGTTGTTATTATTATTATTATTATTATTATTATTATTATTATTATTATTATTATTATTATTATTATTATTCGATATGAAAACACACATTTACTATGGACAGAGAAGGAAAAAGGGTGGGAGCAGGCTGGTTGCTACCGAGAGGGGCACAATGCCTGCCTATATTCTTCGGAAAGGAGGGGATAGAAACAGCTAAGCTGAAGATAGGAAGTAGGGTAGTTAAGAGGAAAGAAAGAATAATATGACAGGTCGCAAACACTGAAGGAACGGCAAAGAACAGAGTGCATTTAAAAATGATTTTAGGCGCAAAAAATAAGACACGGACAGGCTTATTCTGTTGTCTGCTGTCGAATAAGCCTGTAAGTGTCTTTTATTATGTTGTCCGTGTCTTATTTCTTGCGCCTAAAACAATTTCTAAAGGCCATGTGCCAACTAGCCCGACAGCAGCCGTTACTAAACAGCGTGCAACAGTATAGGAACAGAAAAATAAACACGCAGGGCACACTGATCACAAAGGAATGTTAAATAATACAAAACTACAAAAACATACAAATAAAGTTTTGTCTTTCGTAAAGAAAAAGTGTTGTACAAACGTGAAGTCAAGCTACTTTCTTGTAGAAAAGTAAGAAGGGAGCGATGAGCTTGGTCGTGTCGAGAAGCACAACTACTCAAATACAGTCAATCATCTAGGGTCGTATACACTTATTTTCGTGTCCAAACACCGTGATGATAGTGGTGAAATAAAATCCGGCTCAAACATTGGCCTCACCACTTTCGTGGGGCTCGCAGAAAGGTGAATCACAAGGCTTTAGTACACTAGATACGCAAGTGCACAATTAAGTATAAAAATAGAAAACTGAGCGAGTTGGCAGTCGTAAGCCTGGGGGGGGGGGGGGGGGGGGGGGCATGGATAAGCCATGGGGGGCATGGGGGCACAGTGCGCATGGATTTCGATAGGGTGCTTTCGAATTTTCAAATGATTTTTTTCACGTGTTTTTGTGACGTGTTTTAGCTATGTGCTGTTAGTTTTCTTTCTTCATGTATTTCCTAATAAAAGCCAGTTGAAAGTTTGCGCATGTCCTGTGTACTTGTCTTTAGTCCAACTGTGGGCGACGCACTAACTTCGGCATGAACGATTATGTACGCACCCTATAGTACGAGTGCTTATTATTACTGGAGGTTCTCTAAAAGAAGCATAGTAATATCAGTCATGCTTGACGCGTACCCATCTGTTTGTTCTCTAAATCACAACTTTGTGTTCGATCACATCCAGTGAAGCTACGGATTCAGACATAACATAACTAAAAAAAAAATGTAATCGCGATGCAGTTTTAATTGCTGCGAGCCTACTATAATGTGGCTAGATGTGCAAGTGCTTTCACTATCCGGTCGCGTAAGAAAGACGGCCCTGGTAAGCGCAGAGCGTTCTCGGAAGGGACTCCTCGCGTGCTTACAGAGGAAGCGCAGCCACGCGAGCGCGACAGCCCAACAAACGGGGAGCTCTTGGACGCTAATGATCTTCGTGCTTGGGCACACGCAGCGAAGCAATTGCGGTCTACCAACGACGACTAATGTGCACCCTTCTAAATGCGCACCCTCGCGCGCACTTGGGAAGTCGCTATGCTGACCATTCAACCGAAAAAGTGGTGAGCTATCGTCACCGAAGCGGCAAATCGAAGAAAAACGCTTCAAACGCGGAGAGCCGCGCGCATCGATTGTCTCGCCACGATAAGGCCACACTTGCTTCCCAACGCGGCTCTCAGTTTCAGCCCGTTGTGTTCACAGACTCAATTCGAAGAGTGCCGCGGAATGAGCGCTAAGAATGAGACGCGGGCTCTTCGTTACGCTCCGGATCCTGAACCCGCTCGTGAAGGCGCGGGTATGCGTGGGGAATGACTCGAATGGCGGCATGCGTTTCCCGGCTCCCGTGTGCATGCTGATAGCCTCGCTGGAACAAGAACATGGTGCATACTGAGTATGGCGTAATGCGCTCTCCCGTTTTCATTTCGCCTATGCTGCATATTCCCGCGTATAAGAGACACGATCATTCGTCTGCATAATTATTTAAACTTGTCCATATTTTTTATCGATCCTCCAGTTCGTGAATGTAGCGCATGATGCGCCGTAGCAGATGCGACAGTTTCGACACTGCGTACTATAGATACGTGTCCACTATACGTTATTTTTCGCAATTATTTTATAACTGCAGCATCGCCAGCAGATGGGATCCGTTCGACATGTATGAGCAAATGCACGTTCGATCCAACCGTTGAGGCGGATCTGCGCCTACAAACGCTGATGATGTTTCCGCGCCAGCTGCAGCCAACTGCCGCTTTGTTATTGCGAACGTTTACTTTCTGCCGCCGCGACGTATGCAAGACGACAGTGTGCCAGCGAACGTCGTAGTTAGAGATTTACGCCCATCCATCCGGATCTTGCACACGCAGCATGCACTCGCAATGGTCGTGGTGGATGCGCAGCTATTGCACTATATTTCGTGTAATGGGCACGGAAGGAAGCGACATTAAATGACACGCCGCGGAGGAGTTGTGTGTTTACGCGCCATGGAGGTTACTGTATATATAGCCCCTAGAACGGCGTCCTCTCTATTCTTTAATGAGATCGCAGAACTTGCTCGCAGTAACGCATTGTCCTTCTCACGATATACCAGCTCCGGTATGGCATCTCCATGTGCGCCGCCGCTCAAGTACAGGGCCGCATCAGTGGTGCTTCACGCGTTCGATGGGGACACCAGACGGCTGCCGATGGCTCCCCGAGCCCATACTCAAGCGGCGCGTCTCCAGCCAGCGGGCGCCACATCGAAAGTGGGCGGAGGGAGGCCACTGTCTGCTCCGCTCAATCAGCTGCTGGCCGTTCGCGATTCTCCCCCACCGCCTTTTTTTTTTCTTCTTCTTTTCCTTAGATTGTATTATTTTGTCCACGCAGTTTGCACTGAAGCGAAGCCAGTGCATTTGATGTATCCGTGGCGCCAGAAAGATTCGCTGATCTTCGACCTTCCATAAGTTCCGTTTCAGAGGCGGGCTCATTCGTGAATGCGTTCTGTATATTATTCGGTTATCCACACAGCGCACGCGCGCACACACACACACACACACACACACGCACGCACATGCGAATGGCCGCAAAGAAAATCTAAAAAAACACGAAGAGACGCCAACGCCTTGCGGCGCTGCAAAACGTCACCTCGCGGTGACAATGCGATTTGTCCGTTACTTTTCCTTTTCCACGAACGCGCGCGCACGTTCCCCAACTAGAACGGCGGGGAACCCAGCGAGCAAGTCCCGACGAAAGACCGTCGTGGCGGCGCCATGAGCATTGCGCACCGTAACGACCGAAACGCTGCCCAGTGGCTGCTGTTGCTGCGGCACGCGTGCGCTCCGGAAAACGCGTTCGTGTCCCGCCGCTGCGCTTGTCGGCGGCCGCTCCCCTGAGGATGCCGGTGGCACGCCACCGTGGACGAGGCTGTGTGCTGCGTAGGGGTCCGTGGTGTTTTGCTGGCAACCATTGGAGACCGTGGCGCGTAGTAGCGCGAGTGCGCGGTCTGCGCAGCTCGCTGTAGAGCAGGTGTTCTGTGAGCGGGCGGCCAGCCAGTTCATTTGAGTTAGCAACCGTTATAGCACAGGAGTCCGACGTATCAGCGTCTAACTCCATCGCCGGTCTTTTCCGCATACATCTCTTGTTTCCCACGACGGCCGCATTTCGATGGGGGCGAAATGCGAAAACACCCGTGCGCTTAGATTTAGGCGCACGTTAAAGAACCCCAGGTGGTCAAAATTTCCGGAGTCCTCCACTACGGCGTGCCTCATAATCAGAAAGTGGTTTTGGCACGTAAAACCCCAAATATTATTATTATTATTCTCTTGTTTCCCCCGCCATGTTGATTCATTTGACTAGGTGTCCTTTCTCCCTTTTGCTCGCCCGATATGTACGAGTATGCGGCACAACGCTAGTCCAGCGAATCGCCCTTGCCCGGCCGTTTAGAAACGCTGTATTCCACAGCCAGACGCCAAAGAAATCGCCAAAGGACAAAGAAATGTGGACAGCCCGTGTTTTATCTCTGCGCCGTCAGGAACGTGCCACGCGCTGAAAAGGTCCATTTCAGATTTTTTTTCCCTTTCTTTTTGTTTTCTGCTCACGCATTCACGAACGCTATTGCGACAGGCGCGCCGACGCTGTGCGTGCGCGCTCTTGTCTAAACGAGATGGTGGTCGATCAATGCCGAGAGAAACGCGTTTTTGGCCGCCTCGACGGGAGTCGCGTTTGTTTAGGCGCCCCATTACTGTCATCTCGACGGGTCGGTTGACGTGAATGTTTAGCGACTAAATCGCAGGGAGCGGTCCCGTCGCGTCACATAAATCGTCGCAACCGTGCAGCTACGTGGTGGCGTTGGCGATGCGCTGGAAGACGTCCTTCCCCGTCCTGAGCCACTGTTGGCGCGACGTGCATGCAGGCGACACGTGACGTGCGCGTGTCGCAAGGCTCTCGGCGGAGGCGCGACCGCGGGGGCGCAACTCTGCAACACTCTTGCGGCGCGCAGTGGCGAGTGAAGACGACCTTCGAGAAGGAATTGTCGTTCCTATAGCGAACGACAGTTTTCAATCCATGTCTCTTCTAATGAAGTGCGGCGCTGCCACTGGTCCTTTTGCGCTACGGAAGATGTAGCTGCTTGAAATGCTTGCGGTTCTTTAGGCTAGGACGGCTAAATCGCCTCGGAGCACGGGAGCGACGTGGATATAAATATACGTGTGCGTCGGGCACTGTGTCTTCGTTTCGTATTTAAATGGTTGCGATTTTGAGCGAGAGACTACTGAAAATTAGGGTCACTTACTCGTTAACAGAGCGGCTGGGGTCCTCGTCCTTGACTGGTTTGCCTAAGATAAACCGAATCCAAAGCAAGTGAAGGACACATGAACTGTAAGGCGATATTAGGCAAGTAGAAAAAAGACAAAAACTTAGTTACGTGGGTTTTTTTGCGTCTCTACATCTTCCAGCCATTCGTAGACCTGCTGTATGCCACGAACGACGTTTCGCGTATTAATATCGCCTTACGGGTCACGTGTTCTTAACTTTCTTTGAGTTCGCTTTATTTTGGGCCACCCTATAGGTATAACGCCTGCGATTTGAAGTGAGCGATCAGCTTTTAGAACGGCCAGAGCGATGGCGGATTTCAAGTTGGTGCCGCGACTTTCTGCGCGCTTCATGTCCAATATACAGGGGTGTGCGGATATTGAACAATGAGGTACAAATCGAACAGACTTTTTTTTTCTTACATAATATTAAATTACATAGGTTCGCGTTTTTTTTTTTTTTAGGTGGCACCGAATGCTCCTTTTTGCATGGGTAAACAAAATGCATTCACAAAATGCATTCACAAAATGTGCCGGAAAAAAACACTGAAGACAGTCAGAGTGCATGAATACATTCAAAGTTTTGCACACGAGTTCAAGAAGCCTGAGGTGATGCAACACGAACACGCGCAAAAATGCATAAACACATCCAGTTACATAAATCACATGGTTATTTGTACAACGTTATTACCGAGCTTTTTATGATGCAAAGTGGGTATAGTACGCTCCCTGGGCGGCTGACTACAATCGCCGCGGTAGTCCAGTGGCGCTGGCGTTCCGCTGCTGAGCTCGAGGTCACGGGTTCGATCCTGATCGCGGCGGCCGCATCTCGATGGATGTATAAGGCAAAAACGCTCGTGCACTTAGATGTAGGTGCATGTTAAGGAGCCATCTCCTCTAAATGGTCAAAATTACGCCGCAGTAGCCCCCCCCCCCCCCGAACGGCGTGCCGCATAATCAGATAGTGCTTTTTCGCGCGTGAAACCACGGAGTTTATCATATATATATATATATATATATATATATATATATATATATATATATATATATATATATATATATATATATATATATATATATTCAATGCTGAAAGCTCCTAAACAATAATAATAAGGAAATAATAAGTAGGAAAGACATGCTCACGAAAGGCGCGCAACAACTGCCACTGTACCAGATTTAGTCCTTATCCTCAATTTATTTATTTATTTATTTATTTATTTAATACCCACAGCGCCACAAAGGCATTAAAGTGGGGGAGGGGGGTTACAAACCACAAAATGAAGATAAAGATAAAGCAGGTTTCAGTTCACAGCAATTCACAGAATGCAATTCTCATTGCATTCTTGATCGTATTTGATTCGACAATTCACTATTCTAAATGGTCAACTATAAGAGGGGAAAACATTTATTGGAGTCTAGAAGGATAAACACTGATGAAAGCGGCGACTGTTCTGAACGATCTTGCTGCAGGAAAGCCGTGGTTGTTGTGCAGAACGCCAGTTCCTGAGCGATGTCGTGGAGCAGAAAACCTTTGCTTAATACTTTACATTAATTCAACATGTATGCCTCGGCCTTTGACATCCCCACGAATTTGTTGTCTCGATTCAGCAAGACAACTTATTATTTGGTCAATATTACACCACATGTTTCACCTCTTTTAACCCTGTGTGCGATGCTAGTAGTATTACACTTAGTTCCTCCTATGAACAAAACAGTCTATGCAGTTCTTTTGCTTCAATAACGCCATTGTCGTGGTGCGCCAGATAAGATCCCCTTTCATTTTTTCTCATTTATACGAGGCTTTCAGCTGACCGGACTTATGGTTGCGAATGGCAATACATGTAATAAATTATGTATATAAGCCTTCTTTTACCAAATGGGCTGCAGGAAACCTTTGTATTTCATTTTGTTCAGAAATTAGAAACATTCGCTATTCGATTCGATGTTCTAAAGACGTTCTCTTCGAATCTTCGCCTTTGATTAGAAAATTTACCTATCGAACGTTCCTAACAATTTACGATATTCAGTGATGAATGGACGTTGGTTACCTCTGATTTGATGACGCTGTCAGTAGAAATAACGGGGACAAAGAGAATTATTTGTATCGTCTTGCCTTTCTCTCATTTGCATATCTCTCTCTCTCTGTATCGCACTTCCACAGATGATAAAGCTACGAAATTCTAGGTGAAAATGCTAGTTCATTCTAATGCGATATAACAGTAGGTAAAACGAAAAACTGAAACTACTGGAAAAGGTAAGCCTGAATAAATGTTGTATATGATACGTAAGACATGTAGTTGTGAGTCTTAAAGTCGACAGAAATTCGTCTTAACATAAGAACTTAATTGACAGGTTTCTGGAGGTGGTGCAGTGCTAATGCTTCTTTTGTTGTTGTAAATCTTCTGAAAGAAAAGAAAATTATTAAAATGGACATCGATTAACCCAAACACTAACGCATTGTTGCGTTTCGCCTGCGACACGCGGTTTTGCCGGCGCGACTGCGGCGGGGCGGCAGACATTTTGGCCCGTCCGGCGTCGCCGCAACGCTCCCCGCCAGGCGTTTCCAGGCGTTTCCAGGCATGTTCCGATGCCACGTGTCTTCATGTGCGTGTGTGAGTGTATGTGCCATTGTGCCCGAACCAGGCGATGCGACAGCAGGGGTCACCCTCTCCTTCCAGTCATTGTGCCCGAACCAGGCGATGCGACAGCAGGGGTCACCCTCTCCTCCCAGTCTTTGTGCCCGACCGGCGGCGCTACGACAGTGTGCGTCACCATTAGCCCATTGTACAATCACGTGCTCGTCTATTGAGGGGTTCCTTCTTGCCCTCAACTGCGAGAGTATAAAAACAGCTGCCCCCGGACGCCAAAAGGAGGGCTCCGATTTCTTCTGTTGAGTAAAGTGCTCTCCCGTCTCTCTTCTTCGGTCAACCTGACCGCCAACTCTTTGCGATGTTAAAATAAACAAGTTGTTTTGTTGTTACCAGTCGACTCATGCTTTGCCGGGACCTTCGGATGCTTCCAGTTGTACCCCAGGCCGCCAGGCCAACGCTACCCTTGGGGCTTGCGACCCAGGTACAACCACGGGCGTCAGCGCCGAGTTCCCAACAACCGATGCCATCGGTGGGATCCAAACAACTGTCTGCCAGCGGGGAGATCGCGACAACGGAGGCCAGCAGCGAAGAGATGCAGTTGACTGTATGCTGAGCAGCTCATCGACGATCCGGGAGCAGTGCAACGAGCCCTGTGTGATGACTGGTTGCCTGCAGCGGAACGACTGCGCGGAACTCTTGGCTGCGAGGTTTGGTGAGTGCGGGACTTTCTTCTTCTGAGTTTTGCCAGGCTTTTGTTAGCGTCAGAAACAGAGCTGGTAATTGTGGTTGTCGTTGCTGCCGGGTTAGTTTGCGGCAAGACAATAATAGGCAGTAGAGAAAGCAGCATTCAGAGCAGCCATGGATTTGAAGTCGTTGCGCAAACCGAAATTGTTGGAGCTTGCAAGAGAGTTGGGTCTGGATGTCTCAGACAAACTAAGAAAACCTGAACTGCTAAAGGCTATTCTTGAGTTAGAGGCTGAGGATGACGAGCTGTCGGAATGCCTTGAGACCATTGAGGAGAGGGAGACTGCAAAAAGACAGGAGCGCGAACTTAAAGAGCAAAAAGAAAAAGAAGAGCGCGAACTTAAAGAACAGAAAGAAAAAGAAGAGCGTGAACGTAAAGAACAGAAAGAGCGAGAGCAACAAGAGCGTGACCGTCAACACGCTTTGGAAATGAAGCGTCTTGAGGTAGAGATGGAACGCGCTCGTAATGGAAGTCAGGCACACGGTGCAGGAGAACGCGTATTGTTCAAAATGACTGACCTGATGCGGCCGTTTAAGCTTGGAGAGGACATTGGTTTGTTCCTGGTTAACTTTGAGCGAACGTGCGAGAAGCAGGGGTTCTCTCGGGAAACGTGGCCACAGCGCTTGCTCACTTTGTTACCCGGCGAGGCGGCCGACGTAGTCGCTCGCTTGGATAGAGAGGAGGCAGAGGATTTCGACAAAGTAAAATCGAGTCTGCTAAAAAAGTACCGGCTGTCTGCGGAGGCGTTCCGTCGGAAGTTTCGGGAAAATGAGAAAGGCAGAAGTGAGTCATATACAGAGTTTGCGTATAGGCTTATGTCAAACATGCAGGAGTGGCTCAAAGAAGAGAAAGCGTTTGGTGACCACGAGAAAGTTCTGCAGTGCTTCGGGCTAGAACAGTTTTATAGTCGGTTACCGGAGAACGTGCGATACTGGGTCTTGGATAGGCCAGACGTTTGTACGGTGGCTAAAGCCGCTGAGCTAGCCGAGGAGTTTGTGACGCGTCGGGCTCGCGGAGCTAAGGACGGTCAAAAGGGTGAATTTGGCTTGAAGTTTGAGAGGCCGAAGTTCACACCCATGAGAGCAAAGGGGAACACGCGTAGTGCGGATGCGAGTGGAAGCAGTGCGACCGAACCTAAGGAGACGGCGGCAGCCGAAGCCGAACGCAGAAAGCGGTTCGAGATGAGGCAAGCGCGCGTTTGTTATACGTGCCAGAAGCCGGGTCACTTTTCGGCGCAGTGTCCGGAAACAACACCAAAAGTTGTGTTTTTTTCAATAGGCAGCACTGACGAGAACATGAAGCTTCTCGAGCCTTACATGCGAGACCTCCTCGTGAACGGGAAAGAGTGCCGAGTGCTTCGCGATTCCGCAGCTACGATGGATGTAGTTCACCCGTCTTACGTAGAACCCCATATGTTCACGGGCGAGTGCGCATGGATCAAGCAAGCCGTGGAAGCTCATAGCGTGTGTCTGCCAGTAGCAAAGGTGCTTATTGAAGGACCTTTCGGAGCGCTTGAGACGGAGGCGGCAGTGTCATCTATGCTGCCACCCCAGTACCCGTACCTATTTTCAAACAGGTCCGATCACCTCCTGCGCGAGAAGGGGCTTTTGTTTGGTGAAGCTAGTGTTCAGGCCTTAACCAGATCGAAGGTTCGGGAGCTCGCTGCAAAGGCGGTAGTTGCGGGGCCGACGTTATCAAACAACGAAAAAGGGTCAGAGGCGCAGCAAGCTGATATTCAGAGCACGCCCGAACTGAATAAACTTGAGTCTGTAACGTTAAAGGCGCCAGATACTGGAGAGGAAACGCCCGACACGGGAAAGTTAGAAGAGCTATCTACTGATTTGCTCATCGCGCCTACGTCAGACGGACTTAATAGGTTGCTAAAAGTCAGCCGGTCGGCTTTGATAGCCGAGCAAAAAAAGGATGGCAGCCTGGAAAACGTGCGCTGCAATGTCAAAGAAGGTATCGCCAGGAAAACTGCGCGTTTTGTGGAAAGAGGTGGAGTCCTGTACCGGAAGTATCTAGACCGCCGAGGAGTGGAGTTCGATCAGCTGATCGTGCCTCAATGCTATCGTCAGGATCTGTTGCGCTTGTCACACGGGGGTTCGTGGTCCGGACACCTAGGAGTTAAGAAAACTAAGGACCGTCTCTTGCAAGAGTACTATTGGCCAGGGTGTTTTCGGGACGCAGACCATTTCGTGAGGACATGTGACACTTGTCAGCGGGTGGGCAAACCAGGGGACAAATCAAGGGCGCCGTTGAAATTGGTACCTATCATAACGGAGCCTTTTAGACGGCTCGTTATTGATACAGTGGGACCTCTGCCGGTAACAGCCACGGGGTACAGACACATTTTGACTGTGATCTGCCCAGCGACAAAGTTCCCTGAAGCAGTGCCGCTTAAAGAACTCAGCTCAGTTGAGATAGTTAATGCACTACTGTCCATATTTGCGCGAGTTGGTTTCCCTGCGGAAATCCAATCAGATCAGGGCACAGTGTTTACTAGCGCTTTGACGACAACTTTTCTCGAAAGGTGTGGGGTAAAGCTGTTACACAGCTCAGTGTACCACCCACAGTCGAATTCCGTTGAGAAGCTCCACTCCGTCATGAAGCGCGTGTTGAGAGCGTTGTGTTTTGAACATCGAACTGACTGGGAGCTGTGTCTGCCTGGGGTGATGTTTGCTTTAAGGACCGCGCCGCATGCGGCTACGGGGTTTTCGCCAGCTGAACTGGTGTACGGTCGTTCGCTTCGATCTCCGCTTCGCATGCTTCGAGAATCGTGGGAAGGTAGGGGCGACGACCCAGTCGTGGTGGAGTACGTACTTAAGCTCCTCGAACGCTTAAGAAGGGCACAGGAGTTGTCAGGTGAAGCAATGACAAAGGCCCAGCAGAGGGCCAAGGTTTATTATGATCGGACAGCCAGGGCCCGTCGTTTTGAGGTGGGCGATGAGGTCATGATATTGCGCACATCGCTAAACAACAAACTAGACGTGCAGTGGGAGGGCCCAGCACGAATTGTTCAGAAACTGTCGGACGTTAACTACGTGGTAAGTCTGCCAGGAAAGCGGAAAGCACAGCAAGTTTACCACTGTAATCTGCTCAAACCTTATAGACAAAGGGAAGCAGTGGTGTGCATGATGGTAAACGTTCCTGAAGAGCTTCCGGTCGAGCTTCCGGGACTAGGCTCAGTGACGAACAGGGAAGACACCGGTCAAGTCATTAGTGACCTTATCAGTAAAGCACCGCTGTCGCCCGAGCAGAAAACCGAACTACACCAGCTATTACAAGAGTTTCAAGGTCTGTTCTCTGAGAGGCCTGGTAGGACTTCTGTACTTACTCATGATATAGAACTTACCTCCCCAGAGCCAGTACGATCCAAGGCGTATCGGGTGTCACCCCGCCAGAGCGATATTATGGAGGCTGAGGTAAAGAAAATGCTACAGCTCGGTGTTATTGAGGCAGGTGAGAGTGATTATACCTCCCCTTTGATTTTAGTTGAGGTACCGGGCAAGGAACCTCGTCCTTGCGTCGACTACCGCAGGCTTAATTCCATCACTAAGGATCAAATTTATCCGATCCCTAACATCGAGGAGCGCCTTGAGAAAGTTAGTAGCGCTCAGTTTATTTCCACCCTAGATCTTGTCAGGGGTTATTGGCAGGTTCCACTTACAGAAGAGGCTAGTAGGTATGCGGCGTTCATTTCACCAATGGGAACATTCCGTCCTAAAGTGTTGAGTTTTGGTTTGAAGAACGCGCCATACTGTTTTTCAAGCCTCATGGATAAAGTGTTGCGGGGACAGCAAGAATTCGCTTTACCGTATCTAGACGACGTAGCGATATTCTCCGCATCCTGGTCTGAGCATATGGCACACTTGCGGGCAGTGCTAACCCGCCTGCGCGAAGCGGGCTTGACAGTCAAGGCTCCTAAGTGCCAGTTAGCACAGGCCGAGGTTGTCTACCTCGGTCACGTGATTGGTCAGGGTCGTCGCCGCCCCTCTGAAATAAAAGTGGCCGCTGTGCGAGACTTTCCGCAACCGCGCACCAAGACCGATATTCGGTCGTTCTTGGGTGTCGCCGGCTACTATCAGAGGTACATCCCTAGGTACTCTGATATCGCGGCTCCCCTGACGGATGCTCTAAGAAAGACAGAGCCTCAAACAGTCGTCTGGGACGAGACAAAGGAAAGAGCTTTTAGCGCCCTAAAGAGTGCCCTAACAAACCAGCCTGTGCTACGATCGCCAGACTATACAAAAGGGTTCGTTGTTCAGTGCGATGCTAGTGAGCGAGGCATGGGCGTTGTACTGTGCCAACGGGAAAATGGAGAAGTAGAACACCCCGTCCTGTATGCTAGTCGTAAGCTGACCAGTCGTGAGCAGGCGTATAGCGCCACCGAGAAAGAGTGTGCGTGTCTCGTGTGGGCCGTTCAGAAATTGTCATGCTATCTAGCCGGCTCGAGGTTTATCATTGAGACGGATCACTGCCCTCTCCAATGGCTGCAGACCATCTCTCCCAAAAATGGCCGCCTCCTGCGCTGGAGCCTCGCTTTACAACAATATTCCTTTGAGGTGCGTTACAAAAAGGGGAGTCTCAACGGTAACGCCGATGGCTTAAGTCGAAGCCCCTAACGTTGGAATCAGCCTCAAAATTGTTGGTTACTGATGTTTTTCTTCCTGAGGCAGGATTTTTTTAAACATATTGCTTTTGTTTAGTGTTTCAAAGTGATGATATGCTTTCTAGTGCAATTTTCCAATTTGTGGACGCGTTCTGAGTGATGCTAGACTACTGTAGGGAACTAGGCAGTGGTATAAAAAGGGGAAAGAGCCTGGCAGGGCTTAGTGAGGGTTGTGCCGTGCTTGCTGACTGAGCGGTTGAGTTTCAGCGTAGTTCTAACGCTTGCCGGGAACGAGAACAACAATGTGAACTCTCCCGAAGTCACTTTGCAGTGTCCCGTGCGAACCTGAACGAGAGAACGAGGCCTTCTCTGTGCGCTGCGCTCAAGAAACGTCGAGGGACGCCCGACTTCGGTTATGAGCATCATCGAGCGACATCCCTCCGGACAGCGGATGCAGTCCCCTGTCCATCGGGATCTCCTTCCCCCGGCGGGGCGGTCTGTTGCGTTTCGCCTGCGACACGCGGTTTTGCCGGCGCGACTGCGGCGGGGCGGCAGACATTTTGGCCCGTTCGGCGTCGCCGCAACGCTCCCCGCCAGGCGTTTCCAGGCGTTTCCAGGCATGTTCCGATGCCACGTGTCTTCATGTGCGTGTGTGAGTGTATGTGCCATTGTGCCCGAACCAGGCGATGCGACAGCAGGGGTCACCCTCTCCTTCCAGTCATTGTGCCCGAACCAGGCGATGCGACAGCAGGGGTCACCCTCTCCTCCCAGTCTTTGTGCCCGACCGGCGGCGCTACGACAGTGTGCGTCACCATTAGCCCATTGTACAATCACGTGCTCGTCTATTGAGGGGTTCCTTCTTGCCCTCAACTGCGAGAGTATAAAAACAGCTGCCCCCGGACGCCAAAAGGAGGGCTCCGATTTCTTCTGTTGAGTAAAGTGCTCTCCCGTCTCTCTTCTTCGGTCAACCTGACCGCCAACTCTTTGCGATGTTAAAATAAACAAGTTGTTTTGTTGTTACCAGTCGACTCATGCTTTGCCGGGACCTTCGGATGCTTCCAGTTGTACCCCAGGCCGCCAGGCCAACGCTACCCTTGGGGCTTGCGACCCAGGTACAACCACGGGCGTCAGCGCCGAGTTCCCAACAACCGATGCCATCGGTGGGATCCAAACAACTGTCTGCCAGCGGGGAGATCGCGACAACGGAGGCCAGCAGCGAAGAGATGCAGTTGACTGTATGCTGAGCAGCTCATCGACGATCCGGGAGCAGTGCAACGAGCCCTGTGTGATGACTGGTTGCCTGCAGCGGAACGACTGCGCGGAACTCTTGGCTGCGAGGTTTGGTGAGTGCGGGACTTTCTTCTTCTGAGTTTTGCCAGGCTTTTGTTAGCGTCAGAAACAGAGCTGGTAATTGTGGTTGTCGTTGCTGCCGGGTTAGTTTGCGGCAAGACAATAATGGGCAGTAGAGAAAGCAGCATTCAGAGCAGCCATGGATTTGAAGTCGTTGCGCAAACCGAAATTGTTGGAGCTTGCAAGAGAGTTGGGTCTGGATGTCTCAGACAAACTAAGAAAACCTGAACTGCTAAAGGCTATTCTTGAGTTAGAGGCTGAGGATGACGAGCTGTCGGAATGCCTTGAGACCATTGAGGAGAGGGAGACTGCAAAAAGACAGGAGCGCGAACTTAAAGAGCAAAAAGAAAAAGAAGAGCGCGAACTTAAAGAACAGAAAGAAAAAGAAGAGCGTGAACGTAAAGAACAGAAAGAGCGAGAGCAACAAGAGCGTGACCGTCAACACGCTTTGGAAATGAAGCGTCTTGAGGTAGAGATGGAACGCGCTCGTAATGGAAGTCAGGCACACGGTGCAGGAGAACGCGTATTGTTCAAAATGACTGACCTGATGCGGCCGTTTAAGCTTGGAGAGGACATTGGTTTGTTCCTGGTTAACTTTGAGCGAACGTGCGAGAAGCAGGGGTTCTCTCGGGAAACGTGGCCACAGCGCTTGCTCACTTTGTTACCCGGCGAGGCGGCCGACGTAGTCGCTCGCTTGGATAGAGAGGAGGCAGAGGATTTCGACAAAGTAAAATCGAGTCTGCTAAAAAAGTACCGGCTGTCTGCGGAGGCGTTCCGTCGGAAGTTTCGGGAAAATGAGAAAGGCAGAAGTGAGTCATATACAGAGTTTGCGTATAGGCTTATGTCAAACATGCAGGAGTGGCTCAAAGAAGAGAAAGCGTTTGGTGACCACGAGAAAGTTCTGCAGTGCTTCGGGCTAGAACAGTTTTATAGTCGGTTACCGGAGAACGTGCGATACTGGGTCTTGGATAGGCCAGACGTTTGTACGGTGGCTAAAGCCGCTGAGCTAGCCGAGGAGTTTGTGACGCGTCGGGCTCGCGGAGCTAAGGACGGTCAAAAGGGTGAATTTGGCTTGAAGTTTGAGAGGCCGAAGTTCACACCCATGAGAGCAAAGGGGAACACGCGTAGTGTGGATGCGAGTGGAAGCAGTGCGACCGAACCTAAGGAGACGGCGGCAGCCGAAGCCGAACGCAGAAAGCGGTTCGAGATGAGGCAAGCGCGCGTTTGTTATACGTGCCAGAAGCCGGGTCACTTTTCGGCGCAGTGTCCGGAAACAACACCAAAAGTTGTGTTTTTTTCAATAGGCAGCACTGACGAGAACATGAAGCTTCTCGAGCCTTACATGCGAGACCTCCTCGTGAACGGGAAAGAGTGCCGAGTGCTTCGCGATTCCGCAGCTACGATGGATGTAGTTCACCCGTCTTACGTAGAACCCCATATGTTCACGGGCGAGTGCGCATGGATCAAGCAAGCCGTGGAAGCTCATAGCGTGTGTCTGCCAGTAGCAAAGGTGCTTATTGAAGGACCTTTCGGAGCGCTTGAGACGGAGGCGGCAGTGTCATCTATGCTGCCACCCCAGTACCCGTACCTATTTTCAAACAGGTCCGATCACCTCCTGCGCGAGAAGGGGCTTTTGTTTGGTGAAGCTAGTGTTCAGGCCTTAACCAGATCGAAGGTTCGGGAGCTCGCTGCAAAGGCGGTAGTTGCGGGGCCGACGTTATCAAACAACGAAAAAGGGTCAGAGGCGCAGCAAGCTGATATTCAGAGCACGCCCGAACTGAATAAACTTGAGTCTGTAACGTTAAAGGCGCCAGATACTGGAGAGGAAACGCCCGACACGGGAAAGTTAGAAGAGCTATCTACTGATTTGCTCATCGCGCCTACGTCAGACGGACTTAATAGGTTGCTAAAAGTCAGCCGGTCGGCTTTGATAGCCGAGCAAAAAAAGGATGGCAGCCTGGAAAACGTGCGCTGCAATGTCAAAGAAGGTATCGCCAGGAAAACTGCGCGTTTTGTGGAAAGAGGTGGAGTCCTGTACCGGAAGTATCTAGACCGCCGAGGAGTGGAGTTCGATCAGCTGATCGTGCCTCAATGCTATCGTCAGGATCTGTTGCGCTTGTCACACGGGGGTTCGTGGTCCGGACACCTAGGAGTTAAGAAAACTAAGGACCGTCTCTTGCAAGAGTACTATTGGCCAGGGTGTTTTCGGGACGCAGACCATTTCGTGAGGACATGTGACACTTGTCAGCGGGTGGGCAAACCAGGGGACAAATCAAGGGCGCCGTTGAAATTGGTACCTATCATAACGGAGCCTTTTAGACGGCTCGTTATTGATACAGTGGGACCTCTGCCGGTAACAGCCACGGGGTACAGACACATTTTGACTGTGATCTGCCCAGCGACAAAGTTCCCTGAAGCAGTGCCGCTTAAAGAACTCAGCTCAGTTGAGATAGTTAATGCACTACTGTCCATATTTGCGCGAGTTGGTTTCCCTGCGGAAATCCAATCAGATCAGGGCACAGTGTTTACTAGCGCTTTGACGACAACTTTTCTCGAAAGGTGTGGGGTAAAGCTGTTACACAGCTCAGTGTACCACCCACAGTCGAATTCCGTTGAGAAGCTCCACTCCGTCATGAAGCGCGTGTTGAGAGCGTTGTGTTTTGAACATCGAACTGACTGGGAGCTGTGTCTGCCTGGGGTGATGTTTGCTTTAAGGACCGCGCCGCATGCGGCTACGGGGTTTTCGCCAGCTGAACTGGTGTACGGTCGTTCGCTTCGATCTCCGCTTCGCATGCTTCGAGAATCGTGGGAAGGTAGGGGCGACGACCCAGTCGTGGTGGAGTACGTACTTAAGCTCCTCGAACGCTTAAGAAGGGCACAGGAGTTGTCAGGTGAAGCAATGACAAAGGCCCAGCAGAGGGCCAAGGTTTATTATGATCGGACAGCCAGGGCCCGTCGTTTTGAGGTGGGCGATGAGGTCATGATATTGCGCACATCGCTAAACAACAAACTAGACGTGCAGTGGGAGGGCCCAGCACGAATTGTTCAGAAACTGTCGGACGTTAACTACGTGGTAAGTCTGCCAGGAAAGCGGAAAGCACAGCAAGTTTACCACTGTAATCTGCTCAAACCTTATAGACAAAGGGAAGCAGTGGTGTGCATGATGGTAAACGTTCCTGAAGAGCTTCCGGTCGAGCTTCCGGGACTAGGCTCAGTGACGAACAGGGAAGACACCGGTCAAGTCATTAGTGACCTTATCAGTAAAGCACCGCTGTCGCCCGAGCAGAAAACCGAACTACACCAGCTATTACAAGAGTTTCAAGGTCTGTTCTCTGAGAGGCCTGGTAGGACTTCTGTACTTACTCATGATATAGAACTTACCTCCCCAGAGCCAGTACGATCCAAGGCGTATCGGGTGTCACCCCGCCAGAGCGATATTATGGAGGCTGAGGTAAAGAAAATGCTACAGCTCGGTGTTATTGAGGCAGGTGAGAGTGATTATACCTCCCCTTTGATTTTAGTTGAGGTACCGGGCAAGGAACCTCGTCCTTGCGTCGACTACCGCAGGCTTAATTCCATCACTAAGGATCAAATTTATCCGATCCCTAACATCGAGGAGCGCCTTGAGAAAGTTAGTAGCGCTCAGTTTATTTCCACCCTAGATCTTGTCAGGGGTTATTGGCAGGTTCCACTTACAGAAGAGGCTAGTAGGTATGCGGCGTTCATTTCACCAATGGGAACATTCCGTCCTAAAGTGTTGAGTTTTGGTTTGAAGAACGCGCCATACTGTTTTTCAAGCCTCATGGATAAAGTGTTGCGGGGACAGCAAGAATTCGCTTTACCGTATCTAGACGACGTAGCGATATTCTCCGCATCCTGGTCTGAGCATATGGCACACTTGCGGGCAGTGCTAACCCGCCTGCGCGAAGCGGGCTTGACAGTCAAGGCTCCTAAGTGCCAGTTAGCACAGGCCGAGGTTGTCTACCTCGGTCACGTGATTGGTCAGGGTCGTCGCCGCCCCTCTGAAATAAAAGTGGCCGCTGTGCGAGACTTTCCGCAACCGCGCACCAAGACCGATATTCGGTCGTTCTTGGGTGTCGCCGGCTACTATCAGAGGTACATCCCTAGGTACTCTGATATCGCGGCTCCCCTGACGGATGCTCTAAGAAAGACAGAGCCTCAAACAGTCGTCTGGGACGAGACAAAGGAAAGAGCTTTTAGCGCCCTAAAGAGTGCCCTAACAAACCAGCCTGTGCTACGATCGCCAGACTATACAAAAGGGTTCGTTGTTCAGTGCGATGCTAGTGAGCGAGGCATGGGCGTTGTACTGTGCCAACGGGAAAATGGAGAAGTAGAACACCCCGTCCTGTATGCTAGTCGTAAGCTGACCAGTCGTGAGCAGGCGTATAGCGCCACCGAGAAAGAGTGTGCGTGTCTCGTGTGGGCCGTTCAGAAATTGTCATGCTATCTAGCCGGCTCGAGGTTTATCATTGAGACGGATCACTGCCCTCTCCAATGGCTGCAGACCATCTCTCCCAAAAATGGCCGCCTCCTGCGCTGGAGCCTCGCTTTACAACAATATTCCTTTGAGGTGCGTTACAAAAAGGGGAGTCTCAACGGTAACGCCGATGGCTTAAGTCGAAGCCCCTAACGTAGGAATCAGCCTCAAAATTGTTGGTTACTGATGTTTTTCTTCCTGAGGCAGGATTTTTTTAAACATATTGCTTTTGTTTAGTGTTTCAAAGTGATGATATGCTTTCTAGTGCAATTTTCCAATTTGTGGACGCGTTCTGAGTGATGCTAGACTACTGTAGGGAACTAGGCAGTGGTATAAAAAGGGGAAAGAGCCTGGCAGGGCTTAGTGAGGGTTGTGCCGTGCTTGCTGACTGAGCGGTTGAGTTTCAGCGTAGTTCTAACGCTTGCCGGGAACGAGAACAACAATGTGAACTCTCCCGAAGTCACTTTGCAGTGTCCCGTGCGAACCTGAACGAGAGAACGAGGCCTTCTCTGTGCGCTGCGCTCAAGAAACGTCGAGGGACGCCCGACTTCGGTTATGAGCATCATCGAGCGACATCCCTCCGGACAGCGGATGCAGTCCCCTGTCCATCGGGATCTCCTTCCCCCGGCGGGGCGGTCTGTTGCGTTTCGCCTGCGACACGCGGTTTTGCCGGCGCGACTGCGGCGGGGCGGCAGACATTTTGGCCCGTTCGGCGTCGCCGCAACGCTCCCCGCCAGGCGTTTCCAGGCGTTTCCAGGCATGTTCCGATGCCACGTGTCTTCATGTGCGTGTGTGAGTGTATGTGCCATTGTGCCCGAACCAGGCGATGCGACAGCAGGGGTCACCCTCTCCTCCCAGTCTTTGTGCCCGACCGGCGGCGCTACGACAGTGTGCGTCACCATTAGCCCATTGTACAATCACGTGCTCGTCTATTGAGGGGTTCCTTCTTGCCCTCAACTGCGAGAGTATAAAAACAGCTGCCCCCGGACGCCAAAAGGAGGGCTCCGATTTCTTCTGTTGAGTAAAGTGCTCTCCCGTCTCTCTTCTTCGGTCAACCTGACCGCCAACTCTTTGCGATGTTAAAATAAACAAGTTGTTTTGTTGTTACCAGTCGACTCATGCTTTGCCGGGACCTTCGGATGCTTCCAGTTGTACCCCAGGCCGCCAGGCCAACGCTACCCTTGGGGCTTGCGACCCAGGTACAACCACGGGCGTCAGCGCCGAGTTCCCAACAACCGATGCCATCGGTGGGATCCAAACAACTGTCTGCCAGCGGGGAGATCGCGACAACGGAGGCCAGCAGCGAAGAGATGCAGTTGACTGTATGCTGAGCAGCTCATCGACGATCCGGGAGCAGTGCAACGAGCCCTGTGTGATGACTGGTTGCCTGCAGCGGAACGACTGCGCGGAACTCTTGGCTGCGAGGTTTGGTGAGTGCGGGACTTTCTTCTTCTGAGTTTTGCCAGGCTTTTGTTAGCGTCAGAAACAGAGCTGGTAATTGTGGTTGTCGTTGCTGCCGGGTTAGTTTGCGGCAAGACAATAATGGGCAGTAGAGAAAGCAGCATTCAGAGCAGCCATGGATTTGAAGTCGTTGCGCAAACCGAAATTGTTGGAGCTTGCAAGAGAGTTGGGTCTGGATGTCTCAGACAAACTAAGAAAACCTGAACTGCTAAAGGCTATTCTTGAGTTAGAGGCTGAGGATGACGAGCTGTCGGAATGCCTTGAGACCATTGAGGAGAGGGAGACTGCAAAAAGACAGGAGCGCGAACTTAAAGAGCAAAAAGAAAAAGAAGAGCGCGAACTTAAAGAACAGAAAGAAAAAGAAGAGCGTGAACGTAAAGAACAGAAAGAGCGAGAGCAACAAGAGCGTGACCGTCAACACGCTTTGGAAATGAAGCGTCTTGAGGTAGAGATGGAACGCGCTCGTAATGGAAGTCAGGCACACAGTGCAGGAGAACGCGTATTGTTCAAAATGACTGACCTGATGCGGCCGTTTAAGCTTGGAGAGGACATTGGTTTGTTCCTGGTTAACTTTGAGCGAACGTGCGAGAAGCAGGGGTTCTCTCGGGAAACGTGGCCACAGCGCTTGCTCACTTTGTTACCCGGCGAGGCGGCCGACGTAGTCGCTCGCTTGGATAGAGAGGAGGCAGAGGATTTCGACAAAGTAAAATCGAGTCTGCTAAAAAAGTACCGGCTGTCTGCGGAGGCGTTCCGTCGGAAGTTTCGGGAAAATGAGAAAGGCAGAAGTGAGTCATATACAGAGTTTGCGTATAGGCTTATGTCAAACATGCAGGAGTGGCTCAAAGAAGAGAAAGCGTTTGGTGACCACGAGAAAGTTCTGCAGTGCTTCGGGCTAGAACAGTTTTATAGTCGGTTACCGGAGAACGTGCGATACTGGGTCTTGGATAGGCCAGACGTTTGTACGGTGGCTAAAGCCGCTGAGCTAGCCGAGGAGTTTGTGACGCGTCGGGCTCGCGGAGCTAAGGACGGTCAAAAGGGTGAATTTGGCTTGAAGTTTGAGAGGCCGAAGTTCACACCCATGAGAGCAAAGGGGAACACGCGTAGTGCGGATGCGAGTGGAAGCAGTGCGACCGAACCTAAGGAGACGGCGGCAGCCGAAGCCGAACGCAGAAAGCGGTTCGAGATGAGGCAAGCGCGCGTTTGTTATACGTGCCAGAAGCCGGGTCACTTTTCGGCGCAGTGTCCGGAAACAACACCAAAAGTTGTGTTTTTTTCAATAGGCAGCACTGACGAGAACATGAAGCTTCTCGAGCCTTACATGCGAGACCTCCTCGTGAACGGGAAAGAGTGCCGAGTGCTTCGCGATTCCGCAGCTACGATGGATGTAGTTCACCCGTCTTACGTAGAACCCCATATGTTCACGGGCGAGTGCGCATGGATCAAGCAAGCCGTGGAAGCTCATAGCGTGTGTCTGCCAGTAGCAAAGGTGCTTATTGAAGGACCTTTCGGAGCGCTTGAGACGGAGGCGGCAGTGTCATCTATGCTGCCACCCCAGTACCCGTACCTATTTTCAAACAGGTCCGATCACCTCCTGCGCGAGAAGGGGCTTTTGTTTGGTGAAGCTAGTGTTCAGGCCTTAACCAGATCGAAGGTTCGGGAGCTCGCTGCAAAGGCGGTAGTTGCGGGGCCGACGTTATCAAACAACGAAAAAGGGTCAGAGGCGCAGCAAGCTGATATTCAGAGCACGCCCGAACTGAATAAACTTGAGTCTGTAACGTTAAAGGCGCCAGATACTGGAGAGGAAACGCCCGACACGGGAAAGTTAGAAGAGCTATCTACTGATTTGCTCATCGCGCCTACGTCAGACGGACTTAATAGGTTGCTAAAAGTCAGCCGGTCGGCTTTGATAGCCGAGCAAAAAAAGGATGGCAGCCTGGAAAACGTGCGCTGCAATGTCAAAGAAGGTATCGCCAGGAAAACTGCGCGTTTTGTGGAAAGAGGTGGAGTCCTGTACCGGAAGTATCTAGACCGCCGAGGAGTGGAGTTCGATCAGCTGATCGTGCCTCAATGCTATCGTCAGGATCTGTTGCGCTTGTCACACGGGGGTTCGTGGTCCGGACACCTAGGAGTTAAGAAAACTAAGGACCGTCTCTTGCAAGAGTACTATTGGCCAGGGTGTTTTCGGGACGCAGACCATTTCGTGAGGACATGTGACACTTGTCAGCGGGTGGGCAAACCAGGGGACAAATCAAGGGCGCCGTTGAAATTGGTACCTATCATAACGGAGCCTTTTAGACGGCTCGTTATTGATACAGTGGGACCTCTGCCGGTAACAGCCACGGGGTACAGACACATTTTGACTGTGATCTGCCCAGCGACAAAGTTCCCTGAAGCAGTGCCGCTTAAAGAACTCAGCTCAGTTGAGATAGTTAATGCACTACTGTCCATATTTGCGCGAGTTGGTTTCCCTGCGGAAATCCAATCAGATCAGGGCACAGTGTTTACTAGCGCTTTGACGACAACTTTTCTCGAAAGGTGTGGGGTAAAGCTGTTACACAGCTCAGTGTACCACCCACAGTCGAATTCCGTTGAGAAGCTCCACTCCGTCATGAAGCGCGTGTTGAGAGCGTTGTGTTTTGAACATCGAACTGACTGGGAGCTGTGTCTGCCTGGGGTGATGTTTGCTTTAAGGACCGCGCCGCATGCGGCTACGGGGTTTTCGCCAGCTGAACTGGTGTACGGTCGTTCGCTTCGATCTCCGCTTCGCATGCTTCGAGAATCGTGGGAAGGTAGGGGCGACGACCCAGTCGTGGTGGAGTACGTACTTAAGCTCCTCGAACGCTTAAGAAGGGCACAGGAGTTGTCAGGTGAAGCAATGACAAAGGCCCAGCAGAGGGCCAAGGTTTATTATGATCGGACAGCCAGGGCCCGTCGTTTTGAGGTGGGCGATGAGGTCATGATATTGCGCACATCGCTAAACAACAAACTAGACGTGCAGTGGGAGGGCCCAGCACGAATTGTTCAGAAACTGTCGGACGTTAACTACGTGGTAAGTCTGCCAGGAAAGCGGAAAGCACAGCAAGTTTACCACTGTAATCTGCTCAAACCTTATAGACAAAGGGAAGCAGTGGTGTGCATGATGGTAAACGTTCCTGAAGAGCTTCCGGTCGAGCTTCCGGGACTAGGCTCAGTGACGAACAGGGAAGACACCGGTCAAGTCATTAGTGACCTTATCAGTAAAGCACCGCTGTCGCCCGAGCAGAAAACCGAACTACACCAGCTATTACAAGAGTTTCAAGGTCTGTTCTCTGAGAGGCCTGGTAGGACTTCTGTACTTACTCATGATATAGAACTTACCTCCCCAGAGCCAGTACGATCCAAGGCGTATCGGGTGTCACCCCGCCAGAGCGATATTATGGAGGCTGAGGTAAAGAAAATGCTACAGCTCGGTGTTATTGAGGCAGGTGAGAGTGATTATACCTCCCCTTTGATTTTAGTTGAGGTACCGGGCAAGGAACCTCGTCCTTGCGTCGACTACCGCAGGCTTAATTCCATCACTAAGGATCAAATTTATCCGATCCCTAACATCGAGGAGCGCCTTGAGAAAGTTAGTAGCGCTCAGTTTATTTCCACCCTAGATCTTGTCAGGGGTTATTGGCAGGTTCCACTTACAGAAGAGGCTAGTAGGTATGCGGCGTTCATTTCACCAATGGGAACATTCCGTCCTAAAGTGTTGAGTTTTGGTTTGAAGAACGCGCCATACTGTTTTTCAAGCCTCATGGATAAAGTGTTGCGGGGACAGCAAGAATTCGCTTTACCGTATCTAGACGACGTAGCGATATTCTCCGCATCCTGGTCTGAGCATATGGCACACTTGCGGGCAGTGCTAACCCGCCTGCGCGAAGCGGGCTTGACAGTCAAGGCTCCTAAGTGCCAGTTAGCACAGGCCGAGGTTGTCTACCTCGGTCACGTGATTGGTCAGGGTCGTCGCCGCCCCTCTGAAATAAAAGTGGCCGCTGTGCGAGACTTTCCGCAACCGCGCACCAAGACCGATATTCGGTCGTTCTTGGGTGTCGCCGGCTACTATCAGAGGTACATCCCTAGGTACTCTGATATCGCGGCTCCCCTGACGGATGCTCTAAGAAAGACAGAGCCTCAAACAGTCGTCTGGGACGAGACAAAGGAAAGAGCTTTTAGCGCCCTAAAGAGTGCCCTAACAAACCAGCCTGTGCTACGATCGCCAGACTATACAAAAGGGTTCGTTGTTCAGTGCGATGCTAGTGAGCGAGGCATGGGCGTTGTACTGTGCCAACGGGAAAATGGAGAAGTAGAACACCCCGTCCTGTATGCTAGTCGTAAGCTGACCAGTCGTGAGCAGGCGTATAGCGCCACCGAGAAAGAGTGTGCGTGTCTCGTGTGGGCCGTTCAGAAATTGTCATGCTATCTAGCCGGCTCGAGGTTTATCATTGAGACGGATCACTGCCCTCTCCAATGGCTGCAGACCATCTCTCCCAAAAATGGCCGCCTCCTGCGCTGGAGCCTCGCTTTACAACAATATTCCTTTGAGGTGCGTTACAAAAAGGGGAGTCTCAACGGTAACGCCGATGGCTTAAGTCGAAGCCCCTAACGTAGGAATCAGCCTCAAAATTGTTGGTTACTGATGTTTTTCTTCCTGAGGCAGGATTTTTTTAAACATATTGCTTTTGTTTAGTGTTTCAAAGTGATGATATGCTTTCTAGTGCAATTTTCCAATTTGTGGACGCGTTCTGAGTGATGCTAGACTACTGTAGGGAACTAGGCAGTGGTATAAAAAGGGGAAAGAGCCTGGCAGGGCTTAGTGAGGGTTGTGCCGTGCTTGCTGACTGAGCGGTTGAGTTTCAGCGTAGTTCTAACGCTTGCCGGGAACGAGAACAACAATGTGAACTCTCCCGAAGTCACTTTGCAGTGTCCCGTGCGAACCTGAACGAGAGAACGAGGCCTTCTCTGTGCGCTGCGCTCAAGAAACGTCGAGGGACGCCCGACTTCGGTTATGAGCATCATCGAGCGACATCCCTCCGGACAGCGGATGCAGTCCCCTGTCCATCGGGATCTCCTTCCCCCGGCGGGGCGGTCTGTTGCGTTTCGCCTGCGACACGCGGTTTTGCCGGCGCGACTGCGGCGGGGCGGCAGACATTTTGGCCCGTTCGGCGTCGCCGCAACGCTCCCCGCCAGGCGTTTCCAGGCGTTTCCAGGCATGTTCCGATGCCACGTGTCTTCATGTGCGTGTGTGAGTGTATGTGCCATTGTGCCCGAACCAGGCGATGCGACAGCAGGGGTCACCCTCTCCTTCCAGTCATTGTGCCCGAACCAGGCGATGCGACAGCAGGGGTCACCCTCTCCTCCCAGTCTTTGTGCCCGACCGGCGGCGCTACGACAGTGTGCGTCACCATTAGCCCATTGTACAATCACGTGCTCGTCTATTGAGGGGTTCCTTCTTGCCCTCAACTGCGAGAGTATAAAAACAGCTGCCCCCGGACGCCAAAAGGAGGGCTCCGATTTCTTCTGTTGAGTAAAGTGCTCTCCCGTCTCTCTTCTTCGGTCAACCTGACCGCCAACTCTTTGCGATGTTAAAATAAACAAGTTGTTTTGTTGTTACCAGTCGACTCATGCTTTGCCGGGACCTTCGGATGCTTCCAGTTGTACCCCAGGCCGCCAGGCCAACGCTACCCTTGGGGCTTGCGACCCAGGTACAACCACGGGCGTCAGCGCCGAGTTCCCAACAACCGATGCCATCGGTGGGATCCAAACAGCATGTAGGGTGGTGACAAAGAAAATATCACTGTGCCGCCGGTTTAAGCCTATAACCCATAACATTGGCATGCCGCGTGCGATGCTATATCAACTGAGTTACGGTGAAGGCTGCCTCTATCTCTCCATTTTCTTGAGCCCTATGCGAGCGCTTACTCGCGAACATGGCGGTGGATGTGGAACCTTCTTTCAACTGCAGTCGTCACGTAGTAGGTGAATTTAGGAGCTTCCTACGAAGTCCGTAAGGCTGCCAGAGTCGAGGTCCTCACTGTGCAATGAGCGAGAAGAAGCAGAGGAACCTAGGGGCTCGACGTCTTTACTAGCCAGCATAATAACCAATAGAAAACGAAGCCAAGGAAATCATAGGGAAAATTAGGCACTTTTTATTGAACTGTATCAATAATTACAGAATCTCGGTTACATTTACGATGAACTTCATATTGCTGCTAAAGGAAAAGGGAAATGAAGTAAAAGACAAATTTGCCACCGGTGGGAGCCGCACCCATGGCTTTCTAGGTCGCTTTTCAATGCATGCATAATTCCCAATAGAGAGCACGGAGGGACAGCCGTAACCCGTTGCAAAGTTGGTATGTCATGAGAAGGTCGTAGGTTTGACTCAAACCGGCGGTAAAGCTGTCTCATCTACCATATCCATTCTGCTTTACTAAGAATATAAAGTTTATCGTAAACATAACCCCCGTATTCAGTTAATCCGACTGTGCAATCAAAACAGTTAATTTCGCCTATCCTTTCCTTGGTTTCATTGTCATTTAGCTTGTGACAGTTGCTGATGCCGGGTCCCTCGGTTCCCCTTATTCATATACATATATTATGTGCAGTATACATAGCATATTATGTATAGTGCGCATATATATTTATGTATATACTATACTTCGTCCAGTTCCTAATTGTTCTGAGTCACAAGTTGCTAGCTGCGACAACATGGGAAATTCAGCTACGACAAGAACATACTACCTCAGAATCATAACTTACAAAACAAAACCAGACAAGGACGAAAAAATAAGCGCGCTTTCCATTTATAAACGCACAAGGTGCTCATTACGTCCGTTTCTTTTCTAAGTCCACCTTCATGCCCTTTATTCGTCACCATGCAGGGAAAGTTTGTTCCAGAACACATAAACGTATTACACGTGATGGAGTCTGCACTGCCAAGTAAAATTATAAGAACGCACGAAACAAGAAAAAAAGAAAGCTTTATTGCCTTCGCTAGAGGGATTCGAATCGTTTATGTGACACAAACCAGTCACAGCAGGCCTTGCGTTTCTTTTTAAAGCGAAGTTTTATTTGCCTACATCCCCGCGAGGTTTGGCGTGGCAGGGTTTCTCGAGTAAACTGGGCTGATCCCGGAGGCCGTGTAGTAGTAAACTGCGCAGATTCCAGAGACTGCGTAATCAAAGGTGGTGACTTCGCGGACCGATCCTGACACCACGGCACGATATGTGTCCTCGTAAAAATGTGGTTTTTAACGCGAGCCGATCCTGGTAATGTTATCGTCGCGCGGCAATTTTGCGTGCATTTGCGGGCTTCTTTCACGCTCGGAAAAACATTTTTATGTAGCACGCATTGAGCAACAGAAAGCTGTATCGGGAGTTTTTCATGTCGCTCTACAATTTTCTCATTGACACTTTTAATCTAATTATAATATTCCTGAAGGTGGTCAATTAATTAAGACTAATTATTTGATTAGGCGGAATGCAAAAACTAATCTGCATATCTCCAAGCGACAGCAAACAACATTTACCTTGGTTCTGTCCCGCTACGTGGCATTTGCGTATTCTTAAAGTCGTGGTGCATGATAGTTGGGACACCCTGTATTCGATACGTATACCGCTGGCCGGAAGCAAGCCGGAAGTGCCCGCGCAGTGCGGTGAACTCGCCGTTCAGAGACCAGCGCCAAATTAGTATTAGCAATAATCGAAGCGAGTTGGAAACGAGGCCGCATCGACCTGCCAGGTGGGCAGTAAAACCGCCGCACGCTGCGCTGTACTCCCCGCGGCCCGCCCGGTGTGTGTTCGCAGTCGCGCGGTGCTCGGTATCAGAGGGGGTGGCTCGATGGCTGCGACGAGCAAAGGGCCGTCCACGAACAAGCGCTGGGCGCGTGCAACGAATGCGGACTCGAGGTTGGGCAGTTTGGCCAGAACGGGTCGAATATCACTTTCTTGGCCATATAATGAGACACGTGCGTGACGAAGTTGCACGCGTCGCGATGCAGAGCAATCGGGAAGAAGAATTAAAGTGAACATGGAAAAAAATAAAGAAAAAAAAAGCAAACTAAAAAATGAAATATACTGTTTAAAGAGATCGTTGTTCAGCGTGATATTGACACTGATTCCGGCAGACTTGAAACGCAGAGGGACAGTTTCATACATCGTATCTCGTAGCCATTTTTTAAACAGGTTTGCCCGCGTTAGCTGGGACACGGAGCATTTGAATGCGTGGGAATTGCGACTCATTGCCAGGAAGTAGGACGGTGGCTAATGTATGTACCTGACACTTTGACTTTAATATTTTAGTGAACTCTGGTGGCAAGCCTCCTCAACCAATACACATCAGAGGACTCAGGTGTTCGTCAGATAGTTGAGCCCTGCAACTCGACTTTCCATTTTTCATTCTGGAGAAAGTTTTTTTAACAAAAGCAGGTAGTGCAACAATTGACATGTACCCGCGGGCAAATTGCTTTAAGTTTCAAAACTGTTTGGAACCTACTAATTTAAATAGATTGGTTAAAATGTATTCTTTGTACATGTACTACAAGGTGTCATTTGACTGCAGCCCAATTGCCTCTAATTGAAGGCAATCGGACAGTGTACCCACAAAGCACCTAAATGGATTTGGGAACATTTGTAGTTTCTCCTTCCTGGTATCAAGGTCCGACGATCGCTCACAATACTGTGTGCAGATCGCCGAGAATTTTTGTCGCAAATAAGGACCGAAGTGCCGTATTAGTAACCGCACTAATCCTTAAACAGCAGCGAAATGCTCCCATTTTGATTTTGCACCAGCTTCTAAGAAAACTGCAGTTTTGCCTTGAAGCCTTTCATGTACATGTACAGGTGTAGGTCACGAACGATGTGCGCCTGTCCTTGCAGCTTTCCATTGAGCTTATTAATGGGATCTGTGAAATCGACGCTAGATAGACTAGATCGCATCCGACAGGTGGACTCGCCAGACTGTAATTGGTGCAAAGCACCTGAGACAGTGAAGCCCATATATTTAACCCTTGTCCCCAGTATATGACTGTGAACGGCAGGCATTCATCTCATCGTTAGCGCCAATAACAACAGGCCGTTCAGTTAAGAAGTGTTACTAGGCCCTTGGCCTGACGTATTATAAACGAAACGAGCCAACAACGCTCTCTTGGAATATTTGGTCAACACAGGCCTCGATCCAAGCCTGTGAATGGTCCCTTCGAACACGAATATGTATATAATCGCGCCCTGCTGCCTTTCCGCATCATAATTTCTATTTACTCATCTTGCGCCATACTTGCAGGACGAGGTAAAATTCCAAAATTTATGCCCCAGGCATCACATTAAGGACTTTTTCTCAATTCTGATAATGAGGACAGCCTCCCCCGCTCTCGCCCCGTGTAAAGCACAGTGCTGACGGTGTACCTGGGTGAGTTTTGCAAATGGCGACCACTGCAGAGCACACGCCGGTGGCCAAGCACATAATTGACCCAGCAATCCCGAGAACTCGGTGTCCGTTGAGCCGCTTTGCAACAGTGATAGGCCAATCTCTTTAGCGATTTGCACATTTGGGTGCAATATGTGGCCACTTACTTCAGAGCACGCTCGCGTGTGTTACGTCACTGTAAACGCAATAAAAGCTTGGGCAAAACGAGACACAAAACAGCAGATGCCTTCATAAGCGCATTATCTGGCTGTAAAAATATAAACAGAAAATATTTTATGATTACGCGTATTTTGGATTTGCTTTGCAAATAGCAACGTGGAAACGCAATGTTGTCCTGATCTCCGATTTGTGGAAGGAATGAGAGAAGTGCGGCTATTTTTAGCGGGAAAGAATTTTTGGAAAAAAAGTAATGTTACGTGTGTTATGAGAATGCGCGTTTTCATGCTGAATTTGTCGAAGCCAAATCTTGGAATGCGGGCCGCATGACGCTCTCCGTATGAAGAAACGAATCTTTATGACATGCACATAAAAAGTAAACCAATAAAAAGAAAATAAATAAAGCAGCCGCAACTATATTTGTATTCGTTTTGTTCTTGCACACTTAAAATGTCTGCAGCAACATCCGGCTCTGAATTTCACTTCAGCTTTCACCATAGCTCTGCAAATAGTATTTTATATGATATCTGGCTTGAGCGAGAAAGTTATGGTGCCTGTGGCAAAATGCTCCTTAGCTCCCTTTGCTGGCGCGTGTAGCCGGAGCGCTGCTATGATACCGTATCCTGTTGAATGATATGGTGTTATACTGGTAATTGGTGTGATGAAGACCTTTCCAAAGCGCTTACACAGCACTCATCGTCGTTGGGATGAATGTGAAAAACTTATTTCACACACTTGCTCGTAATTATGACAATGACACCGATTTCAGAACAAATGAAGATTATATTTGACCTTTCTTCCAAAACTAACGATAATATTAATTCATATTTTACTTCTGGCTTTCACGAAGGCGTCGATATTAGTGGGAAATACATTTGCTTGTGCATACGGCTGAAAGAAAATTCAATTCTTGGCGCCTCTTTCTTTATACTCGTAGTGCCATCTGACGAGCACTTCCTGAACTCATAGGGAAGTAGCGAAATATAACGCACGGCATGCTGACGGTTTCAATGGCCGCTGTGCGGTGAAGGCGACGTTCGTTTATGGTGCTTAATGTAACGATAGTAATGTATCATTCTCAATTACTCGTGTCGCTAATAATTGGTAAGCGAGTTACGATTACATAGTACAATATTAGTGTGCTAATTTTGTACAACAGTGACAAGTAAATGTTTGTAAATCATCTATCCTCATAGGTGTGCTGCTATGTGTGCGGGTTGCCTATGCGAGCAAAGTTTTGGAATTGAGTGACAGGTAGTGCGCCTCTTTTTTCCTCTTGAATGTTGTTCTGGATGTTGGCGCGAAATGTAGCGGATGCATGAAATGCCGTTCGTGATACTCGCTCATCAGTTACTCTTACAAATCTGCTGTTCTCGCAAAGTGCTCGTATTTCTACATATTGAGTTCGTTTTTTCCTTGTTGGACGTTCGCCTTGAGGCGGCAAGGAAATAAAGAAACGCACTAATTACATTATGTTCGGTTTGTTTTTGTCAGGTTTCTCGACGTGCGGCACGAAGGGTCGTGGCTTGTCAAGGTAATTGTGTTTACGTTGGGGGAGTTGACCAATGTTTGTTTACTATTGACATGTGTGTTGTTAACGCCGACTTTCTTTTTACCGCGTAGTTTTATGCACCATGGTGTGGCCACTGCAAAATGCTGGAACCGATTTGGAGCCAGGTGGCTCAAAGCCTTGCAGATACGGACATTCGTGTCAGCCGCGTAGACTGTACGCGGTTTACCTCTGTGGCAATGGAGTACAGCGTCAAAGGTTTTCCCACAGTACTATTGTGAGTTCCTTACGTTATTGTCGCATTGTGGTAATAAAATCGTGTGACACGAGTTGAGGCCACCGTGAACCTGTCTGCATCTGATGTAAAACAAGCGGTCTTGGGGATCTGTATAGGATAGTTTTCGTTTGCTATTGGCATTTGCCTGGTATTTCAATCACGTATCTTGGAATTCGATCACAAGTAATTAGCATGCGCACGTGGTGTGAACTTGTCGTATTCGCCTATATTTAATGCCCTGACCCGTATGCATGTGTTTCTCACTTAGTGCTCTCGATATGGTCTCATGACTGAGACCATATTGTTATCCAGACCTCTTATCCAGACCAGTTATGACTGACTGACTGGCAGGAAGTACTGTTCACCTAATTGAAACTTTTAAAGCAGTCATGGCGTTGCCGGCTCTTCCCACGCGGGCGAGTGTTGCATGTACAGCGCGAGTACAGTGCACTGGACGTGATAGGCGTTTTCGTTTAGTTGTGAACCGAGTTTTATGGCTCGTTTTGCTCTTGCTTCTTTCCGGCAACATTGAGCTCAACCCTGGGCCTTTTGATAAAGGCGAAATGGATTTCTTGAAGAAACTACAGGATAGTATTATGAATAAGTTAGAAAACATTGATGCCAGGATAACTAGTCATGATGCCAAAATGGCTGAAATGGACAGCAAGCTTGACAAAACCCAAGACCAGATAGGAAACGTTATGAAGCTAGTACAACAACAAGCAACTGTAATTAGGGATCTAAGTCATCAAGCATAGAATTCTGCAAAAGAAAAATGTAGACCTCGAAAACAGAAGCCGTATATCGAACCTCGTGTTTTACGGGATAGATGACAATGATCGGTCCGAAACGTGGGAACAATCTGAAGCCTTGGTTAAGGGTATCTGCGCTACAAATTTGGGAATCGAACTGCAGTTGGTTCAAAGGGCACATCGGGTTGGTCGCTTTTATGAACGAAAAAAAAGACCTATAATTGTAAATTTTTCATCCGATAAAGAAAAAATGGCCGTTTTGAAGAATGCAAGCAAGTTCAAGGGCTCCTCTTACAGTGTAGAACAGGACTTTTCATTTGAAACTCGAGCAGTGCGAAAGAAACTATGGGAATACGGCAAAGTAAAGAAGGCGGATAAGAAAAACCACGTTAAGTTGAAGGACGATAAACTGATCATAAATGGCAGAGCGTTTACATGGGACGATGAGAAGGAAGAAGTTATTGCCCTGTCAAAACGGTGACACACAAATGATATTTGCTCTATTTATCGTGATTTAGTTATTGCGGTGGTAAATTGCCGTAGCATAGTCAGCAAGATAGATGAGTTTGCCGGATTGGTTGAGTCATTAAAGGCAGATATAGTGTTTGGTACTGAATCCTGGCTAAACCCATCCATTACTGATAGCGAGGTGTTCCCCTGCAACTATACTGCTTATCGCAACGACAGACTGGGTCATGGCGGTGGTGTTTTTATATTAGTTCATTCGTCCCTTTCGTCTTTGATGTTGAACATCGGTCATGACTCGGTCGAGTCGGTTTGGTGCACAGTTACACTGGCTAATAATCTTTCTTTTGTCACTGGAGCGTTTTATCGATCACCAAGCATGGATTTCAGTGTTTTGGAAATGCTGTACGTACAATATCGTTTCGGAGGTATCTGGCCAAATAATACTGCTTGCGGGTGATTTTAACTTGCCCGACCTAAATTGGGAAAACGGTATATGCGAGTTAATGAATGCAAACCGTACTAATCTAGAAATGAGGAACCTGGTTGATAGCTTTGGCTTTTTTCAGTATGTCCTCGAACCCACACGAATTAATAGTACCCTAGATCTTCTCCTTTGTAATTCGCCAAATTTAGTTGGTACTGTTGATATCATTCCAGGTATCAGTGATCATCGGGTTGTGGTTGCAGAGATCAAAACGAAAGTACAGCGCATAAAAAAGTGCATCAGCAGAAGAGTTTTCTTCTTTGAAAAGGGCGATTATTCATCAATTTCTGATAAACTTCTTGATTTTCTTCCTGTTTTTGAATGCTTTGCGGAGGAACATGAAGTAGAATTTTTATGGAGCACATTTAAACAAAAGCTGTTTGACCTTACAGAGAAGTTCGTACCAAGTATTGAATCGGCTAGACTCCAAAAGCGTAAAAAACCATGGATCACCTTTCGTGTATTGAGGTTAATTAAAAAACGAAGGCATGTGTTTCAAAGATATAAAAGAACAAAAACACACGCGTGTTTTAAAAGGTTGCAAGAATTAACACGCGAATACAAAGACCTGTCAAAAAGCAAAAGAACACTATCTTAAATGATTAAATGACAAAATAAAAACAAATCCTAAACCGTTCTGGCAATATTTGAAGGGATGTGGGTCTGATCCTGTTGGAATAAATGAAATTATTTACAATGAACGCATTCTTTCTGACGATGCAGAAAAAGTGACATGCCTAAACGGATATTTCCAATCAGTCTTTCTTTCTCAATGTGCATGCAGCCCAAAATCATCCAATAGCAACGTTCCTCTTATGAAACCAATCGAACTCAGTGTTAGCGGCATTGAATCTCTGCTAAAGAACCTTGATGAAAGTAAGGCTATCAGTCCTGACGGTATCTCTCAGAGAATTTTAAAACAGTGTTCTCACGCCATCTCGCTTTACCTTTATTTAATATTTCACAAGTACTGGTCAGATCCCACAGGACTGGAAAATTGCAAATGTAGTTCCTATTCACAAAGCGGGCTCTAAAAAAGAAGTTACTAATTATAGGCCTATCTTACTTACTTCGATTTCGTGCAAGATCATGGAACACATAATATATAAGGCTATCATGGAACATCTAACGGACAACACATTGCTTACAAACAGACAACACGGATTTCGCAAGGGGTTTTCATGTGCGACACAACTGATTGAATTTTATGATGACCTGGCGTCTGTAGTTGATATGGGTGGACAAATAGACTGCATATTTCTGGACTACTGCAAAGCATTTGATACTGTTTGCCATTCTTTACTACTTCATAAACTTCGAATGTTAAGTATAGATTCTAGTGTTTTTAGCTGGATAAAAAACTATTTGTCAAATCGCCGTCAACGTGTGGTCCTAAATGGTACTAATTCAGATTATCTTGAGGTAACATCAGGCGTCCCGCAAGGATCTGTTCTGGGGCCTCTTCTTTTTCTTATATATATTAATGGTATTAACTTAGGTATTGACTAACATGCGGCTCTTCGCAGATGACTGTATTGTGTATAGAAAAATCGATAATGAAGATGATGTTCTCAAACTGCAGGCCGACCTAGATCGTATTTGCGAATGGTGCTCAAAGTGGAAAATGAATTTGAATACCGGAAAGTGTGTCCATGTGCGGTTTACTAAGAAGAAAAAAGTAATCGATGCCAGCTATAGTCTAATGAATAATATATGAAGTAATAAATCCAAGACTAAATATTCGGGCGTGATGCTGTCGGGTGACTGCTCTTGGCGGGCACACGTGGGCTATGTAGTTGGCAAAGCGGCAGTTGCTTTGAATTACATTCAAATAAATTTAAAATGCGCAAATTCTAACCTTAGAAGCATGGCGTACCTAACTTGTATACGACCTATTTTGGAATATGCTTGTACCCTATGGGACCCGTCACAGATATGTCTTATAAACAAACTAGAAAAAATACAAAATAGAGCAGCCAGGTTTGTCTCGGGTAGGTACGGGAGGAAGTACAGTTGCACAGCAATGAAAAGAGAGCTCAACTGGGAGTCCCTGTCGTCTCGTCGAAAGAAGCTGCGGCTAAAGCTTCTGTATGAAATCTATCACAACGAAACTGGAATTGATAGGGAAATGTACATAAAACCACCAAACTATATATCGGCACGCACTGACCGCCAGTGCAAAATTAGAGAATACCGGGCTAGGATGGGCCTGTATGCCAATTTTTTTTGTAATAACTATCACGCAGTGGAATAGACTGTCATGTGAACAGGTGTGCAGTGAGAATCAAGATGTATTCTTTTCATGCTTGTAACCCCCCTGCTGTAACGCTTTCGGGCTAAGTGGGGATATGTCTGAATAAAGAATAAAGTATAAAGACATGCTGACGAGCTGATTCCTATGGTGACATTTTCTGCAGGCTAAAATGCGGCTTTCTTGATATTTGTTAAGGACATGTGATTTAAGAATGCAGCAGTTGTGTAATTACAGCAGTTCTTTTTGTTTGAATACCATATCTTTTGATAAGTATTTTGATTTCATGCATTTTACATTTAACTCTTCAAAATGGCCCAATTATTTTTATATATGTACTGGGCTTTGTGGTGCCTTTTTTCAATCGTATTCTTTTCAGTATCAAAGGGGACAAGACCGTTGAATACAAGGGAGATCGAAACAGGGAGGAACTTGCAGAGTTTGGACGTAGAATGGACGGGTCAGTGTTTTTTCTTCTCTTGGTTGTTTATTACTTGATGTCATATACTAATGACCAATTAGTGCTTAACTGTAGAAATTGTCATTTTCAATTCCTGTGCTACCATTCAGGATGTCATTTCTTTTCTAGTAGATTAGCTTAAGAGCTTTTGTTAGTTTACTGATCTAACGTGTTACAGATGATGAAGTGATGAATAAAACAACTTAGATATTTAATAAATTATGACATTTTCTGGCATTGACATTGTTCATGGCAGTGTGCCATGGTTTTACTAGAGCAGTGAAGTCAAATAGAATGGAGGCTCTTTTTTTCCTTCATTGGATCACATTTTCTGAAATAATTGAACTTTCAACTCAAGCTTGAAAGACTCACACCATGTGTGAAGCTTATTATGTGTAGCCATATTTTTAATGTGGCATGTATAAAGATGAGCGTCTCTTCTGTGAAAGATTTTCTGCTGCTTCTCTGCTGTGGCATCATTCTTTCAGTTCTAACGTAATCCCCCCTCCCCCCATTCCCCCATCAAAGTGTTTGTCTGCGCTATTTAAATAAATTACTGAGATGCTTAATCAGTGCTGTCACTGGCTCTAAGAAAAAGAGGAGGAAGAGCTGCAGTTACCTGCTTTGTATTAACATATTGTGTACAATACGTAAAAGTTTGACCACCATAGCATGTTTCTTCAGTGACTCTCTGATTATTAAAAATAGGGTATTCAAGGTGGCACGTTGTAGTTGCAGAATTGAAATTGCCTTCAAAACAGGACCTTTTGCTAGAAACTCTGATCCGTGCACCAGTTTAGAGAAATACACACTCAAAATGTGCAGCAAAATGCATTGCTGTTCCAGTTAATATATTTCTGCAGTATAGAAAAGTGTTCACTGGAACAGCATTACATTTCACGGCACATTTTGAGCTCATATTTCTGAAAGCTGATGCTAGGCACAAATGTATGCCTTGACTGCTGGCTGCCTTCAATTCTGGAATTAGAGCACGTCGCCTAAAGTCATTAAGATGTTATTGGTGAAATTTTGTTATAATCATAGTGGCAATTATTCTACTAATTTTGACGTCTGCCGCTACAGTGAAGCTTGGTCACTAAAGTTCTATCTTGAATCTTCAATGTTTAATATTAGACACGGCCACCACAGAAACCTGTGGTATAGCATACACTGAGAATTCCTGCTCATTTCAAGCTATCGCCTTGGTTTTCCAGTGCATACTTTAGGCATGTGATCCGATTGGAGGTTCAAATGGTTTCAAAGTAACAAAACTAAATTTTGTTAACACCGCTTCGAAAAATACACTTCCTAGAAAACTGTCACTGCCTTGAATTTGTAAATTATTGCTCTGGCATGACACTTGAATGTTACTTTGTAGGAACTTTAGTGTCACGCTTCTGGGTGGGCTACACAAAGTGGATGGACACGAGACAATACATACAAATAAACAGTCAAAACTTATATTGCAAAAAAATAATCCAAATAATGGCAAGAAATATGACAGAACAGCAAACAAACCGTTAACAGAAAACAAAACATCCAATGTCTAATATGACAGAACAGCAGGACAGAGCGTATTAAGAAACAGTGCGAGAATTGAGCGGTGGGCTCACAGTTTAAATGTCCATCTCCGATGCGATGTGGCTATGTCGGTTGGCCAGTGCAGTTTGGCGCTGTGGCTCCTGTGGACGGTAGAGGATTGGTTGATCATAATTATTGTTGGCAGTGGCAGCAGCGACCGGTGCCTGGCCTCACACAAAGTCGCGGGCAGGCTTCGCTCCTGCAGGTCTCTCAGTGCCCGTATGATTCGAAGTCGGACATGTCTCTCCTCCAACTGCCATCCTCGGACCCACCATCGTCCAACACCCGGATGGGGTGCAGTGTTTCCTTCTTTCGCATATTTCTCCACCAGACACCCTGTGCCAAAGCACCTGTATTTTGGTCTGTCTTTCGAGGTTTGGCTGCTGCTTTGCGAGGCAGTATTCGGTGTCCTGCAGGGAAGTAACCCAGTCACTTCACTCTACAAGATTTCATTGTGAAAGATGTGCAGCTTGCCAGCTTTGTACATATGATGCATAGGTGAAGCTTGTAACTTAGCATTAAGAGTATTATACTGGAAAATATTTCTCTTGTTCCACTACAAGTTAATTCTTGTTTGATTGCCTTGCTGATCAGACCACCAATTCATGACTTGACGGCATGCGATGACTTCAAGGTAATGCGGGACCGGCACAAAGTCTTCTTTATCTACACTGATGGAGAAAAAGGAAAAGGTGACTCCAACACGCTAAAGGTATGTCACTGTTTGTGAATACTATATAAATTGAACTTAGTCAGAGAAGCCTTTACTAAAGTTGAAAGCGAAATAATATCTGTTCCTCGTTGTATGTTTTTATGATAAGTAGTAACTGCCAGTTGTCTTGGACAAGCCTACAGGATTTGTGCTTATGTGTTTTCAATCTGTTCTTAAAATTAGTTGCAAATGTGAGGTTTAAAATTTAGGTGATAAGGTTGAGAAAAAAGAAACCTTGCATGTTTGAGTTACACAAGTGCATGTTTGAATTACCTAACTCTTTGAATGCTGGGGATTTCGGGCATTTCTGCCTGCTGTGGGCTTTTCTCAACTTGAATCAAATTCAATTTCTGTAGAAGTAACGCGTTAACAGGTGGTAAATTGAAATAGTATTTATTGAACATACATTGGTGAACATGTCATAAAATTTCTTTATCCTAATAATAAAAAACAATTTATGATTATGGTAATAACCTTAAGGAGCATAATTAGTTTATTAGGAAGGAAGCATTGAATGTGGATTATTTTATGAACAGAATCCTGCAACTCGGAGGGCACAAGGACTTCTTGAATTTAGACTTGAATTTAGACTCCACTAAAAAAAACGCACAGGCTTCATGTGTAGGTCTGCCTTGTTGGAATTTTAGAGAGTTGTGCCATTCGATAAGCAGCTACTCATGTTACTCATAAAGAATCATAGCTTTTTCATGGCACACAAAAAGTGTCACGAAATATTACTTTTAGTGAACTTCTCTACAGATGTTGTGACCATGTCATGATCGTGAATTATCTCTGGGAAAGGAAGGGAGTGTATGGAAATTGTTGCATGGCTAAACTTGGCCATGGCTAAGGCAGTGCACAAGCTGTGTCCTCAAGTGCCTCGTGCCCCCTATATCTGCAAGTTAATTGTGTAATTCTTGTATTTCATTTCATTCTGTGCTTGCCACATTTGTATTCACTACTCATTACCTGCACTTTGCTTACTCCTATATGTACCACTTTTTGTGAGCTTCATAAAGGAGATGCCCCTGGTTTTTAACCTTGGGACTTCCTAAAGCAATGAAATGCATGTCGCAGTTGTCTCGCGGAAATGTAATAAATTTAAATTCTATATGAAACAGTAAAATCATGGCACCTTTAATCGTGTTCTTGTTATTCTTATTTTTTGGCCCTTCAATTTAATTTTCAATTTTAGCATTCAGGCTTGATTCGATAGCTCAGTGGATCAGGTGTTCTGCGGTTGAGTGCGAGATTGTGTTAGATTCCCAGCTGTTTTAGCCTTAGTCAGATTTTTGTAGAACAACAATGCTAGAATGCTTGTGTACAACAATTTCCGGGCATATTAAAGAACCCCCAGGTAGTGACAATTAGTCTCGAGTCCTTTGTGTGGCATTCCTCAAAGCCCCAAGAGTAGATTTATTACATTGAAATAAATCAGTACCAGTATTCAGTATCGTTTATTTTACCGTTACCATTTATTCAAGTGTAGTTGGCAGATTGCAACAAGAAAAGCAAAGGGCAGGATAATATTTTGGAAACCTTTTTTTTTTTCATCACAGGATACTGTCATTATATTTTCTAGCAGTCTTCTTTTTTTCATGTTAAAATGGTTTTGCTCTAAATTGGCTTAGAGAGGAATGTGGATGTATGCACTTCAAATCTGGCAGTGAGGCTTGTTTATATCTTTGGCTATCTATATATTCACTTGCAATGTTTATACTTTTGCATCATGATAAGGAAATTTACAGAAGAATAAAAATGGGTTGGAGTGCACGTGGCAGACATTACCAGCTCCTGACTGGAAGCTTACCATTATTAAAAAGGAAGCTGTACAATCAGTGCGTTATACAAGTGCTAACATATGGGGCAGGAACTTGGAGATTGACAAAGAAGCTTGAGAGCAAGTTAAAGACTGTGCAAAGAGCTATGGAACAAACAATGTTAGGCATAACGTTAAGAGACAGAGAGTGGTGTCGATCAGAGAGCAAATGTGGATAGCCGACATTCTAATTGATATTAAGAGAAAAAAATGGAACTGGACAGGCATGTAATGCTTAGGTTAGATAACCGGTAGGCCATTAGGGTTTCAGAAGGGGTGGCAAGAGAAGGGAAGCGCAGTTGGGGACGGCAGATGAGTAAGGGGGGTGATGAAATTAAGAAATTTGCAGGTGCTAGGTGGAGTCTGTTGGCATACGACAGGGGTAATTGGAGATTGCAGGCAGAAGCCTTCGCCCTGCAGTCGACATAAAATAGGCTGATTGTGATGATATTGTACAACTTTACTTCGTGTTCCTTTGCAGGTGCTGTCAGGCTTTATCAATAGGAAGCATACAAACTTGCTTGGCCGTCAGTCACGAAATTTAGTGCTGTTTGACAAATTATTTCAAAATTTCAGCATTAAAGGAAATTGCAAGAAAGCGAGCTCACGAAAAACATTACATTTGCACTTAATTTGAACACTGTGTGGGAATTGAGCTGCCAAGACACACATGACATGTTGCTTATTGCACCATAAACGTCAACAGCCTAGCGATTGCTGTGTTGATGGCATAACATATTAATAAAATTTTGACAATGCCATTTTCTTTGTTGACGTATGTCGAGCAGCTGACATGCTTATGGTAGGTGCAGTGTTGTGCTTCATGTAGATCCTGAAGTACAGTGTTTCGAAAATGGATTTTGATAATATTTTTGTTATTCAAGCGATTTTGTACAGTGCAGAGAAAGGAAAATAAATACTGAAGTTGATTAAGATTACCAGAGCAAAATATTTTATTTCCAGAAATGTTATCAGTGAATTGCTCTGGGTTATTTCTGTAAAGTATTACGCATGAAGCTTGAAATCAAAGGTCTCTATATCCCAGAATGTCCTGTATTTCCCGAGTTTTGCCCTCACAATGCTAGGGAACTAGCATGATTGCTGCGACTTCCCAATTTTCTTTAATAGAATCCCTATTAATGATGACGGTAATGTGTGTGAGAAATGACACTGTCATCTTCACATTTTAGAGCATCCACTTTGCTGAATTTTCATGTTTAAATATAATTTAAAATATTGTGCTGGGATGCAATGACATGAATGTGGGTGGCAAGGTTCTGTGACTTGCCCTGCTCTTCATATTTTGCCAGTGTTGAATCTGAGGAATATTTTATGTTGAGAGTACATATCCAGTAGTATGGGGGCATATGTAGTATAGGCTTGATACAGCATTATTATGTGTGTTGTAGGGTTGAAGGGAACTTCTGAGTGAGTTTCTTCATTGCACTTCAGGAAAATTTTACAAAAATGGCAGAAGAGTTCCAGCCAGTGAACTACTTTTTCACAGTACCGTCTTCGTGTATTAGTCAGCTGGGGGAAAATATGACTCCACCAGCAACACCTGCTGTTTATGTGGTCAAGGACAACACTGGCTTTCTATATGATGGTGAGTGCAGAGCAACGGATTGTGTCAGCCGAATGTGCAATATTTGTCAGAAGCTTTGAAGCCATGCTGCAAAAAGTGGTGGTCCAACTGCGCTATTATTGCCATTTTGCTACAATTCTACTTTCTTGTGCCTGGTTGAACCCATTCAAGTGTCATTTACGCCAACTGCACCAAAGTGTAGTATTGTCGTCTGCTTACGCGGCAGTGGAATGTTTTCAGTAAAGGTGTGTAAATGTTCATATATATACAAGTTAAATGGTGAACATTTGAATAATTATGTTCGCGAAACAATTATCTGCTATATCATTTTTCAAATCAGTCGGCTCTCGTTACAACAGACCCTAATAATCCAACAAAAAAACGTCCGTTTTATCCGAAGTCTGTAATATCCAAAACGCCTCTTTCCGAAACTTTGGTCGCGATGTCTGACAACGTTATTGCAAAGAGTGAGTGATGAACATCCAAAGTAAAAAACAAACAACAAAAATGTCGCAGTTTCGCCCGAAAGACTAAGCATCGATTGCAATAGCAAATTAGTAGACATCTGTGCGAAGTAAGAATAGTAGTTTTACCTCGCTCAATGACCGCGAAAAGTCGCTGTCATAACGTTAGTGAGGAAGCATGGTAGCAGCAGTGAGTGAATTAACGTAGCTTTGTGCTATCTCTCGCTTCAACGCAAACTAAACGTTGATAACAGAGCGCATACGAAGCTACCGGTGCTGGGCGTACCTTGTCCACATCGCAGATCACCTTTAATATGCGGCCCCCGTGTGGGCGAGCAATTTGTCCACATCGCAGATCGCTTTCAAGATGCGGCGACCGCGCAACCGCTCCATAAACAGCAGCCGCTGGAGTAGAACCCCAGTCTCCCTTGCCTCCCCCAGTGCCTCGCACGCAAAAAAAGATGGCGCGTTTCTGCCCCGCCTCCCTCTCTCAGGCGTGTGGTATTGAACCACGATCTTGGCCGACCTTTGCAAGTCAGTTGTCAGCCCGTGTTTTCGCGGCAAAAGTATGTTCTATGCGACCAGTTTTTTTTTAAATTGCCTTTTGTTTCATCTGCTGTAGACGATAGTTCGTTGTAGTGCGGTCCGTTAAAAGCGAATTTCATTGCATTAATAAAGTAGGTCGAACAAACAAAGGTTGAAAAATGGTCCGCTACAGTATATCCAAAAGTCTTTTGTATGTGGGTCCGTTGTAATGAGCTTAGACTGTATTCATTGTAACTTCTTCAGTGAAACAATGTTCATCTAGATTGACAACAGAGATTTAAACAAAGCAAAGCAGTTTGTATATAAAACACGCGATAGCATGTCTGAAGATAGGGCCGATACGCCATCGGAAGGCACGTAGGTTGTATACAATATTCGTGTTCATGCATACAGTTTGGAACTTTGTGTCAACATGCAGTCTTAAGCATACAAACTTCTCTGTGTGGTTGCAATAGTTGCCGGCTGGTTGCCTGTGGACCTGAACGGCGCTTCAAGCGCTGTCAAAAACCTGTGTGCGGGATCTCGGAACTGATCACAAATTCACCACTTGTGCAACATATAAGCGGCACGCTGTCTGTGACGGCTTGTGGACCATTTCACATTGGCCTACAAAAAATTTTTGTCACTGGCACACTGCCTTGGCTGTTAGACCTAATTGGTACTGTTTCGTTGGGTCACTCGGGTGGCAGCGATCAAAGTTGCTGTTTGCGAATAGACTAGTCAATTCAGCATCAGAAGCCGCATGAAAATCGGAAAGCTGACAATCGCCTCGTAATGAAAGCGAGTTTACGGCATAGTATGAATGTTGTTCATAGCCATATTGCCATCTTTGCAATGCACCGTATAGCGGCATCTCGGTCTCTTGTAGCTTCGAGCATCTTTATTGGCTGCAATACACATTTTGTGTATTGTGGTAAGGCATATCAAAGCATCTGTCATTTGGAATGCACAGAAGACATTTGCTGTCACATTTTGTCTTATGCCTGATGGCTCAAATTTGTCTAACACAGTTCTAATTTTTATCTGTCTTATGCCTGGCCGCATAGCATTGTTCTTGCTAGCCTACAAAATTTTATGTAATTGCTTACAAAAGTTTCTTCTCTACGAAAATGGGCAAACTAGCTTAATTGGCAGCTGCCAACTGTTGGCCTTGCGTGTTACCTTACTGTTGAGCAGCATTTACTGAGTGTGCTGTAATAACAAGCTACGGCTAATGGCGACATTAATACTACTGTACTGCTCCACGTTTTTCAAAAAGTTCAATTTTTCTGCTCCAAAAGGCTATTGTGGCTGCTCCTAAACTGCTCCAGAGGTGTTTCTTTCGTGCCTCAAAAATTGCTCCAAATCCTAAACTGGCTGGACCACCACTGTGTAAATTACCATATCTTTCTCTGGCCTTTGTTGCAGTGCATCTGTAGCACTATAGCACACATGGTATTCTGGAGATTGAGAGTGAGCAGCTGTGCCCTTCTGTAGTGATACGTATAAGTTCTACAGGTGCCCTATCAAAGGCCCAGAAACATGCAGTGACTCCAAGTTCTTTAAAAATGCTGCATATGGGGTCCTAATCAAAAAAGCATTAAGGAATGCATCTCTATGTAGTGGACTGTTATGTGATTGCCGTTTATGTTGGTCCATGATACATATGGTTCTTTAAGGTGTGGTAACTAGGTGCACCACTGGAAGCGATGCTAGAAGATCTTTAACTGTTTTCGCTATTGATTGGTTGTAAAATGTATGACTGGTAGTTTCATTGTTTTGAAAGCAATGTGGGAATGGGACAAGGATGAAGCTCAAGCTTCAACACCTTGTGTGTGCTTACTTTTTATGCCTTGAGCTTCTTCCTCATTCTTTTCTTGCACTGATTTGATGATGTTTCTCAGTACTTCAGGGAAGAGAGATTTGTGGCTGAATTTTTAGTGCTCAGGAGAGAAGCTAGAGAGCAATAGGAATTGACATGTCTGTTACAAATTACATATTAATTGTGTGTGCATTTTATGCTGTTTTGGTCTGTCATTTATTCTTTAGGGCCATGAGTTTCATCTGTATACTGGTCTTAGTCTGTATGAAGTTCTGGCTCTGAAGTCCCAGGGGTTGTCACTCTTAAAGAGTGCAATCTGCAGGGTGAAACCAATGCATCTTAATTGCAGTATTATTGCAACTGTCAGACTAACATTTCTGTGTCCGTTAATAAAGGAATTCCTTATGATTAATTAAATGTTACTCCATTTTTAGTGCCATGTTGGTGCAAGCAAGCTTTAAACGGGTCCTGAACCACCCCTTGGGCTTTGTGAAAAAACATAGTCTGCAGATAGCCTACACTGTATGAACTTCTCTGCCAAGTTTTGCAGTTGTGTATGGCATGCGCAGCTAACAAGCGGAGTGCAAAGTCACCTTTTTCTCAAACGCTTTTTCGTCAGCAGAAGCCTGCTCCTCACCCTTTCTGGATGCTTTATTTCGTAATATAGCAGATTCCCATACATGGCTGCTATTGGCCAATAGCTGACGTCAATCAAGAAGGGTGTTTGCATCAGTGCGTTTCTTCCTACTGTAACTGTGTATAGCGATGAAATTTAATAAACAGGCTGAAGTAAGTGAAAATCTGCTTTCAAAGTTCGATAAGAATTACGTACTTCCATTAGAAGCCGACTATCGTCTTCTCACGCTCAGCCTCGACCGACTGTGTAGGAATTAAACTTGGGCCACCCAGTTTATTGATGTTGTAGCCATGGGGTCTCGCTAATCTTGACTGCTTTTGAATGCTCAACTAGCCTCGAACTATGGGAAACTTAAGGTCAGACCACATGCATATTGCCAGCGCGCACTGACTCCTGGCTATTCCTGGTTATACACTTTGGCAGGCTTATTGTTAGGACTTAAAAATGCGCCAGTTGGATGTGCCTACTATCTTTCGGTCAAGCTGGTGAAGGACAAAGCTGGTTCACACCACGTAGAATGGCCAGATCAGTATATGAGCGCCAGCACACACTCAGGCCCCGTTGTTCACAAAGCAAACACTGCTGCTACAGTTGGGTGTAGTTGCGATCTGCTACGTAGCGTAGATACTGTGATCGCCGCGGGGTGCCGCAACGAGTCCACTGGTTAAGCGCACTGTGGCTCGCTGAGGTCAACCATGCTTGGCTTATGTTTGGTGTGTCGTAGGCATCAAAATCAATTGGAAGTAGTGGCATCTACGTTAACATCCATAATCAAACTTGAACTGATCGCCATGGTGACCGTCATTAGGCGGAGCGTTGCGGGCATGCCCTGCTCCACCATAGCCTTTGCAGTGCAAAGCATTGAAGGAGGAGTAGAAGCACCGCGAAGGATTTGTCTGATTGCCAATTCAGCATAACTCCATTTATACTGAATGCGTTGAAGCACTTTTTTGTGGCAAAGTATTTCTGAAATTGCCTATTTCAACTTCAGATGCATTTCTCCAGTTCGATCAAAAGTGGTTCGGGCCCATTTAAGATCATCATTGAAAACATGACACCCAATTCTCAACTGTATCTTTGTTTTGGTTGTTCTTTTCTGCAAAGAATGCCTGGCGAGTTTTTAAAAATAGATTCAGACAGCAGGCTTGCTTGCTATATCAGCTCTGTTCTCAAAAGTGTGGTTAAAGAAGAAAGCCGGTTATTGATTTCTTCAAGCAGAACTACAGAAGTGGGAGTGTGTTAGTTATATTGGTGACTGCTGTAGTACTTGTATAAGCCATTGCTTTAATGTGAAGCTGTATATATCGCGAGATGGTTTTTAACAGCTTGTCTGTCATGGCGCCTTTGTCATTATTCTGAAGAATGCCATTTAAGGCTTAATGGGATTGAAACAGCCTCCACCGTCATCGGTGCCTTCTTGTTTTGGCAAGGATGCCTGGCTGCATAAAGAGTTTAAAACATTCATTTGGGCTTGTTTTGAGAGCAGTGCTATTGTGGCATGCAAGTTTGTTGTCTGGTGGTTTTTGTTGTTAGATTAAAAAAAGAAAGAGCTACATGAATGGTAGCATTATGTAAACTGTTAAAGTTAATTTGACGGTTTTAGTGATATACTTACTTTCCTGCACAATCATGTACTTCTAAATTTATATTTAAAAGTCAGGAAATTAATTTCTTGCTAGAAAATAATTGGGAAGGATGCAGAAAATGCCTTGCATAATGTGACTCAAAATCACTGCATTGGTTTAAGATGATGAGCAAAACGTGAACAAGGTGAATGCAGGAGCCGCGATGTACGCTTTCCTCGCCACAGTGTATATAGGTGGCATTCTTCTAAAGGGGAGAGGGTGTGAGGCGGGAGGGTGCGGAAACGAGGGAAGGTGTGTTAGCGTGTCGAATTGAGAGTAGCACAAGGTCAAAGCCAGGGCCACCCCTCACCCCCCACCCGGTCTTTCAACCCACATGTGTTAGCCGGCGTGTCAAGGGCGTCCGACACGCCGGCTGAAAAAGGGGGGGGGGGATGGAAAGGAAAAAAAAAAGAAAAGAAAAAAGAAGTCGGGGGGGGGGGATACGCCGAGCAATCCAACTAAGTGTTGTTGCCTATAGCTTGAAGTGTAGCATAGTGAATAGATTCTAAAGCTCCCTTTGAAACGTTTATGCCTATTGGTTGCAATGTCTTGAACTTATGGATAAGGTATGATTCTCTGTATTTTCTTTCTCGTTCAGAACGGAAATTTGACTGTAAGATGTAGAGTTTAAGTTCATCGAAGTTATGACCTGGTTGGTTGAAATGCTCGGCGACGGCTTTGGGAAGCTTTTTAGCTGTGCCGCGCGGTGTCCGTTTAATATGACGTTCATTGATTGCCCTGTTTCCCTGATATATTGTTTCTTACAGAAGGAACATTCAAACATACAAATCACATCCGAACTTGTACAAGTGAAGCTAGATTTGACTTCATGTGTATAACTATTGCGGTGCTTTTAATTTTAATGTCGCTTTGAAGGTGCCTGCAGGTTTTGCACCTAGGGCGACAACATGCTTTTATTACGGGGGAATGCTGTTGGCTGACTTTTGCGTGTACTAACATGTCTTTAAAGTTCCTGTTTCGGCGATAGGTAACCTGTTTACGTTTTTTTAAACCCGTTTATGATAGTAACCCGTAACACGTTTTGCTCATCGTCTTGAATTTCCATCTCCCGCATTCCCCGTCTTTGCATTGGTTTAATTAACTCTTTCCCTGCCATGGGGAAAATAGGTGTTTTTTGTAGGTTATGCCATATTATTTTTTTCTGAAGGAACTACTGTACTTAATATTTTATGTAATACATAAACAAAAGTCATATTGAATGCACTTTTCACACATGCAAGTTTTTTTAATGAGGTATATGTCATAAAAAAGATATAAATTATCAAAATCAAGATTCTGGAATAAAATTGAACAAAGTTTGTAAAGAGACGCTTGTATCTGCAAAGAAAAAATGTAACAAAAATTATGATATATACAATATGTATTGCCGTCTAATAGGCACTATCTCCAAAAAAAAAATAAAAAATCAGTGTTTTTCATTGAACAGGTGTTCCACTACAAAAAATTAAGTGCAAGCACTGCATTTTTGCGTGCCAGGCTGCGGCCACCAATGTTTCGGGCTGGCTTGCGTTGTTGTCGCTCTGAGTCTAATGCTAATGAAAAGGTAGCATCCTCAGACTCACTGCTGCTCAATCCATGGATAAAATTAGCCGCAAACACAATGGAATTGCGAGATCTGCGATCTTCCGAAGCACGCGCGCCGCTCCCGGAGGCGGCCATTTTTGCTTTCTGCTTTGACGATCGCCAAACTTTAGAGTGCATTGAAAAATTAATGCCTTGTAGGGAAAAAGTGAACTGCTTAGAAAACAAAAATATAGTTCTCCTTCACATTCGATAGCGCAGTGTGTCCGTGAGTGGCGCAGAAAGCCTCAAAATTGGCATTTCAAACCATAGTTAGCGGGCTAACAATGCCGAATGGGCGCGGTACTGAAAGAGTTAACCCACATAGCTTGCACCAGTTTCTTAAATGGCTCAACTCTTGTTTTGTGCAACTCTGACCTCCGTAGAGGCTGCCTTTATTCTTGGAAGTGTTGCTTTTCCCCATATTTGCACTATGCAGTAACTTTTGCAGGCATTTGTAATTACGCGTGCCATTCTGTAGGAACGAAAAATTTCGATGTAATGTGTATTCATACATATTTATTATGGAAACTTGCTATGTTACAGTAAACCCAATTGTGGGTGACATTTTCTTTTATTGAAATTATGTCATTGCAGTTACGCAGTGTGATTATTCCCTGTTCCTTTTGTCATGTAAATGACTTGTAGGTAATAACATTTTTTTCTTTTACAGAAAACAGTGCTTTAGAACAAAACATGACATTTCTTGACTGGATGAATAGAGAAAGGTTTCCAACATTCCAAAAAATAACTTATGGCAATTTTCACCAAATACTGAAGACAGGAAAAAAGATAGTGACTGCAGTTCTGGAGGAGAACCAGATTGGGAAAGTTACCATGCGTATGCAAGAGTAAGTGGCTTTAACTTATTCCCTTACTTTGACTAGACTGAGCGAGGATAAAACCTGTCCAGTGCAGTCCACTTATAACCATATCGAGAAAAACGAAAAATACGACCTTTGTAACCGATGATCGCTATAGCTGGACTGCCGTAAAAGAAAAGCTTCTGAAAGTAGGTTTGTAGCTCCGAACCCGAATTCACCACTTCCACTAAAGAATAGATGTAGAAACCAGGCTGTGAAAAACAAAACTTTATTTCCAGCACCAAAGATAGTGTCAAGCAATAGTCTCTCTATATTGAAGTACAGTCAAACCCATTTATAACAATATTCAAGTGCCACGAAAATTCCATCATTATAACCAATAATTGTTATAACCAGGTTGCGTGAAAAAGTCAAAATAGGGGGATGGCAGAGCTGATGTGAGGAAACTATAATAGCAGGGAGGTCAGTGCCCCTCCCCAGCACCTTCCTCCATCCAGCTGCTGATTGTGTTCACTCGTTTAACTGCTTCCTGGGAGCTCCGATCGCGTGTAACAAGCCCCGGCTGTCGGTGTTGAATAATGGCACTGCTATAACAACTGCAAGGAGGGGACACGGATGGCACGCGATATGTGAGCACCGCCGAGGCATCACCATGGTGGCCCCAAAAGGTGCCTCTTAAAACTTGCCAGAAGGCTGCCACAGCAGCCTGTCAGCTTGAGAAAACCAGAAGGAACGCTGAGGCGAGATCGTCACAAGCATCTTGCCATGCACTTCTCATTGGCTTGCACGAGAAAATCCTATGTCCATCAGCCTTTGCATGCTTTATGTGAAGCTTGCCTACATCCTCCAAGGCATCCAGGTGCTCCGCCTAGTGCAGTGGAAAGTTCCTTGCAAAGACGAAGCCCCGGAGGGACTGAATCATCTGCCGGGCCTTCTGCGAGGACAACGTTAAGGCAGCCTGCTCTACCACGTCATCGCTGCCGTCTTCGCTGTCGCTATCTGATGCAAGCACGTTCACGAAGATCGCGTCATCGGTTAGAAGCACTTAGTTTCCAAATCAATAGCCGTGCACTTTCTTTTCACCGGCAACATCGCGCATTGCCGATGATTAGCGGGCGGATCAGCCATCTTCCATTTCGGCGGCGAGTCAAACCAACTGTTGGTCAAACGAGGCTGAGAAATCGCATGGCCAGGAACGATTTCGACGCAACCAACAAAGATGAATGCGAGCAATTAAGCTGTTTGCGGAACTGTGCTGAACGAGGAGCCAGCGAGCAACATTCGAGCAACCTGCGAGCAGGGCAGTTGACGCGATCTATTCGTGTTTCGGAGGGTGGGACGGCTTATAGCTATGGCCGCAGCCCATTCGTGTTCGGAGGGGTGGAAGGGCAATGGGAGAGAGGCGCACGGCGGCTGTTGGAGCAGCGGCCTATCTTGCAGCAGCTCAAATTTTTTTCTTATTTTTTTTTCAAGGGTTTCGCATTTCACTACCTTTGGGCTCGGACAACAGATTTTATCGTTATAACTTGTAATGCTGCATCGGGGCATTGTAGTAAGCCGGTTATTTCACCATGAAACACATACAAAAGTTGACGGCACAGCAGCTTCTCATTGTTATAACCAATATATTGTTAAAACTGGTATCGCTCTAAGTGGGTTCGACTGTAGTCTGAAATCTGCACTTACTTTCGCGGCAGTTTCAGCTTCACAACTGCGGTGTGCATCGCTTCCAGCTGCTGCGTGCACACTTACGATAATCCTTTAGAATGCATAAAATCAGTTAACGAGTTGAGCGACGACAGTGTGCTTTGTGTGGCATCGAGATCGGGGTCAAAGAGCCACTGTCAATCTTGTTGTCACTGTTGCTGCTGCTGTCGCCACCGTCGTACAATGTTGCCGTCTGTCGTGACAGCACATTTTCGGCGATCGCCTCGTTAGTGATCTCATCGCAGAACGAGGCAGCACTATCTCCAGTCAAAAACACCTCCATCAACACACCACCTGTGTCACCAGTACCGTTGGCTCACAGAGCTCAGTTATGTCTGCGGCTTCCATTGTGTTGGTCTCGCTATCAGGCAAGTGTGTTTGGGGGGTGGGGGTGTTTCTCCTGGCACATAAAGCCCGCCTTATTGAAGCAGTTTGGTATGGTGGACTGCTTCAGTTCATACCACGCACCATAGACGAAGCACTCGGCCTTCAAAAGACTGATCTTCATGTTAGGGGACCTGTGTACATGGCCTGACGTGCCAGGAGCTGAGTGGTCATTGACCAAGATTATCCACTCTATTATGCACCGCCAATACAAAGCTTTAAAATTGGCTATCACGCCGGTGTCCAACAGCTACAGGCGTGCCGTCATATTGGGAGGCACAAACATCAACTCCACAGATGTTAGCTTCGGGCTAACGCTGTGTGCACTACATTTGTCGATTCGCAACACTACTTTTCTCCCTTGGCTTTCAATTATGCTGTCTAACTCGACTAGCCATTCCTTGAACAGGTCACAGGTCATCCACGCCTTCTTATTGCTACGATAGCAGACCAGGATGTGCTGATTCTTGAAACATGTTGGTTCTTTGATCTCCTGATCACAAAAGGCTTAAGGTGACTGCTCCTGTCAGTGGTAACACACAGCAACACAGTCACACTAAGTTTCGAGTGCTTCCTGCCGGGGCATGGATCTACTTTAATAGTGTGTGTCTTCAACAGCAACATTTGAAGAAAAAAAAGAGCAGTTTTGTCACATTTGTCTATGTCTTCTGTTGTGGAGCTTGCCAGCACGCCAGGCAGCTTTGTCAGTAGCCACTGCTGCTTCGCCCATGTAGCCAGAGACACTCTTCCCCTGCTATGTTGTTATAAATGATGCCGTGCCAATCTTTAAACTGCTGGATCCTGCATTCTCAAGGTTTAAAATTTGGCCGTCCCAGAAGAAAAGTGAAGTTTTTTGCGTTGGCAACAAGTATTGGCCCACTGATAGGCACATTATGCACGCGGGTTGTGATACAGCTGGTAAAGCAACTCTTCGACATTGCGTAGAAAGGTTCCCCAACCATTTCCTGCTGATCGCCATGACCACTAATAGTTCCTGCCTTCACAATCTTGGTGCTCCCGGTTTTCAGGATGGTTGATATCGTCAACTGAGTGAGCTCATATTTCTTCACGAGGGCACTCAGCTTGAAGCTGCGTTGAGAGTCCTGCTAAATTTGCATCTTCGTGTCAAGCGACACAGCTTTGCTCTTTGTCGGTGCCATCTTCAAGCTGAGCTGCAGTGATGTTCTGTACCTTGCAGAAGAATTCCCATTCCTATACACCAAAATTCTTTATTTGTGACAATTTTCCCTGCATTGTTCCAAAACTGTCCCTCTAAGTGTCCCTGCACATACACACACACAGGTTAAGTGCAACATAGGTTAGTAAGGTCTTGGCAACTGTAGGTAAAGACATGTTTAGGAACATTATATGGTTTATTTTACATCTCAGTTGGACAGCAATATATTGAGATCTCAAATTTCTAATGTACAACTTTGTAATGTCATTGCTCGACATATCTTCCGTATAATCGGAGCTAAAGCATCAAACCAACTAGCACTGCTGGCTCGCAGCATTTTAGCGATTCTGACTAGGTCACGTTATTGAATACTAATGTAGCAAACTGCAGTCCCCATTTTGCACCCAACAGTACATCACCTTTTCAAGAACAAAGGTTATTAGAGATTTAAGCTAGCCGACTCGAAGTTTGGCCTGTGTACTTAAAAGGGTTTGCTGTGGGTTGGCAAAGTGATGGCTTGCTCAATGGCACAATTCTGATATTTACTTTATCAATCTTAAGATTTCCTGCAATGTCTTAAAGATTCCCTTTATCTCTTTCATCCAAAATTGTGGCCCAAAATTTCCACCAAAAAGGAAAATTCCCTGCACGGAACATCACTAATGGGCTGTCCGCTGCTTCGGTGGCTTCAACTGTGAAGCTACTTTCAGGCTTGCTGAGAAAGAGACTGAGTGGGGGGACGGGCACCACTGCACTGCTTTGCTTTACCCCCCCCTCTTCTCTCTCCCTCACTCTTTTGGTGCCATTGTGAGTGACGTGCAAAAACTTGAAGCAGCTGGTGCCATCTTGTGGTGTGCTGTGCCAACTCGTGATGCTCTCTCGTGCACAAGTGGTACGGGCAGAATGTGCTGCGCGGTAATGGTGGCAGATACGAACTCGCATAGGTACACTTACCACCCTTTCTGGGCATTGTTCGTTTCAGGGGAACTAAGCAACGCAAATGTCACCATTATTCTGCATGGAAAACGCCATCCAGATGGCATAATTTTAATTGTTATATCCGATATGTGGTGAATAACTTACATTTATACATACCATATTTATTCGGATCTAGGCCGATAGCTTTCTTCAAATAATTAGATACCAAACCTTATGGTCGACTTAGATTTGAGGATTTAAAAAAAACGCACCAGTTTATAATTGAAAATGATAAATATGGTGCATAGCTAGTGCCATCTAGAAAAGTCGGTATCGCAGCCGTTATTAACCCCCGCCAGTTGCCAACTGAAGTACACTAGCGGCATCGCTATTTTGACCTGTGTCGTATTGGCATGTGGCGTAGCCCATAGCGTGGCGTCGTCGTTATGGCACCAAACAGGCGATGCCACTGTAGTGCCACCATAGAGAAAGGGTTGTGCCGCTTTCAAACGAAGAGTTGTGCTAGCCGCAGAGGCATCGTCAAATGTTCAAGCCTGGCGGGACTTAAGCATCGATGAGAAAAGTGTCCGTGGTTGGAGGGGGTAACAGGGGACACTTCTTGCGCGTGCCGCAACAAGGAGATAAGTGATATGGAAAATAAGGGCGCGATAACAGAAAGGAGCTGTTCACTGAGATTGCAGTGTTTCGATGCGTCCGAGCCATGCTGCACTGTCTGCGCATGCATGGGCGCGCGGACGCGAGATTGCGCGCGTCCGCATGAGGGCGTGTGGTCGGGGCTATAGCGACGAGGCTAGCAGCGATGATAATGTGGAGTGAGCTTGGCGTGTTCATATTAAATAAATGCTGTTTTCATTTTTTGAACACTGTCCTCACTTTTTTGTTCGGCCTACATTCGCGGTAAGTTTTAAATTTTTTCTGGCTTCAGACATTCGGGGGTTCGGCTTAGAATAGGGGCCGGCCTAGACTTGAGTAAATACGGTATATGGCTTTTTTTTCCCCCCATAGACCTAATGCATATAATGACACACTTATGTCGATCCATCGCTATAACCAATATATCATTATATGTGGTATTGTTAGAAGTGGGCTGCACTGTATTATAATTATTGTCATGCTTAATGATTCACGGTATTGTAGTTTTTGCTTGTCTCATGAATGCTTTTCTGATATCACCTTAGTGTGTACTGTAGTGACCACTGTTGAATGCTTACTATGAACTTTTCTTTCTGCACAGTACAGGATGTCGCTTTTCCTAAACCTTTGTATTTTGTGACAGTGATTCCTCAAAGTGTTCTTGTGATAAACTGGAGGAAAATAAAAGTCACAACTTTTGATACTGCCTTGCCTATGCTGAGACTTCATTCAGAATCTCTTTCAGTTTTTTTTTCTGTTGTCATTTTTCATAGTGTATAGAGCCTGATTTGCTCGCAAAGAACAGGTACTTCACAGTGAATATAACAAAAAAGTAACCATGTGGTTGGGCATTGCATGTATTCCGTGTGGTGTCATACACTGACCATGGTGACTGTTAGATTACTAATGTCTAGGTATGATTTAGGCGAGTACATGGAGCTAGTAAAATGCATGATAAAGTGCTGGAACATCAAGCTGCAGTTTTTTTCAGAATTATCAAGATAGGGTCTTGCACCCAGCTGTCTTGCAGCAGGTGTGCATAGTATTTGGGCTGTCCTGTGCTTTTATGTAACTAGTGACATTGCAGCAAAGAAACATTGTTCTTGATCATACCCAATACATTTTCTATGTATCTTTTGTTTCAGATTCAAAGACATGCTCGAAGCAATTGCTTTGAATACACGGGAGTTATTCCATGAGTAAGTTATAATAGAGTGAAAAATATTTTAATTAGGGATGTGCAAATATTTGAAAGGTTCGAAAATTATCGAATATTATATTTTTATTATTCATATTCAATTCAAAAAATGCATATTCAAATCAAATCAAATATATTTCTGGCTGTGCAGGAGCAAACACAGTTTTTAGCATTTGTTTCTGTCTAATCTAAGAATATTGGGGTGATTTTTTCCTGAATTTTACGATGATCTCGTTCAGCCGGCAAAATTTTGCCTGTAAAGCACACTTAACCACTAAACAGCTCAACTATGCGGAAAGTCAGCCTCTCACTAGCAAGGGGCACGGGTTTGCGGACAGCGAGGGTGCACTTTGTTGTTGTAGTCTTTTTCTTGCAGTGCCACCCGCAATTCTGAACTTATTGCTTGACCACAAGTGCGATGAGTGACCACTGGCACAGGGTCAAATGCCTCGGATCTTATGGGCATTTGATGCGGTATAATAAGGCACAGGCTGGCGAGGACAGCTAGTGGGAATTACTTAATTTTCCATATTAACATGAGCCAAATACACAATTTTTTAGTATAACGGCTTACTGGTCTAGTTTTTTAACATTGACAGTGTAATTGTAGTTTTCCAAAATAAGAGTTTAACCCAACTTGTTAATAAATGCATGTTCATATCATTATTCGATATGATATTCAAAGCTAAGTACAGTTAAACCTCGATATAAAGAAGTCGGTAAAATTGGAATTTTCCTTCGTTATATAGAAATTTTGTTGTATTGGAATTCGACCCTTTGTACAAACAAGTACAGTCGCTGATCGATTTTTCTTACGTGGAAAGGGGCCACAGAATTTTCTGAATTATCGGGCAATTGAAGAAAGCAAATTTGAATGAGAAAACAATTCATTTTGATAAATTTGGGAGTCCGCAACGAATGATATGGTTTCATGCCATGTAACATCAACAATATTTTCACATCGGTGGTACGAATTAAGTGAATCCGGCCACACTTTCATGTGCACTCTGTCCCTGCGGCTGATAGTGTCACCTGTAGGTACGACGCTGTCAGGAAATTGCTGGCAGTGGGGAGTGAATGCTTCGTCTGCCTCTCGCCCCAACACATCACTGAAACTCGAAATTACGCAACCTCCAATACTAAATGCCTGGGAAGACATTTACATGGTGCCTCGCCATCTTGGCACGCCCACTGTTTGCACACGCGGCAGATTACCTCAAAAGCAGGGTACGCAGCTGCGTATGCGCTCAGCCGTACTTAGAGCCATGCGCAGCCATGGGACGCGTGCCAGAAACCGAGATGCACGCCAACATGCCCCCCACTCTGCCCCCTCACGCGCGCTTGATTGAGTACTGCGAGCTCGCTCCCCTCTCTCTCTCTTTCCCTTTGCTCACGTGTGAAGGTGTCGCTTGTAAAGCCACCATCTTTCTTGTCTCACACTCGCACACTTCCACTCACACCTAAAGCACACCGTGCATGGGGCGTGATAGGATCTTATCGCACTTGGACTTCATACGAAACATGATGCGGCTCTTGTCGCTGGTTGCTCTTGTGGCGTCCCAGGTTGATTCGAGAGTTGCATTTGCTTGCAGCTGCTTGTAATTCGATCATTTGACCATCTGCATCCGCGGAAGTTGCCAGTTATTGTCTCGGTATTCCTTCACGGGAGCAGTGAAATTTTGTTATAAAATCCCAACAAACACACTTCATTATATTGAGGTTTTAAAAATACACATGGTGTTCTATGGACAAGAGGTTATGAAAAGTTAAATACTTCGTTATATTAAGGTTCGTTATATCAAGTTTTAACTGTATTCATATTAGATTCATATTGGAGAATTTCGATGTTCGTACATGCCTAATTCTAATATACATTGCATGTGCAGCAACCTCTGTTATAATTTTTTATAAAATGTGGGTGGAGTGAGAAAGGACCATTAGTTCTAATCAACCGGTGCAGGACCAGTGGTCAATATTAACGTGCATTATTTGCATCCGAATGGTTGTGCCTAGCAACCCATTAATTACTAACATGCTACTTCGCTCTCTTTCTTGGGTTCATTGTCATAGGGAAAGAACACTTTACTGCTTCTGTAGTATGGCACTTTCAATGATCATTGACACAATTCTTGATTCAATGACAGTGACACTATTCAAGGACACTTGATTCTAGCCAGTGAGTGCTGGCTGACTTATTTCGTTGCAGCTTGTAACTAAACTGTCACCTGGCGTGGTTGCTTAGTGGCTAAAGTGTTGCGCTGCTAAGCATGAGGTCGCAGGATGAAATCCCGGCTATGGCGGTCACATTTTGATGGGGGTGGAATACAAAGACACCCGTGTACTTCAATGCATGTTGAAGAACCCCAGGTTGTCAAAATTAAGCTAGTGTCCCCCACTACAGCGTGCCTCATAATAAATCACATCATGGCTTTGGCATGTAAAACCCCATAATTTAATTTTAATTGAAACTGTCACTGCCTAGTAAGCAACTAATTGCTAATCAAAAAGAAAACTGTATCAATAAGCCGTGAACTTAGTGCTCATTGACCGTAGGTACACTACCATTCTCAATTGCAATCAAACCCAGTGCTGCTTGATTCATCAGGTTGCAAGCCACTGGGTGGATTCTCAATCATCATTGCCATTGTCTCCACCATACTCTTTCAACAACTAATTCTTGTGTGAAAAGGGAATGTAGAACAGCAGAAGTTGTATAAATGTTAGGGAACTTCGCAGTAGTGAATGCCGTGTTAAAAGTAGGAGTTTGTGAATGCCGAGCACTAGATTTTGAATGAAATATCGAATCGAATCAAGAAAAAGAAGCTGAATATCGAATCTCAGAAAATTTAACGACAAACTTCTATGCTTCTAAATTTTGGGCAAAAACATAGTGCTGCACATGCTCAGGAGGCTAATCACATTACTTGAAGACCAACTGCAACGAAATTTCATTTGGGCTAAATTGACTATAAATGCCAAGCGTATACTCTCAAAGTAATCTTGTCAAAGCCGCAGGGTAGTAACTGCCTAATTTCGTTATTAGCAGCTATTAAATAACGCCTATGCAGATGACGCATGTATCTGGCGGCAAAGCGGTAGCAATGTGGATATGGCGAATATTGAAGAACCATACGCAACTGTTGATCTCTCAATTGCGCCGTGTTGCATTTAGGCAGCCAGGCACATTACCCGCTCCCTGTTATTCTCCCTGTTGTGCTCATGATTTGAGATGTTGCAAGAATGCTGATGTGTTGCGTGGCCGTTGGGTGCTCGAATACATACTCTGAACATGAGCAGTGGCTGTGCAGTACACAACGCTGAGTAGAGGAAGGCCGAACACATCTTTCCTGTCCCAGCTTTCAGAGCGAAAGCGTGCACAGCAGTGCACCAGGCAAGTGCATCGTGGACCAGCCAACACGCACAAAGCATGTAAGCTGTAGTTGACGAAGCTGCACAAGCTACATTTCAACAACACAGTCACCTGCCGATCAAGATCTGCTTGGCAAACACTTTCTCGGGGTGACTAAGTACTACAGTTCGAGGTGGCTCGAGGTGGCGCGATAATCAAAATGGCGGCAGTGGTAGCTTCGATTAATGCTGTTTCGGACCAGCAGTCATGGCAAAAAGTCTGGAAAGTCATACGGCAAAGGTTTTTTGCATCTGAAATTTCAGACATTCTTATACATTGACTCTATGGGATACATGGCGGCGCCGTGACACTAACAGAAGTAATCGGTGATGCGCACCTGCACATGCCTGTGCACAAAATTCCGCCATGGTTTTTCTATTTTTTTTTCTTTGCGCATGGCGTTGAAGAATTCCTCCTAAGCTCTTCCTCTATGGTGGGGTTAGAGGAATGCTGGTCGAAGGCGCCACCGTGTGATTTAGCATGCTGCTGAGAGCATTATCGGAGTGCAGTAGGTTCGAATTAACCATCACAAATGCTTGTGCGTTCAAATTACCAGGCCTTTTCACCCGTTTGAATACATATAACTTTGTTGGAACTGCAGCAACAGTTCAAATGAACTGAAAGTTTGAATTAAGCATGTTCGAATTAACAAAATTTGACTATATGCTGCAATGACGCACGAAAACCAAAGGTAACTCTTATAGTTAAGCTGTATTCAAGGGCGATATTCTCGAGCAATCATTTCCGGTAGTGCATCATCTTCAAGATATTTCATGCGTCTCTACATCGGATGTGTCGAAGTAGATAGACAATATCCTTTCTGACACAGTGCCAGAAATGAGCAGGAACCACATGCTGCATTTGTCACGAAGGAGAATGCGATGCGGCAACAAGCCATGCAGGAATCCAATGCCGCCATATTGAAATGGGCGAAGCTTTATCATGGCCGCAGTCTGGCCTGTCTGGCTGTGAGTTTATGCACCTTTAGCACCAACCCCTCCTAGCCCCTCTAGCCCGGCCGTGCCAAGCCTCAGCTACTTATCATCCTTTACTACAGATGGCAGTAGTTGTCTGATCGATCTGATTGGTCACTGAGTTCGGTGCTTCCAGCATGCCATGCTGAAGTCTGATACGTCGTGCAGGAGACGCTAAGATGGCTAAAATTTTGCCCTGTGTTTTAAACTTTACCCGGAGCAGCGTGGTGATCAGTTCTTGCCGTGGCGCTGGCGAATAAATGCACAGCGAGCGAGCGCTTCATTGTTTGTTGAAATGAACCTGAACAGCTTGCTGCTGGTCAGCCATGCTAGCATGCGATGGACCCTGTTACATCTGCTCTGGCGTGCAATAGAACATGTTCTATTTCAGCGCCAGCCACACTGGACTAGAGCGTCCAATTTTCGTCAATGTAGCATAACTGCGCCATGCGTGGATTGCGTCTGCGTTAAGCTGGACTATACCGTACCTTTAACTTGGCCACCAAAATGCACTTTTCTTCGAGGGGAAGCAGAATGCATCGAGGCCCTGCTGTTGATTGTAAACAATCAGATAGAGAAAACCGGCTGGACTTGGAGAATACTCCACATTAAAAAACATCACGGGCGTGCGACAGCGCTGTCACAGCACACGAAACAGCTAACACAGTATAGTAACTCTGTGGCTAGCATACGGAACAAGCAAGGAAAGCTGACAGCAAAGGCACCAGTTCTCCACGTTCTTCACTGTACGTCACTTCTGCCTGGCGATAATGGTGGCGTATTTTTAAGTTTGAGTTTGAAAAACATCTATTTTTACGAGTTCTTTGTGATGCATTGACCTGTATCTCAAACGTAATATTTTGCACAGAGGTTATTGCATGTATAAATTGTCTGAAACTGGGCTTTCTACATGGTCAAAAATTTCGGTGCAGTTGGCCTTTAAAAAGAACCCTGCTAGCTATGAGAAATTTAAGTATATATGAATCTAGATGCATAGTATGCTGTACTCTTATTAAAGAGAACACCAAATTAGTAGGCCTTGTTGGGCCTTGGGGTAGCATTTAGGCAAGGAATCCTTCAGGCACAGGGGGGAGTATGTCTGGGAGTATGAGTGAAAGGTAAGGGGTTTATTTTACATAATTTACATATTGAGACAAGTAGTCAGATTCTAGTTGGAACACACATCTGCAGACATCAGGACACGTCACCATACACCAAAGGTGTCTGCTTTTTAAAGCAGTTCTTCTTCCCTAGTTCCCCACACAAGGGAATTCGATGACCTTGTTGTGGCCAATCAGAGGGGTTGTACTGTCCACAGAACACGGCCTCTTATATCCAGACTTCGAAGCAAGGACAAGGAAATCTGGAAACGGGTGTTCATGCTCCTTCTACGAAAGTTGTTGACCTGGTTTCCTGCTCTCCGTGACAGTCATTTTGTCAGGGTCAGGAGACTGGTCTTCACTCTTGTTACCACTTCCATGGGGAACGGCGGATGTTTTTGCTTCTAAGTGAGCTTCTTTATTTGTGCGTCAGTCTGTCAGGCCCCATTGGCAGGTCACTGATGAAGCCTCGGGGGAAGCACCCAAAGAATGCGCACTGCCAATTTGGGGCGCTTGTTTGCCTGTTGGAGTCTGTGTCGGGCACTGTCGCCATCTGGGCGGCGCTGATGAAAGGGGCTGCCTAGGGGGAAATGTCCAAGGAATGCTCATTGCCGATTGGAGGCGTAACAGCCTGCACTGATAACAACTCAGTTTGTATAAGACGATCTGGAAAATATCTTTTATCGATGGAATATCTGTCAAATAGAATTGAGTGCTTTTTCCCTCCGAAGCTGAAGAAATAGCGAAGTTGTCCTAAATACCAAAGGGGTTTTCAGTTCTATAGTGGACCATACTGTGCTTAATTGCAATTTGCTGTTCCTAAGAAAGATTGCTTTCTAGTTTTCCTCCAGGAAATGGGAAGTTTTTCTTTCTATATTTATGACAGGTGCTTTCTTTTGGTTATCATCAGCTTGTTGTAAGACCAATCTGTGCGACAGAAAAAAATTGGGAATGCATATCCCGTCATTCGGCACCGCTCCGCACGGTCATTGGCGCCACACGGGTCGACCGCGGTAGGCGCCGACAATAAAGAGTTCTTAAATCGGGGAGGCCCACGGCAATTTCATGTGACATTGCATCGTGCGGTGGTCGCAATGCTTTTGCATTCATCCACATAGGGATAACTAAGTGCCCTTTCAAGTTTAGAGTGCACCTCTTAGTAGGTGTCCGTTACTGCGGCGAGCGTCGGCGTGCCTCGGCATTGTAGCTCGACGTAACCGAGCTAACGAGCACAGCGAGTGATGAAAGCGAATGCGGAACGCCGTGGGGGATGCAAGATGCGAGGAGGAAAACGGAGAGTAGGGTACAGCGGAACCATGAGGCGAAATGGGGAGGAGGGTATAGTGAAAGCGTGAGAAGAAAAGCGGAGTGTGGCGACAATGGCTATGAGATGGCACCAGAGTAACGGCCACCGTCTGGGAGGTCTGTCAGCGGCTACTGCTGTGAATTGCGCGCACGTCACCCACGCATCACCCACACACTAGCTCTTGCAATCTCCAGATTAGCGAGGCAGTCGCACCGCACTTCGCTCCATTTGCAACTTGCCACATGAGACAGACTGTCCGCACCAGCCATTATATAGCGAAATGAAAACACATCTTAGAGCTATGCTCAAATTTCGCATTAGGGAGCGTAATTGCGGTGAATTTTGCGTTTGCTTCTATCTACCGTTTGTGTAAATGCATCTGCAGCTGGGGGTCAGCACGCTGCCACATATTTTCGGGCCCACCATGTAAATCCAAAGCTAGTCTTGTGACAGGTCGCTTCAAGCTACAGAAAGAAACTGTTGTGCGCCTGCGAACGGCGGTCAGAACGGGGGGCCACCGTACGGTATTTCACAAAGATTGCCGCCATGAACATGCAACGGTCATCCTGTGCACTTGCTTTTGTCGGCTTTCTCAGGGTCGTGCGACCACTGTGAATAGATCTGCGTTGATTCAGTGACCGTAACTTTAGTCGCCAACATCCGAGAACGAATCTCCAATTAGGCCTAATGTGCTAGACAGTGTGGCCAATAGTGTGGCCAGGACAAAAATTCTCCACCAGCCATTGTGATAATGGGCCGCAAACTGTTGGGGAAAGCTTGTCACTAATATGTTCCTATGGGTGCCTTATCACTGATCGGTCACGAAATCATGCGTATGGGTTAGAGTGACGGCCGTTGAAGGGCCATTTGGGTTTGTGGTCGACCAGCTGGCAACTGCCATGAGCACATGTGCCAAGTTCGTCTTTGTGGTCGCATGTGAGTAGAGAGCTCTCACTGTGTGAACCTGCATGCATGAACACTGAACTCGCGTATTTGATGCGATCAGCGTGCCTTCCAGTGGCTAATCAGACCAATATTCGAACATGCTTTCGTGCTTTCCATACGCACTGCTGTTGTTCCCTCTGTTCACATCGCGTTAATCATTTTGAACGCTATCGTCAACCTGGGTGAAACTTGTACTAATAGAGATCGCATGCCGTGAGAATGATGCGCACATCAAGGCACCGACCGTGGCCGGGTGATTCACCGAAGGTATCAATACTGTATTTGAAAAATCAAATATTCGAAATATAGAATGTTACATATTTGATTCATGAATTCGAATTCGAATAAAGATCGAGTGTTCGAGTATTTGCACAACCCTAGTTAAAAGCAATATCAAGTAGGTCAAGGGTGCACAGCTGTTTGGTATTGGCCAAGAAAAAAGTATAGCCAAGAATTTGATTCATACATATTGAAGCAATGTTCTTGTCCATAATTATTTATATAAGGTATTCCAGATTTGTTGTACTGTATTTTTTTTATAAAGCTTCATTTACACTGACTGCTTTTTACATTTTTCAAAATGCATAGTGAAGGGCAACTTCCTACTTTGGGTATCCTTAGTGCCAGCTGCATAATATTGGGCCACCTTTACTATTTAAAGATGTTACCAGGTAGTAAATTGGGTTTTTCATTTTTGTCACTTGGTGAGTTTGTTATGCTCTGAGCTGTTCACATGTGATGGCACTCATGTCACGCATGCTGCTACATCGAGGAAATCAGGCTTGTAGGGGAGAGTTAGTACGCAACAGTTCACATGTGATGGTGCTGATGTGAGTGCTCATGGTACATCATTCCACTCGTGTCTAGTTTGCAGACATTTATTTATAGGTGGCTGTAATACAGTGGCGATGCCTCTGCATAAATGCTGGAAATTGTTGAGGCCCAATGAATCCGATGCAGATTCTTCACACCTGTCTACCGATATCGAGAAAGTTAGAGCATTCTGTGCTGCTGCAAGAGAATTGAGGAGAAATGTATTGAAAGCGTCGCCTAGAACTTGCAGTGGCAGCACATGCTGATTGTGCTTAAAATTCGAGTGACAATCAGCTTCACTTAGGCATTTATAGTCCTTGCGGGATCAGAGTTCAGCATGTGTTTACTTCACTGACGTGTTTTCGAGCTTTCCATGGAGAAGCAAGTGTCAGATTTTTTGCTGCATTTCGGGTCACATTGAGTCTTCTTGTGATGTGCATGTGCTTACTCAGTACTGTAGCTAATGCAGTAAAACTTCACTTTAACGAAAGTTGTCGGGGAAGACAGAATTACTTTGTTATATCCATTACTTTGTTATGTCCATTATTGCATGTACTGTACTATGAATCTCTATGGGGATTTCAAAGGGAATTTCTCATACTTAGTTATTCATCTTTCGCTGTGTATGGTGGCTTCACAGGCACTTCGTATTTGGCTGGGTTGGGACGCCTGAGATTGCCAATTCTGTGGCCATGATGCACTTGCCAGTCCCTAGTCTCCTGGTGATTCAGCCTGAGACATACCAGTACTACTTGCCCGAGGGCCACTCACGCGAGCAGCCCCCGTCACCACAGGCAGTGCTGGAGCTGCTGAATACCATTATGGATGGCTCTGCTGTGGTACGTCTGCCTTGCATGTGCCCCATGGCTTTTCCATTTTGTGGCTCTCCACTGACCAGAAATTCAAAAGCCTGCACTTATTTATAGTACCTTTACAAAACCTTTTGAATACTTAGTACTGTATTTACTCATTTGTAACACGCACCCATTTTCCATGACCAAAAAAAAAAAAAAAAATGAAAACCTCAATTGTAATGCACACCCGTGCACATTACCGTGCACCTCGTGCTTTCATATAGAAATACTATCTTCTGTCATTTAGAAAAAGCAGATTTATTCCCAATACACTAAAGTTGCGATGAATAACACAAATGGAAGCGGCGTATGTTGCCGCCAAGATTTTTCACTACGCCGGTACGAGTCGCGTGGGGCAATAGATATCACTCGTCATCGCTATCAGACAACCCCTTATCGCTATCAACAGACCAAATATTTCATCCCCGGCGCCGTCCATGGCATTCGAAATCCCGCACTTTCTAAAGGCCTTGTTGACCATGGCAGACGGGTTCATGCACCATGTATGTTTCACCCATCCAGCAAAGTCCTGCAGCGAGGGACACTTCATTTTATTGGCGGATGTCAATTCGTGGCAGCTACTGACAAGCCATTTGGTGTAGAGCACCCGAAATCTATCTTTCACTGGCTTGTTCAGACAAATATAGAGCGGCTGGAGCTGCAATGTCATGCCACCCGGTATCACGACAAAGTCGGTGTTGCATGCAGCCAGCTTGTCCTTGATGCACTGGTCAAGGTGGCACCTGAACGCGTTGAGCACAAGCTTCCCACGCAGACCCAAACTGCCGCAAGGTCTCTTCTGCCAAACATTATCAATCCAGTCAGCAGCCAAGTCTGTGGTCATCCAACCTTTTTCATTTGTGCGCACAATCGCACCACTTGGAAACACAATTCCTTTCGGGAGCGTCTTCCGTCTGAAGATAAGATATGGGGGCAGCTTGTGCCCATCCGCAGTGCAACAAAGCATTGCGGTGACTCTAGTTTTTTCGTGGCCGAAAGACAAAATGCGCACTTGCTTCGCCCCCTTCTTTTCAACGGTTGTGGTGGCAGGCATGTCAAAGTAGAGCGGTGTCTGATCGGCATTTCCAATCTGTCCAAAGTGGTAGCCGTTTCTAAGGCGCAACTTCGAAATGTACCGCTGAAAACTGTGCAATTTCTCTTCATACTCTTTGGGCAATTTTTGGCATATCTCTGCCTGCCTTCAAAGAGAAAGGCCTTGTCTTTCCATAAAATTTGATAGCCAGCACCTGTTCACTTTGAAGTCACTCCACATTCGCCCTTTCTGTAGGGCTAATTGCATCGTCCGTACTTTGAGCAGATCGGTCGTCACAGGCAGCTGTGCCGCTCGCTGCTCTTGCACGTATTCCGCGAGCAGCTCTTCTATTTCGGCAAAGTGGCCCTGCTTCGGTCCACTGAAACCCTTCCTTGTTGCTTTGCTGGTGAAAATATTCTCCTTCTGTTTGCACCAGACCCACAAGCAAGTTTCGGGAACTCCAAATGCCCGTGATGGCGGCCCGATTTCCGTCCGTCTCCGCGCACATGATAGCTTTCTTTTTAAATGCGGCATCACGGTAGACTCTGCGTGTCTTCGCATTCGGCGCTTCCGTGCTGATTGAATAAATGCAGAAAACGGGAAGACAGGCGGTAGACTAGGTTACACCAGTGCCTGGTTACACGTACAACGTGGAGGTATGCACATGGAGGAAGCTACGGCAGCTAGGCTAGAAGCGCGTACGAGGCGGCCATTTTTCGAATGCCGATGGCGATATGGTAACGCGGATTTAGGGCCATACTCGATTCCAACGCGCACGCAATTTTCGGATCCGTTTTATCGGAAAAAGGTACCCATTAGATTCGAGTAAATACGGTACTTAATCTTTTTTCAAGGAAATTGGTAAACTTGCTTGAACCTAAATATTCGTACATGGAGGATATGAAATAGGTAATGAGTGAACTGCAATATTTCTCCAGGCTTCTTTGTCAAAACCATGCCTGGCAGCATTTTGTGTAGGTGTGTGCCTAGTATAGCAAACTTCCGTTAATTCAACTCCAGTTAATTTGATGTTTCAGTTGATTCAGTCATGAGCAATGGGTACCAGCGCCTATAATGGGCCGAAACTTTCATTATTTCAAACCTGAAGTTGGCCCTCACTGGTTGATAGCACTTGACTGGTCAGCATGGATGTGCCTGACCGTTATTGTGACCCCCCCCCCTCCCCCTCCCACAATCTTCTGTTTTCTTGGCGCTAGGAAACAGTAGATTCATCGAAGACATGCCATCTCCCACTTAAGATGTCGATTTTCAGCCTCCCTTTGGCAGAGTTTGAAGTGCAAACAGCAGCTGCTAATGAATGATTACGTATTTATCCTATTCTAACATGCACCTTCTTTCTAAGGAGGTGGGTCCAAAAATTGCCTGCATGGTATTAATTGGATGCGAAAGCAATTTGCTGTGTTGGCAACAGCATACTGTTGTAGTGTTGTAGTCAACGTCATCACCATTGTCGCAAAATGACACACCACTTTCATTATGAGAGCTCATTCAAAATGGAGCTATTTTATGTCGTAAGCTAACAGCAACAAAGGCGCGTCACATATTTTTGTCATGTCAATGTGTCCCTCGTTATGTAAAATACACTCGAATCCAGCAACATTGATGCCTTCAGGTAGAATGTGTGGGTTTATTGACCGGTTGCCTTCACCCAAAAGATCACGTTCTCGTGACGCCTGCTGCAGAAAGGGTGTTCCACATCCGCCGCCAAGGTCTGTGAGTGGGGGCACTGGCTAACACTCCCAGGATTCTACTAGGAAACATAAATACCCAAGAAAGTTGATGGAGAAACGGCGCCGCAGTAGCTCAACTGGTAGAGCATCGCACGCGAAATGCGAAGGTTGTGGGTTTGGTCCCCACCTGCGGCAAGTTGTTTTTTCATCCACTTTCATTTCCATTAGTTTATTGTTTCTTTATTTCATTTATTAAGCACGAGTAATTTCCCCTATGTTGTCCTTGGTGTCAGTGTTTGTTGGCTTCTTATGATATGACTAAGTAACATTGCAGCAGTGCTTTCAAGTCCAGTATAATATTAAAATTGGCAAGGCACCATAATGTGAATTTTCTTTTAATCCTGGCTACCAACACAGTGCAGATGAAAAAGGATGTCAATTGCTACGTGAATTTTATGTCATCATTTAGCGAAACCACTGGAGGCTTCTTGGCTGACAGAAATCTGGGGTGATTGCCTGTGATGCATACAAAAATAGCAGTGGTGACATGGCTAGCACTGCAAAATAATCGTCACACACAAATGTTTTGACACCCATAAACAGTAGAGCTTAATTTTTTTTGTCTCTCTCTCTTTCCGTTTTGTTTTGACAGCCATATGGTGGAGACAGCTTTCCTTATAGGCTGTACCGTGCATACTTTGAAGCCAAGACTGCATTAGCGGTGAGTATGTGCTGAGTATTATGTTGTATTCTCATGTAGTATATCATATACTTACACTGCATTGTGAGCAGCACTATAAAATACCCAAGTACACAAATTACATCTGAGCATAACATACAAAGTGTATTGGTGATTAGTGTTTGTCATAACAAATGATTGCCAGCTTGTGGCACTGCCTTGTATATAGCTTAAGCATTCTACTTTAATTCTTTTTTCTTATTTCTTGCAATGTATAGTTGGTCCCCGATATATCGAACTCGGACATATAGATTATTGTCTATATGAACAGTTATGAAATCCCCTTGAAAATCCCATGCAAAAGTATAGCGATGTACTATGCGTACACCGAACTCCCATTCACTGCCACATTCTATATACCGTAGAACCCACTTATAACAGTATTCAATTGCCACGAAAGTTCCATTGTTATAGCCAATAGTAATTGTTGTAACCGGGTTACATAAAAAAAAAGGAGAATGGGGGATGACAGAGCTGTTCTGAGAAAACTATAATGGCGAGGGGGCCAGTGCCCCTCCCCAACACCTTCCTCTATCCGCCTGCTGATTGTGCTGACTCATTTAACTATTTAACTCTGCTTCCTCTGCCTTCTGATGGCGTGTAACAAGTCACCGCCACAACTGCTATAACAACTGCAAAGAGGGGTCAGGTGCAGCAAGGGATAAGTGAGTTCCGCTGAGGCATCGCTTTGGTGGCCCCACAAGGGGCCTTTTAAAAAATGCGAGAAGGTTGCTGCAGCAGCCTCTTAGCTTGAGAAATCCAGATGAAACGCTGGGGTGAGGTCGCCACAAGCATCTTGCCACAAACTTCTCACTAGCTTGCACGAGGAAACCCCATGTCCGTCCGCCTTGCTTGCTTTGTATGAAGCTTGCTGACATCCTTCTCCAAGTCATCCAGGTGCTCCTCTTAGTGCAACTGAAGATCTTTCACAAAAATGAAGCCCTGAAGGTACTGAACCATATGCAGGGCCTCCTGTGAGGACAACGTTGAGGCAACCTGCTCTGCCGCGTCATTGCTGCTGTGGTTGCTATCCACTGCAAGCATGTTCGTGACGATCGCCTCATCGGTTAGAAGTTCGGATGTTTCTAATGCATTGTTTGCATGTAGAAACTCGTTGAGTCCTGAAGCATTCTCGTCGACTGCAGACCAAAGTTCAGGCATGACTTCACCGGTGGGAGCTTCTCAGGCTTCGTATAAGTCACTGCTGCCCTGGAAAAAGTAGGCTTTTCTAAAACAGTTCGGCACCATAGAAGCGCTTACTTTGGGCCACGCATCAAAGACACTGCACGGCCGTCAATAGTTTGATCTTCAAGTCTGCTTGCTCTGTACTTGTCCATGGGGCCACGTCAATCAAAAAGACTTAACTTGTTCAGTGCACGGTGGTAATACATGATCTTAAAATTGGTGATCACGCAAGCGTCCATGGTCTACAAGCCTGCTGCCATGTTCGGTGACAGGAAAAAAACTTCCACGTTTGAGAGTGTAGACATGGAGTGGTGGGCACCACAATTATCTAGGATGAGCACCATCTTCCTCTTAGATTGCTCAATACGTTGATTAAACTCCAAGAGCCACTCATGAAAAAGTTCTCGCATCATCCATGCCTTGCGGTTGTGACGGTAGCGTACCAGTATACTGGTAGCTCTGCAGAAGGAGCTGGGATTTTTTTATTTCCCAATGACAAATGCAGAGCACTTGTTGCTCCCGTCCATGTCTGGCGCACAAAAACGCAGTGAGGTGCAGCTTGCTGTTTTTGCCGCCTTTACGCATGTCTACTTTCATTCTTACAAAAGTTTACACCCTTTGGGGCTTATCTTGTCCCTCAATAATAATCGTAATCTGGCTTGCTTGTGTTTCCTTTCTTGAAGATTGAGCACTCACTTTTTTCCTGTCAAAAATGCTGTGTCACGCTGATAATGCGCAAGCTGTTACTGACTTGAAAGTACTGGGCTCACAGCATTAAAGAAAGGAAATGTGGGCAAGACAGACCCAAAGGGTGTAAACTTTTTTAAGAGTTGAGTGCATGCATCTTGGGCAGCAATATCTGGAAGAATAGTCCTGTTTTGTTGCCATTAGATGTGTCGGTGTCAATGTAGTTATTAAGAATGTGGGGCAGTGTTTCCTCCACCCACTTATGCTTCATCTCCACATCAAACGAAGTGGTGACGGCTTTGTAAATAACGCTGTGCCTCTCTTTGAAGCACTGTACCCAGCCGCCACCTGGCTTGAAGTCCACATTGTTGATGAGTGACCAGAATTACCCTGGCGATAGGCAAGTTCATGGTACGAGCGCCGAAAAACCACTCGTAGGGGGCCTATTCCACCTCCTTATAGGCACCTTGTCGAATGTGTTTGCGCCCGTTGTCTACTGAGCAGTTTTCTTTGTCTAACTTCTCTGCCGAACGAATCATTGTTAGCACTGTCAGTTGCGATAGTCCGTATGTCTTCATCAAGTCACACGCTTCTTTATTGTCTATGTAGTCCTTCACGATACTGCACATAGTTTCCAAATCTATAGCAGTGCACTTTCTTTTCACTGGCAAAGTCCTGCACTGCCAGTGATCAGCGGGGCGAATCAGCCATCTTCCGTTTCGGCGGTGAATGAAACAAGGCGGAGAAACCGCGTGGCTAGGAACGACTTTGATGCAACCAACAAACACGTAAAAAAAACATAAAATTATCAGTGTATCAAACTATCTTACAATCCCCTTCGAGTTTGACACAGTAGACTTCGTTTGTTTTGAATCCGGTTAATTCGATAGTTCAGTTAATTCGATCCTGACCGAGGGTCCTGACCGGCACCCATATGGGCTGAAACTTCCGTTATTTCGATTTCAAAATTGACCTTCGCCAAATAATTCGAGCTTAACTGGTCAGCATCACCGCAATACAGATGTATTATGCCGTGGAGCATATTTAATTTATTGTGGGGGAACATGCCAAGAATGGAAAAGGGCCACCGTCACGAGACAAAGTATGCATTTCTTAATTATACTGGAGTGCACGCACCGTCTCTGGTCACAGTACGAGCACCTAAACGCCTAATAAGCATACTGGCAGCCATTCAGAGCTGTTTCAAGCCCTCGTTTATCCCGCTGTGTGTGTCTAGTATATGAGACCGTTAAACGGACCTAGTACGCATTTATTAATTATACAAGTGCATACACACCGTGCACAGTGAAGCAGAGAAAACCCATCTTGCGTTTTGAGAAAGCTCGCGAAAAGGAAGTTCGTAAGATGAAAAAGCTCCGAATGTCGAGAGGATGTTTAAACCCAACAAAAGAGCGGCCATCTATATAAAAAGTGGAAGGCCTGCCAGGAAACTTTTTAGGCATCTCAGTACTCTTACTGTGACTGGAGATGGCGCATGTGCGTGTGTAAATTAAGGAACATGTTGCTATGTCCAATATCAGTAGCACCTTTCTCCTCATAGTATGCTTCACCGCATAACAAATATGTATTGTGGCGAAGCTAGCTTTAATAGCAAATACTGCTAAGTGCAACCGTATGTTTTCTGTCTTTTGTTTAATTCGATCCGTGGAATAATTTGACCAGCTTTGTCGGTTCCGTCAGGATAGAATTAATGAAATACAAGTGTATGTCCGGGATAGACTGTATATGTCTATTCACAAATTATGTATTCACAGAATATGTTAATCACTTGTGGCATTTACTCAAATTCAGCCTTTTGTAAGTGCCATGACTGCTTTGACACCCATTGCTTACTGTTCTGATTTCACTCTCTCATAACTCAGCTTTTTTTGGAAAGCAGGAGCAGCGAGTCTGGTGATACTCTGTCTTAAAGGGTCCCTCACCAGGTCTGGCTATTTTGAGTTGACAAGTGCCATGCATACAATGCACGCTAATGATTGTGTCTGCTAAGTATTACATCACTACGCGCTATGGAAAGAGCTGAAATTTCAAACCCAATGCCGTTTACCCTTCTCCTGGGCACCACGCTCCACGCCGGATATATAGGTTTGATGCATATGTGCAAGTGCGACTGTGTACATGTGTCTGTGCTGTGATGTCGCTCATAATGACATATGACTTTGAAAATTATTCAAGGCAACATCTGTTTTTGTGTAACCTGATGCTTCAGTAGACGAATTAAAGTTAAGAGAAATAATAAAACACAGAAACTATATGTCTGCGTGTTCTTGTTTTACTTTGCACCGAAGCAAGAGAGATGTACAGTAAAAGCTCATTATAACGAAATGGGATATGACGAAGCAATCGGGATTTCCCGTGAAATTCCAATAGATGCCCATGTATTGAAAACGTCATTTTAACGAAGCTAAAATTTTCTCACAGTGGGTATAACGAACCTTTGTTTAGAGCGCAGCTCTTTGGCACCCGTTCCTGCGTTTCGCGGTGCCGTTGTGCTTCGCCATAACCACCTACGTAGCCGGGGCCAGTGTGCTGATCTAGCTGCGCACGCTCCTGGCACCATCTCTCACGCACGGCGCGAGCCTTGCTCCCTGTGCTCCACCTCCAATGACATCCATGTGCGGCGGCAGTCAGAGCACCAGCTCAGTGGCAGCTGATCTCGATGATGTGCTGCTGCCCAAGCTGAAATGCATAGCCGCCACCGTTCGCCACTGCGTGTACCCCTTCCCCCCTCCTCTCCTCCGGGGTGGCGACCGCACAAGAACTCTCAGTGTTCTCCGGTTGTCGAAGCGCCGGCTCGGTATCAGCACGGTGCGCGCTTCCCAAGCCGAAACGCAAAGCCACCTTCAGTTGACTTGCTAGCAGCGTCAGCTGTGTCAGTCAGTCGCTGCCATCTGTTCGCCGTGCACGCTGTCGACGATTTTGAGCACCAAAAAAGCTGTCACCAGTGCTGTTGCGCGTGGCTTAAAAGGCAACAGAAAGAAGCTGCGAGCCTCCGCTTTCGAAGCTGTAGAGGAGGCGGTCTTCAAGTGGTTTTTGGATGCAAGAGCAAGGGGCACTCCTGTGAGTGAGGCCCTGTTGCGGCGCAAAGCGAGGTACTTCACATGAATCATGGGGCACGATGATTTTGTGGTGAGTGTCGGCTGGCTGCAGCGTTTCTAGGAGCGCCACGACATCGTCGGCAGGGCTGTCAGCAGTGAAGCACAGTCTGTTGACTGCAAAGCTGCAGTGGCGTGGGTGGAGACAAACGTTGGACAGCTGCTAGAAAAATACAGTACCAAGGATTTGTTCAGCACGGATGAGACAGCCCTGTTCTATCAGATACTGCCGCAAAGAACCTTGGCCCTCAAAGGTGAATGCTGCCAGGGCGGTAAGCAGAGCAAGGTCCGTGTAACCGTGTTGCTTTGTGCCAACATGGATGGGTCGGAAAAGGTGCCAGCCCTCGTGGTTGGCAAAAGTGCGTCATCACGATGCTTCAAGGGCAAACGAAAGCTCCAAGTGAGTTATGTGACCAACTGTAAGGCTTGGATGACGAGATAAATTTTCGCACAATGCCTGTGGGAGTGGTACGAGCGGTTGGGCAAGCTGAACCGGAAGATATGTCTCATACTGGACAACTGCATGGCCCACCACACTGCCGCTGTGCTGAAAAACATAGAGCTATGCTTCTTGCTGCCAAACTGCACTGCAGTTGTGCAACACCTCGACCAAGGAGTTATCATAAACTTTAAATCAGGCTACCCCAAGCGTGTGATAGACCGCATTCTTCTCAATATGAGCCACAATTGTATGTGGCGATCGAGATGCTACAGGCTGCTTGGATGGCTGTACCGGCAAGCACGATCGCCAATTGCTTCCGGCTTGCCTCATTTGGCATCAGCAGCGGTGGTCGCAGCGAATATTTTGGTGCTGCTGCCAATAGGGGGGGGGAGGTGAGGGTGTCACGGGCGACCACGCCCTAGCATCGTGACGCTTTCCTTGACGCCGGCGTTGTGTCCAACTGCAACACCTTCTGCACATACATCAATGTCGGTGCTGACGCGGTGACAACCGAAGAGCTAACGGAGGCGGAAATTGTGCACGCGGTGACGGGGGTGCCTAATGACGACAGTGATCAATGTATCGATGACAGCCCGGAGCCTAATATTGGCAAACCAGACATACCGACGCCCGCACAAGCGCTAGATGCGGCTGCTGCGCCGCTTCTTTAGTGCTCACGATGACGGCGAGGGCGGACTCGAAATAGCAGCTGCAGCTGAAAAAGCCATCATTTTCCTGAAGGAGATGCAGCAAAACTCTATCAAGGACTTTTTTTCTACAAAGTGAGCCGCCAGCTGGTGTGCTGTTGATCGATCAGTGATGAGCCGTTTGGCGTGAATCACGGAGCAAGAAACATTTAGGAGTGGAAACTCCGCTGTTTGCGACGACCAGAAACGGTCACAAGCCCGCGGAGCCGTTATCGTGCTGGCGGCCTGGAAAGAAATTACCGCCGTTGAGAGCGCGCCGAAGCCGCCTGCCCGGGTGGTGCTGCATTTTTTTTTTCGCTGCTGCTTCTACGACGTGCCGCATGGCGCCACCACTGTATATGGCCCCGTCGGTGCATACAACAATTGTGACCTTATCTGGTCGCCCGTGCTCGATCGCGCTGACGGGAGTTTCACCTCCTAAATGTCTTACTCCGGGGCGTGAATAAAGTAGCAATTCCTTGCTGTCATTTATTCGCTTGTTTTTTTCCATGCGACGGCCGTTTTCTTTTTCGCGTGGTGGGCTGCAGTGAGATTTGGTGGTGAGTACATCCTCTCTTGCTTACTAATTGTGGATAGAAATGGATAGCGGCTATAACGAACTAATGGTTATAATGAAGTAATTATGACCCCCCCCCCCTTCAACTTCATTATAACGAGGTTTTACTGTAGTTCTGTTTTGTCTGCTTGTTCCCACGTCGTGCAGTCACGCTCGCAGACGCTGAAACTGTCATTTTATGCCGTTTTCCAGCACGTAATCATGCTCTATGATCTGATCAGTGTTCATTTAGTGTTGACTTATATCGCTAGTCAGGTGTTCTTATACCGCTAGTCAGGTGCGCAAGATAGTTTGCTGCGCTAAACTTGCACGATTGACGTTGGTGTCCGGCTGTGAGCGTGGCACCCATGAGAGAAGGGCAAGCTGCATTTGGATTGAAATTTAAGCTCTTCCCGCTGTGCATAGGGATGTGATACTTCACAGACACGATCGTTAGCATACATTGTATGCACTGTGTTTGTCAGGTCAAAATGGCCAGACCTGATAAGGAGCCGAAGGTTTACATTCTGGTACTGATACTTTCTCGACCGAACTCAAAACAGTTGACTGTCGGTCAACTCTGCAACTTCAATGCCTTTATGCTTCATTTAGCCTTGAAACCTCTTTTCCAGTTCCTCAAGCTGTGTCACTCACATGCACTTGTGCAACAGAAAGCGTTTTCTAATATAAATACAAACAGTGGTGTCAATCTTGGCATAGTATTCCTGCGAGTCTGAGAATTGTGTGATACATTCTGAATGTAATTGTGCCACTAGTTTCTTTTTTAATTTCCTTCCACTGTGCAAATGTAGTGCAGCAGTTGTTAAAAATATAAAAGTTTCAGATTTCGATTCATAAAAGATATAAATATATTCGAAGGAACTGCCACTATGTCGCAGCACATCCAAAGTGATTTTGTGTTGTTTATTGGGCTCTTTATCCATGTCGATACAGTAGACTTTCAGTAATACAACTACGGTTATTTCGATCCTGAAATTGGCCCTTGCTGGCTGATTTGAACTTGCCTAGTCAGCAAACACATGCTTGGCCCCAATGGGGATCCTGATGACTGCAGCATCTGTCTTGGCAATGCTAGGGGGACAGCGAATACATCGAAGACACATTATTATCTGCCAACTACATAGATTTTCGGCCAGCCTTTGACAGCTTTTCAAAGCGAGAATGGCAGTTTACAATTGGTAATTATACTGATTCTAGCACGTACCTTTTCAGGATGTCTACCAACCGGGAAAACCGGAAATTCTCGGCAATTTTCAATGGTCTGGAAATACTCGCGGAAAACTCAGGGAATTTCTGCTTCTATCAGGGAAAACTAGCTGTTACTGAAAGGGAACGAAAGTCGCACTAATGTTCGCTCGAGTAACAGAGGAATCTTAACGAATCAACTTTGATGCCATGTCATCGGCTGGAGGAGTTTGCAGTGTACAGTCGACGCCCGATTTTTTGGGACATGCCCGATAATTCTCTATGGCTTCGCGGCGGCATCACCATGTACCCCATGGAGTCAGTGTATAATAAGAATGTCTGAAATTTCGGATGCTTCGCCGTCTGATTTTCCGGACTTTACGCCATGACCGCAGGTCCTAAATGGCATTAATCGAAGCCACCACAGCCACCAATTTGATTAATTCACCTCATCGAACCGGTGCTCTCGCACGCAGGTTCGCTGGCAGCCATAGCCACCACCGTGGCAACGCTAGGCCTAGCTGATACGACGTTTGCTATTAAGCTTCTTACTGTTTGGTGCCATGCATTTCTTTAAATAAATTTGCCGCTGTCAGCAATGGCACCGACTCCACCTTTGTAATACCCGCGATTGGCGTCAAAGCTAGGAAAGCATGGCGCATTGCTTAATGCCAGTTCCCGAAAGTCAAATTTGCCTCAATACAGGAATGTTACGCGGTGAAGCATACATGAAGTATTGCGGTGAAGCTTAACAAGTGTGTGAAGGGGCAATTGTCATGGGATCCAATGTGTACTCCTTAATTATACACGCGTGCACACGCCGTCTCCTGTCACAGTGCAAGCACCGATATGCCTAATAAGTGTACTGGCAGGCCTTCAGAGCTTTTTCGGATATGCCTGTGGCGATTTGAGCCCATAAGTGCAGTAAAAGACATGCATTCATTTTTTGGGCGTTTTCACGGCCCCTAGGGAGTCCAAAAAATTGGACGTTGACTGTACAACAGACCAAGAGGATGCTTCAAATGGTCCGTGGGGTTAATGTGCAGCGGAAGGAGGGCGAGAACGCAAAGGACCGACACATTGAGGAATGAACGTAAAAGGAAGTGTGTTGTCGCTTCTTTGAAGGAGCTCGAGCTCAAGAAACAAAGTGTTGGCTGACGCCAATATGCAGGTGTCCCTCATTCAAACCAAAATAAACTCTTTAAAGCATTGAAACGCAACACTGAGGCATTGTGCATGGGCTAAGAATATGTCAGGACAGTTGAGGTTGACTTTCCAGCTGCTGAGAGAGAATCTCACATTTGACAAAGTTGGGCCTCGTACCAATGAGCTTGCTATCAGTTATTAGAAATAACTCATATTCGAAAATATTTGCTTTTGTATGCATCTCTTTTTATTTGTATTTGAACATGTTCGACTTGATTTGCAATGGGCTTTACCATTTTTTTGAAGATATTTTATTTGCTGTGCATTTTACTAACCTGTCCCTTCTGTTTTCTTTTTGAATAAAATAAACACTACTCCTTAGTATTCAAACTGGATTAAGTCATTTTTTTTTTTAAATGTGTGTAGTCTTGACATAAAACAAACTTCTGTGTCACTCGCCAGTTTTGCAAAGGCACTCGGGGAATTCGGAAATGTCAACTTGGTAGACACCCTGCTTATTTTCCAAGAAAATCTGTCTAAAAGAATGCCTGCACATGACAATAGGATATGAAAAAAATCTTTGTTTGTGGTATTAGCAATAGCCTGCCATCAAAGCCAGTGTCAATCGCAGTATGGCAGCAGGTTTTCACATAGTATGGTGATGATGCGCCACTTTCAAGCCTTACTTATGAAAGCCTGTTTAAAAGAGAAGTTCCTTTACATGCTAAGCTAGTGACAACCAAGTTGCGTCACATGTTTTTGGCATTCCGGAAACTCTTATGCATTACAGGATGAACTGACGAAGTGGTTAGTCTAGGTGTCGGCCACCATCTCATTCACAGTGTTTGTCGAGTTGTGTAAAGGGCTCCTCACCAGGCCACATAGCAAATTTCTGTTATGCACTGGAAGTGGTTACATGCCTTCTAGGGAGCGTCCTGCTGCAAGAATTTTTCAAATTGGTTCATTAATATCCGAGATAGAAATATTTTGGTGCCGTGAACCAATGATTTCAGGAGGCGAAGGCCATTGCCAAGAAAGATGCTCTCTGCACTTGCCCCGTCTAGCTTCCACAAGTGAAATTTTCTCCCTGAGTTCTCCCATACCGGAGTGTGAGGATCGCAGGACGCATACATCACGGGCCCCGCCCTTATCTTTTTTCCTCGCTTTCTTGCTGCGCAGCGCACTTCTGCTGATGGTGTCATGCGCGAGCTGCTGCGTTTGTGTCGTTTCGCGCAGCACACAATTTTGCGCGTTGTGCACGAGAACACCTGACTAGCGGTATAAGTCATTGCTACGCAAATACCAAGACAGACACAAGGAGTTCATAGAGCATGATTGCAGGCTAGAATATCGTAGAAAATGACATACTTTCGTTGTCTGCATGCACGGCTACACAACATGGGAACAAGCAGATAAAACGTAAGTACATCTCTCTTGCTGCGGTGCGTAGTAAAACAAGGAACACGCAGACATACAGCTTATGTGTTTTATTATTTCTCTAAACTTTAATTCGTCTACTAAAGCATCAGGTTACTCAAATAACAGACGTTGCCTTGAATAATTTTTGAAGGCACGTGTCACTATGAGTAACATCACAGCAGTGCGAAGTACATAGGCGCACCTGTGTGTTATACATCGACTCTCCAGTTGGGAACGTGGCACCCACGAGGAGAACTGCAAAGGGCGTTTGGTTTGAAACTTCAGCTCTTTCCGCAATGCCTAGAGATGTAATACTTAGCAGACAGGATCATTAGCGCGCTTTTTATGCATGGCTCTTGTCAGTTCAAAACGGTGAGACCTGGTGAGGGGCCCTTTAACCCTTTATTGACGAGTGTTGTCTGTAGGCAACATACCAAAAAAAGATTTTTTTTCTTGCCGCATTTAAGTATTGAGTACGAAGTTTCCAGCTAAATGTCTTCGGCCAACAATGAATGGCAGGCAGCAAGCATCATTTGTTGGTTTAGAGCAGGAACACTGGACGAGGAAGCAGAAGTTTGGCACGCGACTCACTGTCTTGTGCAAGCAAGTTCAGAGGAGACAAGCCGATGCAACATATGCAGCTGCAGTGGTGTCACACTTGTGATGTAAAGCAAATGAAATTATGATGAGAGCTGTATATACAAATTGAAAATGAAGCCTTAGGCAGCTTGGAGTGAAGCCCACTTCCAGTTTTCTGCCTAGGATTTTCCCTCTATTGCTGAAAAATTTCTACAAAATATCTTTATTCTTTTGGTTGATTATGCTTATTCTTGATGTGTTTTGCATATTTAGATAGAAGAATAAAAATGTTCCCGGTATTTATATGTATTGTCATTAAAGGGTTAATGAAGGCAGAATCTTGAACACTGGACCATGCGGAGGACGAGAAAGCAGTCAGAGATTAAGTTCGGACTTCATCTAATTTCTGATTTCCAGAATCGGAGGTATGCTACATAAGAAAAGCTGGTAAAATAAAATTGGGTACATGTTAGATTTGTGTGCACATTGTTTTATACTGAGCCTATAAAAACTGAGTATGCGTTGCATTTGGAGGTGCGTTAAAATTGTAAATACTACCAATGAAGCAGTAATATGTTACGTTGCTTTTATTACCTCTTTCTTTATTAAAATCTGCCGAATAATTTGATCGATTTCATCTTCCCTTCAAGGTACAATTTAAGGAAGTTGGCTGTATTATTTGCCAGAGCAGATAATACATTCCAGAATTACGCTGTATGCTTCAGTGAGCTCTTCTCCCCAAAGTGCGTTTTTCCCCCCAGAACTCGAAGGAAAGTGACAATTTGTTTCTTTCAAAGAAAATTTTGTTTAGATGGAGTGCGCATTGTCAGCATATCACAGTTTTAAAAAAATTGGCAGTCACTTTAGCATACGCTAAAGAGAATGACGGCGAAAGACTGCATGCTCATGAGACATTCATTGAATTATTTGACGTTCTCATTCAAATGCGTTGTTACTTCCTATTGTTTTCACCCACCAAAGGTCATGGGTTCAAGTGCGTTAATTAACTTTTTATCTTAAATAACTGTGCCTTAATTAACACCACAGCTCGTGCTGATGCTTCTTCTTTGCCTTGGCTTCACACTTTCTTATAAAGAAATTGATGGCCTAATTCACCTGAATTAACAGTGATGGTGATGGGTTCAACCATCAAAGGTGTGGCACCGTCAATTCTGGTGCCATTGAAATTTGGTCCCGCCAAAGGTCAAGGGTTCGACTCCCACCAGAGGTAGTGAGTTAGAGTGCTTTAATTAACTCTATCTTATTTAACCGTGCCTTAATTCACCTTAGTAACACCGAAGTTTATGGGTTACACTCCCCCAGTGGTCATGGGTTCAACTCCCACCAAAGGTCATGGGTTCGAGTGCCTTAATTAACTTTGCCTTCATTAACACCAAAGGTGGTGGGTTTGACCATCAATGGCGGCACCATCAATATTGGTACTATTGAATTTTGGTCCCACCAAAGGTTGTGGGTTCGACTCCCCCCAATGTTCTTGGGTTCAACTCCCACCAAAGGTTACGTGTTCAAGTGCCTTAATTACTTGTGACTTAATTAACTTTGCCTTCATTAACACCAAAGATGGTGGGTTCGACCATCAATTTTGGTGCCATTGAATTTTGGTCCCACCAAAAGGTGTGGGTTTGAGTGCCTTAATTGACTTTGCCTCAACGCCAAAGGTCGGGGGTTCCACTACACGAATGGTCGTGGGTAGCACCATCAACTTTGGTGCCATTGAATTTTGGTACCGCAACGTCGGACGGTCGATTTTTCAATAATGCCAGACAACGACTTTTTCTACCCATGAGCCACTTAAGGCTTTTGCCTTAAAAATGCAGTTGCACTTGCACCTGAAAGTGGAGCATTGTTAGCTATAGCATAGACAGCTACATAAAGTAAGGTTCATAGTTTTATTGCTTGTATAAATTGCAGTAAACATTTGCTTCCTAATTAAGTTAACAAGCATGGTGTCACGCATACACACACAGGCAAATATGAACAGATCTCGCTCGACGACCGCAAGCACTTGCTGACATAGCACTGGCGTGATGTTGAGTGGAAGCAGAGGGAAGAGACTGCTTCATGCTGCCTCTCACTTCAATGTGTTTTTGAAACTTGAGATTATGTGACCTCCAGCACTAAACATAAGACAGCGCATATGAAGTCGCCAGCCATCCCTGCTCACCTAGATTTTTCACCCACCAGAAATTACTTTCAATATAGCGTGCCTGGGCTGCATATGCACTCGACCACGCAGGCAGTCATGCACAGCCACAGCCGGGCTAGAGGAAGGGAGCACTCACCTGTCTCCCCAGGGGGCGCTTTCCACATCACTCTTTCTGCTCATCTCAGTAGTAGAATTATGTTGAATTCCAATGGCAGATCCAGATCAAGTTTTTCTGCTCTGTATGGAGCAATCCTATTCGAATGGCAGAATGGGAGCGTGAGCTGTGTGTTCCAATGGCAGATTGGGACCAGCCGCTGATCCCGGATTGCTCCGTGGAGCAAAAATATTTGCTCCGCCGAAATCGGCAGATTTGACCGGAAGTCCTCGTGACGTATTTCCTTCACCCGCCTCTGCTTCCTGTCATGGTCGCCTGTTTCCGGTCGCGGGCAGCTATGGACGACATGGGAAACATGGACGCTGCTTCGCGCTCCTAGACAGCTCCGACTCAGACAGTACAATTTCCAAGTCGAGTGATGATTCTTCTGACACGGACAGTGAAATGGGGTGGTGGGTTGCGCTTCCAAGCGCTTGTTCCTCTCTCTATTCTAGCGCCCTCTCACTTGATTTTCCTGTACTAAGTGCTCCTGCGGGAGCGCACGCATTCCCTTCGCAGATATGGTGTGAGCAGATGAGAGCGATCTCAGTCGGAGCGACGCGCTCCGTTCGTGATCCGGCCGAGCGCTCGCGATCTACCATTGGAATTCAACATTAGTATGCAGTCATGCTACGTGGAATTTGAATTTTTAACAGCATTTAAGTGGGATGTCATAAATATTAGTTGTGCTTACATGTTATTTCTATGCCGCGAGGAGTGATACCATGAAGCTGTCTGAATAATCAAGCAGGTCCGAAATATTCATGTCCAAATTATCTGTCAGGGACTGTATTCAAAGTTGCTTCTTTTAATCATTTCCAGCTAAATGAAAATATGTAATAATTTTGAATGGACGACATGGCTGTCCATCCTTATAGCTAATGCTCGTCAGCATTATTTTTTATACACTGCCCCATTCTTCTACTCTGCTTGCATGTTTGTAATCATTAAAAAAATATGTTACATGATTTTTTGCGTATGTCATGGTTGCATGCCTAGATTTCACAGTGGCCATCAGCCATGTCATGCTGAATATGCTAATTGTCAGATTACTAAGCATTCACTTGGCTCACTCAGTCCTTGGGAAGGAGACCACCTGAAAATACTAAGTGCTGGTGACTTCCCTTTGTAATGAAATAGTTCAGTTATCCAGTTGAGAGGGACAGATTTCAGTGGTAGGGGGATGGCCCCATTCATTCTTCAGGGGCCGTATTCTCAGTCACTTTCAGGGTTACCTTAAATTTTGCATGTAGTGACATTTGGCACAGCATCTTACTGGAGTGATGAGCATTCTGCTCACTGGCTCAGTCAGTTTGTGCTTGCTGAAAGTGATTGACCTAGAATACAGCCCCTGCTTTCTTTATGTAATAGCACCCCACCTTGGGTTTTGCTGCTATAGCAGTTACAAGCTGGAGAAATGGGTCTGTGAGTGTAATATATGTAACACAGCCATGTCATAACAGTACCTCCATAGTGGATGCAGATTGAGTGTGGAGGTGGGCATTGCCACCCACACCAAGGCTCATGATGCTTGGGTGGTCGGTTCATCTCACTGTCTGTTAAATAATGCATGTAGACAAAAAAAAAAATACGGCAACGCATTCTCTTTTAAGCATCCACCAAGTCTGCCACTATGGCCAAAGACTGCTGAGGTATATGTTTCAAGAAAGAAAAATTCACTTCATCAAGATGCACTGCATGAGGTGCGCAGAAAGACTGTTACATCTCATATTCTCCTGCTCTGTCTCTTCTCGCCTACTCAGCATGTGTGTTCTGTTGAAGAGTTCCTGGACTTGCCCTTTTTGTGTTTGCTGTATGCCCTGGTTGCATGTCATTAGCTCATCAACTTCTAGCCGCACATTTAAGCCACTAGGAGCTGCTTAGATCTGCAAATATTTTTTGTATATTGATTCACACTATAAGCGAACTTGCACATTTCAAGTAACCTTACAATCTGCTCATGAATTAGAGATATTTTTCTTAGTGGGAAACATTTGGGGATTGACAGGATTTGCTGTGTGCTGTTCACTTTTTGAAATGCGCAACATCTTTTACCTTTCCTAGGGAATGTGGCGAGGAAACCCTGTCTTAACTGCCGTCCTGTTTGGACTCCCATTGGGCTTCCTGAGCATTATCTGTTATACCACATGTTGCTGTGATGTCCTTGAAGCATCTGATGATGATGATGAAGCAGGCAAGTAATTTTTTCCGATGTAGTAGCACTACGTGTAACCCACATTTTATCTCTTGCTTTGCGTCTCATACACAAATCATCATAATAAGGCTTTCAAGGCTGCGAACAAATCTTATGCAGTAATAAAAAACAGTTTATGTATATGTGAGCAAGATCTCTCACATTAACTTGCCTTAAAGCGAAGCTTTCCTTGTGAACCCTCCCGTACTTTCCTGACCTTGGCTGCGGCTACGGTCTTGCAAATAGCTCTCGCACAGGACAGCACTACCATCTTTACTACCCTTACAGGTGTCCTGGCTGCTGGCGTTGCTTTTTACATAGCTATGTAATGATAAAACAAATGTTACCTAAGTGTCCTCTTCGCTACAAATATATGTCATCAAGAGCACAATTTCTATTTAATAGAGCAAACCTCATTATGCCTACTATCCGAAGGTTTTGGGTTTGGCACATCTGCTTGGTCAGTCTTTCACCAAATAAAGTGCAATTTACTGTTTCACTATCTCCAGAATCAGCCCACTTAGTTGCAAAGGGGCCTAATTCCAGAGATAGTATAAGGCATGATCATGGGGGTCACATGGTGGGGGCCTCAGCGTCTTGCCGTCATCACTGGCAGGCAGGTGATCACTATGGTGCAAAACCATAATGTCTCATGAAAGCTTTGCTTCTCATGTTCCGATGTGTGGGTTGGATCTGGAACTAAATGCTATTCTAATAACTGGTGGTGTGCAACCACTGATGTTAAGTGTGAAAGTTGCATTTGTATTCATAGAAAACACAGGGAATGCAGGAGATGAAAATTCAAGGTGTGAGCAAAACGAGAACAAAGTGAAAGCAGGAGCCAACGTTTCGGCAAGTGGAGTTGTCTATTTTAAGGCCTTGAGAAGACAAGTCCACTTGTCGAAACGTTGGCTCCTGCTTTCACCTTGTTCTCATGTTGCTCAGCGATTTGTATTCATAGGGTATTCAAACGCCTTTGCTATGGTGCATTTCAAATGTTTTTACTTTAATTGTTAAGTCAGTTCACAAGCATTACTTTGTAAATTTTTTAAATTGCAGTTTGGTCGTTATTTACGATTATGTATTGAGCATAGCATGGTGCTAATGTGCACAAGAAACACTTGTTATTGAAGGCAGATATCTAAAGAGTTGTTGGCTGAATATTCTGTTAGACGATACACTAGCCATTCTAGGCCTCTGGAATCAGATATAATGTGTTCGTGATTTTGATCTCAGGTTATTAAAAATTAGAAATTACAGGGCTCGTATTATGTAACGATTCTTTTCAGTTTACATTTCTTTGCCCTTCATCATTGGTGTCCGCATTAAGCCATGCTCTTGCTATCACAGATATTAGTCACTCAGCTGGACATATGATAAGAAATAAATAGAAGAGACTAGAATAGGAAGAAAAGAATCCTTACATATATGGTTCCAGGCAAAATGAAAATCTTTACTGACAAAGCTTTATAGCAGCGGCAGACGTAAGGATCACTAAAAAATTTTACTAATACCTTTAATTATTATTCTTATGGGGCATGTCGTAATCGTAATATTGCCAGTACTCGAAAGTGTAACCTTGTGCTAGCACTTAGCAGCTATTGTGAGTAGTACGGACACAAATCTTGCCATGCATTACTGCTCCAGTTAATACTTTTCTGTACTGCATTTTTTCACTGTGCAGAAAAATATTACCAACTGGAACAGCATTGCGTTTTGCTGCAGGTTTTTACTTATTTCACGAAACTGGCGCGAAGCACGGAATTTCTAGCAGTTATCAAGGTTATGCCATAGCACAGTCACTCAGTCCACAACCACTCTGTCAAAACACACAAAGTGTGGACTGCCACTTTGCGCTGTCGTCAGTGAACAAGTGCATGGAAGCGGGTTTTACAGTTGTCACGGCATTTCTCGCTGAGGGTGCAGCATAATGATCTGGGACGGCCGCACTAGCTGCCACTGGGTTAGTCTCAAACATGGGCAAGCATTCAAGCAAGTTCAGCATTGAGAGTTCCTTTCTCTTCATGCGCGCCATAACCTTTATGTTAATCAACCCCTTAAGTGTCATGAGAAATTGAGTAAAATTGATCAAGTGCCTACTTTTTTATAACCTGCATTTATTTATTTTGCTTTATTTCCCTTAAAAGGATATGATACCAAGAATGCCTGTAGCGCTTTTACAGATTTTGTTGAAAAAGAAAAATAGCAAGGTCTGTATTATTTATGTGTCAGAATTACAAGGTAGTGGAACCTTTGTCATGACGAGTTAAGTTGTCATCGTCAGTTAAGGTGATAAAACGGAAAAAAAGATGCTGCTTAACCGTGAACTTGGTTTTAGTGCCGCAAAGCTTTGATGTGTCGTGTGCAACAAATGCCAGGAAGTGCGAGCGGAGGAAAGGCTTGGCATCCTTTTCTGCTGTTCAGCGCTCACAAGCATCAAAATCAAGGTTCATTTGTAGTTTAACTGCGAACGTTCAGTGGGATAAGGATAGGCTTGAAGCATTGCATATTACAGAAAAACAATAAAGGTATTTTTGGCTCACACATATACTTTCAGACCTACTATTCCCTGCATCTGAATCACGCAGTTTATGTGTGTCATGTTGTAATGTTCAACCATGCATTTTAATCGTGTGTTTAATTTTGTCTTGTTGCAGATGAGGCAAGTCATGAGAAGAAGGAGTGAGAAACACAACTGAGCCGTCATTATGTTGGGAAGAAAGAAAGCAAAAGGCATACCTGTTATGCCAATCCTAATAACCAACAAGCAGTGGACACCGCCAGATCACTGCCTGCAGTCAACGTCTCACATTTTAGTTCTCTTGTCAGCCATGGAAATGGAGGCAGGTCAACTTTATATGTAAATGGAGCATGCAGTCAACTAGTAGAGCTGCAGTATGTGCAGGGGCACGGAGGAAGAATAATTCTTGCTCCATGTGCAGCAGTCAAGCTGCAGCATCGATGCTGTTCCGACGCTGCTTAGGATGGAAAAAATTGTGGAGGGCTTTGAGCTTGCATTGTTTTATGAAGGAAGGATTAATGTGACAGAGGTTTTTTGCTAAGCTGTACCTGTTTAGGGACCCAAGTATATATGATTGGTACCTTTGCTATGCTCAGGCAGCTGTGTTTCAGCAGGCTTGAGTGGACTAATGACAATTTTACAAGTAGCCATGAACTGGCTGGAACTTGTACATAGTGCATTGTTTATATTGTTTTGAAGAATGCCTCAATGTCTGGGTTATTTCATGCCAAGCCTTCTTGTTTTGAGGGGTGTGTGGTTTGTCTATTGTATTATACAACTTCTAGGAGCATGACATATTTTAAAGCAATTCACATCTCTTTTTGTAAAATTTTTACTTGTATTAGCTGCCACTGCCTTGTTTTGTTAGCATATCAAATGCATCCATCCAGCAGAGAAGCTAAATGTTTTAAAATCCTTGAAGACCTACTTAATGTGCACATTTGTTTTACATAGTATTGTGAACATGTAAGAGTGCCAGCATATTGTTTAGCATATTAAGCAGGATACTAGAGCTGGTTGTGGGGATTGATAAAAGACAGTTGACTCTACTGCCTGAATAGCTCTGTGCCATCATCAATGTACACAATCCCACCATTTTTACATGTTGATGCTTGCCTTTGTCTTCTGAAAGAAATGAATGCCAGCAATGTCTCTATCTGAACTTAATGTATTTGTCTCATAAAACACTTTGTCAAATTTAGCTGTGCATTTCCATTTTTGCTGCAGTGTGTTCGAGGAACTATTCTACTTAATGAGCCCTGGGAGTGCCTTGCTAATGAGAGGGTCATGCTTCATCCTCTTGAAGTATCTCATCAGGTTTTTATGCTTCTTCTGTGTCTTCTCAAAGTAACGATCCCACAGGCCCGCCTTGTAGACGGCGTGCAGCAGTACCATGAGGTGAACATCGGCTGCTGACACATAGATAGAAAACAGCCAGGTCTGTGTTGCATCTGCAAGTGATAAGAAAAAGAATTGTCCCGGACTGGTCAATAAGCAGGACACAAGTTGGTAGGTCATCGTATCGCTGCCATAGTTGATCCAGAATGAATGTGGTTAATAAACTTGCAGTATAGGTATCAAGTAATGGGCTCTGTCAACTGCTGGCAGGTTTTTGGTTAGCCATACTAAAATAAAAAAATTGTGCCTTCAATCCCCATCCGCCACATGCACCGAGCTCTTGTGCTTTAGTCTCTGAAAGACCATAAACAAGCTTCGACATATAAAGTGAACAAATGCAATATGGATTGAGCATCTACTCGTGGTCAGTCAGACCAAACACAATGCAACACTGGAATCCCAAAAATAAGCTCACACTCGCTTATCTATTGCACCATCAATGGCGTCACTGTAGTTAGTCTCTTACCAATGCCCACCTGACAGGTGGGGGTAGAGTTAGGCAAGTTTACTTCTGTTTCCATGAACAGTTATTGTGACTCAAGTGAACTCTAGAATCAGGGCATCTTCTTGCAATCTTGGCCTCTTCCAAGCCCAAATGACCCAACTCGGCCGCTTTTTCATACAGTTTAAGGGACACTAAAGACCAGCACTAAATCAATGTAGACTTGAAAGTGTTCTTCACAACTATATTCATTTGTAGGGAAAAGGTTGTTTATTTGTTAATAATAGACGAGACGAGGACCAAACTGCTCTTTCTTGAATTTACTGGCAAAAGCTTGGGGCTATTTCATTGGCGTGATGTCACGAATTTTTAAGGTATTTTCTCGTATATGGGTGGCGCAGAAGAAGCTCTAGCTAGGTAGAGTATCTTGCTCCTTTGAAGTGCCCATGTTTTCTTTACTGGTAAACAATTACAGAAACCCCAACCAGACGCTGTCAAAACCCCTGATATCACACCGGTGTGGGAGCTTCAGGCTTCACGGCAGTGTCACCCCCATTTTTCGTTTATTGCATCTTTTATGGCTTACCAAGCCTCCGTCATGGTTAAAGTCGCTTTTTTGCTATTGCAGAGGGGTAAATTACTACACGTCTTTAGTGTCCCTTTAATGAGAGAGCAAGCTTTGGAACCATTGGTGTACTTATGGGGGGGGGGCAAAAGGGGCATTTCCCCCTTGTCGGAAGTGGAGGGGCAATGTATGCCATTTGCGCCTCCACTTTTGAAAGTGGGCAATTTTGGCTGCACGCTGGAACATCCAACAAGAAGACAACAGCTGAGACCAAATTTTTTTTGTGAATTCATTAGCCATGTAAGTAATGCTTTTATTTATTACCCATCCCCTGTTCGGGCTGTGAGGATTGTCTTTTGTACCTTGCAGCAAAAAGCTGCAGCAGGCGACGAACAGGGTGCACCATACATGCTGGCATTGCGGGGAAAGCTGGTGCTGGGCAGTTCTTGCCATAACAAATTTCACATTGCACTTCTTGCAACATGCCCACTTTTTTGGGACCGCATAATTGTATTTGAAAATTAGCCAGCTATGCTTAACCTAAGGGCGAGGGATTCTAAAGTATTATAATCAGCTGCAACCAATGATGGTGTGCCTTGCGGCATGAAATTGTTGGATTATCAAACACCGGAATTATTAAATCTATGTATAGGTGATCATTTTTAAGTTTTGTGGAATAAAAAAAAATAACCTGTGGAAGATAGCATAATTCCTATCCTTGAGCTGGATTATTCGACTCGGCGGACATTACTCGCAGGAGAAATCGGAACACACATCTAATTAACAAATGCACTAATATGAATTTCCAGGAGGACACCAGCTTCGAGAGTGTTTCCCAAAGTGTGGGACGAAATGAGTGTTCCAGTTACTTTTGTGCTCCAATGCATAAAAGAGGATTTTGTTAGAAAAGTAAATGGAACAACAGTGCGTTTTTACGGCCAGTTTGAGGACTCATACAGTCGAACACGCCTATAAAATATTCAAATGCCACGAAAATGCCATCGTTATAACCGATAGTGTTATAACCGGGTTGCATGAAAAAAATCAAAATAGGAGGATGGTAGCGCTGATGTGAGAAAACTATAATGGCGGGGAGGCCAGTGTCCCCACCACCTTCCTCCATCCAGCTGCTGATTGTGTTCACTCGTTTCACTGCTTCCTGGGCGCTCCGATCGCGTGTAACAAGCCGCGGCTGACGGCGTTAAAGAATGGCATTACTATAACTGCGAAGATGTGTTACGGGTGGCAAGGGATATGCGAGCAGCGCCGAGGCATCGCCTTGTTGGCCCAAAAAGGGGCTTTTTAAAAATTTCGAGAAGGCTGCCGCGGCAGCCTGACAGTTTGAGCAATCCAGAAGAAACGCTGAGGAGAGATCGCCACAAGCATCTCGCCACTTCTCAGTGGCTTGCACGAGAACAGCCTATGTCCGTCGACCTTCCACACTATACGCGACGCTTGCCGACATTTTTCTCCAAGGCATCCAAGTGCTCCACGTAGGGGAGCGGAAGGTTCCTCGCGGAAACGAAGCCCTGGAGGGACTGAATCATCTACCGGGCCTCCTGTGAGGACAACACTGAGGCAGCCTGCCTTACCGCGTCATCGCTGCCGTCATCGCCGTCGCTATCTGATGTAAGCACGTTCACGACGATCGTCTCATCAGTTAGAAGCGTTTCCAAGTGTATAGCAGCGCGCTTTCTTTTCACGGGCAATGTCGTGCATTGCCGATGATCAGCGGGCAGATCAGCCATCTTCCGTTTCGACAGTATGGACTATTTTTAGTGTAATCGCACTGCGAAACTTTCACGTACTTGCTTTAAATGTAGCATTGTAACTAATGGCTGAACCCTCGTTTCCCCCCTCTATTTTTGTTTGTCATACGAGGCTCCCAGTTTCTCCACTGTCTTCAGTGAACTAAACAAGGCACCTTGTTCATACTTGGGAAACATAGGAGAACGGTATGTGTAACGTGTTGGCAACGTTTGAAACAGGTGGATTAAATGCGCCTTTTTACAAAGATTGCGTATGCAATTTCACCGGGGCGTTATGAGTGTGCTTTACGAGCGGCGTAAAACTTATATTGCCCTGGCATAACTACAATTACAACCGAGGTCAAATTTTGCGAACATAGGGGGAACGCTACGCCAAGTTTGTGTGCGATGTGAAATGCGTGTTGGTGAAGTACTGCTGTTGGAAAAAAAAAATTTGAAAAACATTTAACGGAACCTTAAGCAAGTGTTCGAAAATTTCAAGCTGCCGTTATAAGCTGCATTTCCCAAATTTTCAAGAGAACAATGCATTTCACAAACATTTTATTTAAAAAGGAAGGGGTGCAGCTTAAGTAAAATGTGCGCAAGACCGAATCCCAGGTACGGCGGCCACATTTCAATGGGAGTGAAATGCGAAAACACCCGTGCACTTGGATTTAGGCGCACTTTAACGAACCCCAGGTGGTCCGAATTTCCGGAGTCCCCCACTGCAGCGTGCCTCACAGTCAGATCGTGGTTTTGGCAAGATAACCCCATAGTTTTAATTTTCTTAAAGTAGAATGTGTGATGATTCTTTAACGTTTCTGGCTTACTATAAACATTACGAATAATTATTGAACCTTCACTTTTGGAGGTGTCTTAATGCGTGACACTTACATTGGGTTCACCTGGTGTCCTTAGTGAACTAAACGAGGCTTTATTGTTGACAGTAAGGACGACATAACAGGTGATGTGTAGGCCAAATTTCAGTGGGTGGTTAATTGTGGCTGTGGTAATAAATTACATATGCGTATGCTCTAAAGTGTTATGAGTGTCTAATGAACGGGACAGAATTTAACCTGTTGCCTGGAAGAACTACAAATGCCACCAAGATCAAATTTAGTGAAAATAGGTGGAACGCTATGAATATCTGCGAAGTTAAATGAATGGGATCTAACACAGGTTCTGCAAAAAAAAAAAAAAAGTCATGTTTTAGACCGTGTGATATGGCCGCTATCAGCTATGCTTCCCATTGTCCTTACATAGCTGTAGCTTACAACATGTTTATATTTCGTGAAAATGGGAGGGTTAATCATGGTAAGTGTCATGTCTTGCAAAATTTTTGCGTTCCTGGACCAGTTAGAAGCGTTACAAATAATTCGTGTCAAGCCCTGCGAGACGAAAGCAGTGACATGAAATCACCGCGGCTTACTCGGGAGCATCCCTATTAGATTCTATGACAGTCTGTCAAGGTAGCATGACGTCATGGGTTGAAGTGCACAGGCCTTGCACTATCTAGGCGTTGGCTTGACTCGTGTCGCTCTTTCAACCCAGCCCACTAGAAACCAGCTTCGAACACGACGAAGCAACTAGGCTCAACTCTAGGTTCAACTCCTCTATCTCATGTAAACGCTGCTATGGCATTGGCTAGGCACTCCATGCAAGCGCAACCAACTGATAAGCAGCATGCAAATGATAAGCCAAGTAGAATGTTGTTGCCGCTTCCTGAAATTATTAATACGAATAATTAAAAAATGCATTAGAAATATCTCAATATACAAGCGTCACTGCTGCATTGGCTTTGCCTGCAGTTATTAAATGCAAGTTTCCGTGGTCGTCTTTGGCGGTATAAGCCAGTGTTTTGGTCTCTTTCTTTTATAATCGTACGTCTAAGTTCACTTCAGGACGAAGGCGTCTCCCAGAGGTTCAACTACCCCATTCTGTGCTAGGCGATTTCATGCCTGCCAAATTTCTTCATCTCATGAGTCAGCCTAATCCTTTGCCACCCTCAACTGCATTTCCCTACCCACGGCATCGCGTGTTACTCCATCCATTGTGTTACTTTAACAGACCATCGGATATCTATTGTACACATTGCATCAGCTCCTCATATGTGGTTAATCCCAACTACACTATCGTACCCACGTTTGTTGTCTTGCCATAATGATTCCATCTCTTAAATTCCTTTCAGTCACCTTTATAGCTGCGTTTACCTCTGCGACTTTACTCGAGTATACTCGAGTGTTGGAGCACCGTGCGCCACTGCTGGCTTTTTAACCCACCGGGCGTGGTGCTGCCGGAGATCTTCCTGGAGTTGATCAAGTCCTCCATGCTGTCCATGACCTTCTCGACCTCCTCAAGCTCCTTGTTGACGGCGCTTTCTGACTGAGCGAGGCCCAGGAAGGCTTCGTACGCGCGCTGCTTTTCCACGTACGAGCTCACGTAGTCCGGGTTGCGCTCCATCAGCTCGATGATCTGTGCCTTGCCCTGCTTAACCAACGCTGCGCACCCGCGCTCGATGTTACTGTTACCGCCATTTTTGCAAGACGGGAGTGTTTTTGGGAAGACTGCCAGAAAATCCTGAACATAGAGCGCTCAAGATAAAAACGCTATTACGGAAAAACCGGACAGTCGCGAACGACGGACGTCAGGAAACAGGGGCGCGATCGGAGATCGTTGTTCGACACGCGCGTTCACTTTCACCTACTGAACGCAAAATCAACGTGCGCGTCGAACAACGAACTCCGATCACGCCCCACATTAGGTGTTCTAATTTTCTCGCTAATTAAATACACTAATTAATCTAATTAGCACACTTATGTGGCTACTGACTAGGTATTCTCGTACCAGTTTTCAAATAGCACGAAAAGTCATTGTCCTAGGCCCTGCGACAGGAGAGAGTTCCTCACTTTCCTGCTGTGATACTGAAACTGGGCGCTTGAGGGGTGCAGGCAACCACGTGCACAACTTGAAAAAGGGGTTACCAGCGAAACAAAGGGCGCGCTCACAAGGAAAAGGCGTTAGACACGGACGGCTTTTCCTTGTGTGCGCGTCCTTTGTGTTTCGCTGGTAACCCCTTTTTCAAGTTCATCATGCACCAACTGGCCCAAGAGCTTGCGCTAATGCACGTGCACAAGAAACGTCAGCTGTTGACGTCTTGAGGTGGTTACGGTTCGTGGCGCGCCCTGCGTGCCCTTGGCTTCACTCCAACATCGGCACTGCAGAACATTAGGAATCACCTCTCGATGTTAACGTAAATGGTCACAAATGGAACTATCATCACTTTTTCAGGAACTGCAGGCAAACGCGAAAAAATAAAATGAAGGACCAACTACGGTTGCTTTCCAAGAATGCGTTCAGCATGCTTTGGGAGGTGGTTATTTGTGGCACTAGTTTGCACTATGTGTTATGGGATGGCGCTCCCCTTGCCATCGGGCCTTACCCGTACGCGGGAGACAACCGGTACTTGGAGCGCCACTTCCTCAAGGAGATCAGTTCGGAAATCCGTGCAGCGCCTGCGACCAGAGGCGCAGCGTCTCAACGGCAGCGTCTCACAACGCAAGCTGTCGCGAAGGGTGATTGCGTACCGCTGTGTTAGACTGTGCTATCTTCTATGCTAAACGCATTAAAAAGAACAAATGGCTTTCATTTTTATTATTAAAAAAACAAAAGCCATGATATCACGCGTGGCCAAGCAAAGCTCTTGGCAAGCGCGACCAAACAGCTAGTGCGCTAAGCTTCGTTTTGGCGCATCGATGACGGGTGAGGGAAGCGTCCGCCACGAGCCGTAATGACCACGTCGAAATAAGAAATATGGTTCTGCGTGGCACATACTGGGAGATATCGGCAGACGCCGACAGCTGACGTTTCTCGTGCGCGTGTTTTCCTGCGCTCCTCGAGCCCTCGGTTTCCGTTTCTCAAAGCGTTATCGTTCTGCAGGGCCTAGCTATAGGAGGACTTCTCGCGCCATTTGAAAACCGATATGAGATCACCTTATCAGTAGCTACACTTTTCACATTGACGGTAGCCACGTAACTGCGCTAATTAAATAAATTATTGTATTCATGTAATTAGTGAGAAAATGAGAACACACAGCCTGGTTTCTGACCTTCGCCTGTTCTAAAATATCGCACATTTACCTTGAGTGCTCTATTACCAGGAATTTTTGGCAGTCTTCGCGATAACGCCCATTACTGCGTTGGTAACATAAGCGGGCACAATTTACTATTCGATCGTGCATCGACGCGGCGCACGAGCCTTTGTGAGAGCGCGTAAGCCTCTAAGCATGGTGTAAGCTGACGATTAGTCGTGGAAAACGAAGGGCAAACTTCTATTTTTAGTTTAGAACCCTAAGGGGACGTACTTTCACGCATCGGGCCATTTTAGCTGTCGGGATGGTTATTAGACTTTGGAATGTACATAGTCCTCCTGCACTGACAATAGTCATCGAAAGACGCTGTCAAAATCCTTGCCCGTCACAATTAAGCGGAAATTTTAAGGTGGCGTCGGTCTCGCATTTCTCATTTTTATCGTAATTTCTGGCTTCTCAAGCTTCCGCTCGCGGTAAGGCTGACCTGTCTGGTGGTCCAAAACTGTAACCTATCATACTTGCATTACATAATATTCCTTTAGCGTCCTTTTAAACATCACTATAGCGGCAACCAACTATAGTAACTATTCCTGACGCATTTCAGCGTCTGCGTCGACCGACCTGAATTAAGACGGGAAATGAGTTATGCTAGAATTCCTCGCATCGATGTGCACCCCAGATCGGCCGTAACTATGGTTTGCCTGTAGGGAAAAGCCACCGTTACGTGACAGCGAGGCTCATATTGCAAGCTGATGTGGTGCACGAAAAATGGAGCCGCTTTAATGTACAGGTGTTTGTTGTTGTATAGCCGTCGACCATGTCTTGCTGAAAGCACCGATTGTCATGTTATTACGTTTTTTGAGAGAGAAACCACCTGGGGACACAGTGCGCTGATGGCTTCTTTTCCGCCGTGGAGCAGTATTGGCGGCGAGGAGTTACAGAGTCGCCATCTATCGGAAGCGCCTCGCTGGCGCAGTATGAGGGATCACGTGGCGCGCTCCTCATAGGTTTTGCTGTCAGCGCTCACTGAAAACACCACGCGCGAGCTCTCCCGGACATTTCTGTAAGTGCTTTCGAAACGAGAGAAGTTTCTTACTGTCTAAATAATAAACTTGGGCAAACTGAAAGCACACAATCGTTTACAGACGCTATCTCTACCGAATACGTACAGTGAACGCCACTGTGCGCGGTCGCCGCGATGGAGTCTCCCGAACCGGCTTCTTGCGTGAAAGGTAGGTAAACGCTGAGATCAAACTATGTGAAATATGTTCTTATAGTGTTTGTATAACTAAGTGGAGTGTAATAGAACGAAGCCTCAATGCAGCGATCGCGCAGATTCGCAGCGACCGACTGCGCGTCTGCATGCTTGTCCGCGCACTGTTTCGCTTTCTCCGCGCGCGTTTTCGCACCGTGCCATGAGCTTCAGGCCGCAGAATATAAGCATTTGACAGTATACAAGCAACCATTGTTGCGTGGGCGCTATCAGAGCTGTTCAAAAATAATTTCATTGTAGAGACTTCGATGCCTACGGGGACTGTGATGTGCCGTCGCGACGATTCAATCTTTTCTTTCTTCTAAATTCTTTGACCTTTTAATATTATTTCTCGAGTTGCGTCGCACTGTATGTTTATCGGTGTTCTCAGCGTGCAATTTCCCGCTGCTCCTTTTTTGTAATCCAGTGCATTAATTCATAACACAAACATGACCATATGCCATGCTTTTTTTTAAATGTGCTTCTTACCGCTGCCTTTCCACTCCACTGAACTTGCCAGTATCTATAGCATCGACAAGTTCATAGACCAAACCGTCATGACATTAGTCGGGCAGCGGACTCGGGCGAGCGTCTCAGTGCGCGTTTTCAGAACATCGCAGACCGGGCGCCGTAGCAGAAATCTACCTCGCGTCTGTGCTTGCTGCATGCCCGAGTTGTAGCCGATGACTGTTTGCTGGTTTTATGTTTCGCGAGCCAAGCTTCACGCAGCTCCTTGTCCTGCGGCTACGTGTGAATAAGGCTGACACCGGCCTCCGTTACGTGCGTCCGGCCCTGCGGCACCGAGCAGTAGCCAACCATGTTGCGCGCCTTCAAGGGCAGCCACTACCTATTGTAGTGCTTTCAAGCGTTGTAAAGGAGACACTCGAAGCGGGAAAATTTCGCCACTAAATGAGAACCGCAGCGTACGAGGGAATTTAAACTCGTTTTCAGCTCGCTTCGGCGCGCCCGAAGCTGCCGACGCGGCCGCTATGTCCACGTGATCCCTCCTAGCACGTCACGCCGACGGTGGCGCCAGCTTTTCCAGTGGTGGAGCTCGAGGCCAATAGTTCAAGGCCAGAATAACGTAGCGATGCCATTCCAATTATTTTCCTTCTCGCGCTTCGTCAACGGTCAAAGTGGCGCTCCGCCTGTATACATTATCACTAGGGTCGGCCAATCGCGAGCGGTGGATGACCAGGAAGGAATGGAATCGTGCGAAACAGTTACGGTATAGTGCTTAAGTTACGGTGTCCGCGGTGCGAGATGACTCCTCCAGTGTTGCCAGTTCTACATGTTTGCATGGATAATTCTAGATTTCTTGCGGATAGAAGTGTACGAAAAGTATTTGCAATCTCAAGATTTTTGTGTTGTTTGTACCAAGTTATAATTATATAGTGACTTTCTGAGTAGCTCTGTACAGAAACGTTTGTAGCAATCGCATTATTGTTTCCAGCTTCAGCTGAATGTACGTTCTCCTGTTAAGAATATAGGCCAAACAATGGGCAGTTGTAGGTGCGTTTCTAAAACATAGCATCGGATTGCAATATTGCACCCTTGAGAGCTCTGTATTTTTATTGATATTTCTACAAACGTTCAGCTTGTCATATCAAGAAGTAGCGCTATTCGCCGCAGCTCATATATGAGGGCAGCGATGCGATAATCTTTCCCGCGTTCTTCCCGGGAAATTCCTGTACGCATTCCTTTTCGCAAAATAAAGAAAATCGAATTCTCGGGTTTTAAGTGCCAAACCCACGATATGATTATGAGGCACGCCGTAGTGAGGGACTCCGGATTAATTTTTACCATCTGGGGTTCTTTAACGTGCACCCAATGCACGGGCGTTTTTGCATTCGTTTTCCTGCGTGGCTTCCAAAGGCGCCGTCTGGCACTCTGCGCTTCACACAGGAATCGACTAGTTTTTCGCACATGTGCTGGCTATTTGTGCCGGCTCCATGCGCGTGACGTGCAAGCGTGACACGTGTGATGTATTCACGCTGCACATGATGGGCCGAGTCCTCCCTCGAGAAGGACACGCTAGGTTTAGTTTGCATTTTCAGCTTTTTATCGCCAGACGTAGGTGTACCAATACTTTGCAGACACGATCACCATCGCATGGTCTACGCACTACGCTTGTCTGTTTGCAATGCGCAAACCTAGTAGGAGGTGGGAGCCTTTGAGCGCCCCTCCCTCCCGCCGCCACCCTCCACTCTCCCCCCACCCCTCCTTTTTCTTGTCAACTCACTTTACAGGAGCCAAGTCTTCCAAAGATGCCATATACGTACGCTGCAAAAATTAGCTAACTAGCTCTTCCATTTCCCACGGCTGGGAGAGCCTGGGAGTACAGTTCCAACATGAGCAAAATAAATAAATAAATAAACATCAAAATTTTCCTCGATGGAAAGGTGCCTTTACCCGCCACGGTGGCTTAGTGGATGCGTTCTAGGACGCAGGTCGCAACCGCTTGATTCCTGTGCAGTTGGGGACGTTACACCTCATAACTTAGTTGCAAAGTGCCTCTCGTTTTCTTCAAAAAACAAAAAGTGTATCAGACGATGAAATGTGGATTCATATGACAGCTACCTCAAGCACAAACAAGACAAATGGGCCACGGGAACATGGAGACTCGTTGAACGGTTAACGAATAAGGGAAGCCTCAGCCCGACGCCGACATGTCGAAACGTCTGCTCAAGGCCGAGGCTTCCATTGTTCGCCCCGCCGTTGATATATGTCAGGCACATTACTTTAGGTTTATATTCAAATCATGTTATTCTTGGTAGTATAGTCATTTGTACAAAGGAATCCTTTTTTTTTTATGGACGATAATATTCAAGCCAGTATAACTTCAACATTTCTACTCAGCCTAATGAGGATATACATTAATGAAAGGTTGGTTTACTAGATTTCATGCCAAATTTCAGCTGCTGTGAGCACTTGAATACTAATTAGGTATCTCCCATAAATGTGGACAACCCTGGGCATAATAGTACATGCTTGCAGCGCGTAGGGTGCGACTCACCGGCCTTCTTCTTCTGCTCGTCGTCTGTCATGCTGGAGGAGACGGCCATTTCTGGGTGAAACAGGGTGCCGTACACGATCAACGGGATGTTGATTTTTCCGAGTTCCTTGACTAGGCTTTCCACCAAATTGCCGAGGTCGGTCCCTTTGTCGGGGAACAATTTTCCTACCGGATCTGCCGCGGCACATGGGAAGAGAGCGCTGCGTTTTCTTGTTTATGTATATTTGACTATTTAAGCAATTACTTTAGCTGGGGACATGCTGAAATTGCTGGATTGTGGTCGGTTAATCGTTTTTCAAGGTACTCTACTTTGCAGTAATCCCTACACTATTGCACCCGTTTCAGGTATATTGGTCCACAACAGGTACGTACGCAGGATATTTTTTAGGGGTGGGGGGGGGGGGGCACCCCAAGGTAACTTTCCTATGCAAATGAAGGGGAGGATACTTTTACTAGTACAAATGTGAATAATGCCCACCATTCGCCATAAAGACGCGTAAACCCGTAATAGACAATAGAAATAATGTGTATCTCACAGGTGCGCCTGTGCGATACACCTCTTCTTGGAAAACAAAGAACCACATCAAATGGACTCGTGCATGAAAGATGCGCAGGAAGAACCTTGCCAAGAACAAGTTAACCAGAAAAAGTGCAAAATAAAGATTTCTAGTAGCGTTCTGTGATTGATCTCTGGAAGAATTATTACGAAATGTATACTTGCGGAACAACCACACTTCTTTTGGATCCTTCTTTTACTGTTCTACCAAATGCCAAAACCGACTCCAGTTGTTAATTGGGAAGTTGCGCAACGATGCCTGGTCACCAGTCCCGTACAACCGCGTATAGCGCAGGACGCTCCGGTTCTAGACGTACTGCGCCCACCACGGAAGGTTAGAAAAACACCCCCATTAGCACAGCAGGGAAGTGGCTACTTCAGGGGCTGAATTGATAACTGTAGAGGAGTGATTCAAAACACACGGAATCATTCTCCACTTCCGGCAGCGTTTTCTCTGCTTCCTTTTTAAATAAAAAGATGTTGATCCATAAATATTTTCACAAACAATTTTCGCTTTTCCTCCCTGTTTGGCTGTTGCCTTGGATTTCTCCCTTAGTGGATCGCTTAATTTCTCATCTTTTTGCGACTCTTGTTTCCAGTTGCCAATTTCGCACGAAACGTGCTGTACAATTAGGGAAAACAAGACGAGGTAAGGGGTGACAGTCATATTGCTTATGGGTTGAACGGTTAATGCAGGGTCTGATGATGGACGCTGTCTCGCAATCTACTATTTTCCACCTTATCTAACCCATATCGCGGGATATATGGTTCCGAGGATCTGCCAGCGCCGCGGAGAGCCATTACTCAAAGAAATAATCAAGCAAAAGGAAAAGTTAAACGCAACTGGCATTTTCTCCGGCCGCAACTCATTCCAGAAACATACACACCAGCTCACTATGAACCGAGTTTCTTTCCTGGCCCCTGTACCAGTCTAAACAAAGAAGGTTGGACTAACGAACCAACATCGATACGCGTGATCGTTGAATAGATGGTGAGATAAAAATTGTGTTGGGAACTATATATAAAATAAAATATTATAATTAAAACAGTAAACTACGCCCTGCCTGCTGCAATAGATGGGGACATAAAATTTTGTTGGGTAATAAAAATTAATGAGAAATAAAAATAATTAAAACAAAAACTAAGCCCTGCCTGCTGCACCTAAGTATTGCAGGCTGCCAAATTAGAAAGATAAATAAAAGGACCGTAGTCAATTAATTTTGTATTGTAAAAAAAATGGGGGGTGGAGTCTACCACCAGGGAAACGACGGCCAAGGGAACGCATGGCTACGGTATTTATTGAAGAATGATGCATAAATTACAATGATACATAATACCAAGTGATAATGTCCTGAATAGATGGGGACATAAAGATTGTGTTGGGCAATAAAAATTAATGAAAAATAAAAAGAATTAAAATAAAGACTAAGCCCTGCCTGCTGCACCTAAGTATTGCAGGCTGTTAACTGAATTCATCTTGAGTTAATCGCACGGGCACGGAATCGATGAGAAAACTGGCCTACACACCCCAGGAGATGCCAATAGCTACCGCCATCCAAAAGGAGTGAAAAACTTGACAACCATTCGACTCTGTGAAGACGGAATGGCAGCGAAAGCTGACGACAGTCTAAGCTCTCAAACGAAAAGCAAAGTGTTTCACCTCCGCTGCGGGTCGGCCTGAAGATAGTGTAATATCGGGCCGACCCGCGGCGGAGGTGAAGAAGGCATTAAGCCCCCCCCCCCCCCCATACGTGGGCCGCTCCCGAAGTTAGTGCAACATCGAGCCGACCCTCGGCGGAGGTGAAGCAGACGTACTACCCATACGCACTACTACCCATAGTACTACTACCCATAGTACTACCCATAGTACTACTACCCATAGCACTAGCCATACGTAGGCCGATCCCGAATATATTGCAATACCGCGCCGACCCTCGGCGGAAGTGAAGCAGGCGTTAAGCACCCCTCCATACGTGAGCCGCTTCCGAAGATAGTGCTGCAACACCGGGCCGACCTTGGCGGAGGTGAAGCAGGCATTAAGAACTCCCCATACGTAGGCCGATCCCGAAGATATTGCAATACCGGGCCCACCCGCGGCGGAGGTGAAGCACGCCTTAAGCGCTCCCCATACGTGGGTCCATTCTGAAGGTAGTGCAATTACGGGCCGAACCGTGGTGGAGGTGAAGCAGGCGTTAAGCACTACCCATACGTAAGCCCATCCCGAAGATTCCGAAGCGCGCGTTATAAGTTCCCGAGTCCACAGGCGTATGTGCCATTGATCTTGGACCCCTTTTGCACGATCACCAGGATCGGCCCACATAATGGTTTTTTTCTGTCAACGGACGTCGAAAAAAACTGCGGAAGTTAGACATACACTGCTTTCGCTGTAAAAGGCAGCAGAATGTTGACCGCCAAGTATATTGCTTTGTCGGCGCTTTAGAAATGTGTGTGAGGAGTGGTGGCGTGGGCGGATAGGGGGGAGGGGGTATGCCAGTTAAATTCGGGGGGGGGGGGGAGGTGGCGGGCCCCCCAGGCCTCCCCCCCCCCTGGGTACATGCCTGGTCCACGAAGTATCTGCCATGAAATGCACTGGTATTCTACATAGTTTTGTCCCGAGTTGCGTATCAGGAAATCTTTTTTGGACAAGTCGAATGCCGCAATGTTTCGCCGCAAGCTTGCTGATGGATATCTTGGAATTGGTGTTGCTTTCGGGACATGGCATAGCTCTTGGTGGCTGCATGTTTTTTACAGTAATTATTTTTCAAGCGAAGCTTGTATTGTCTCACTCGTGTCGGCGTCGGTGATGGTGTTACCATACGAAAAAACCCAAGCCGCGCGAAAATGAAAATTGTTTGTCGGGTTGCGAGACCACCACGCTAACCGATTAAGCCACTGTAGTCTCGTCATAGGCGCCCTTTAAAGCGGGGTTTTATATTCATAAAGAAGTAGATCGACGCAGCGCAAGGCGCGAGCCAATCACAGGAGTCCCCTTCCTCCGGAAGAGGGAAAGGGTGTGTTCTCTTGTCTCGCGCCCGCCGTTTCCCGCCAGTTCAGGCCCGGCAGTCAGATGTAGAGGCCGCGTTCGGTTCGTTCTGCCGAAGAGCAGAACGTTGAAGGAACGGCAGCGGGCTGCGCGTCGTGCGCTCGGCCGAAGAACAGGCGGCGTTTGATGAACACCGCCGGGCACTCGCCCGAGAAAGGGCTCGTCGTCGACGTGCCAACCCCGCCGTGAGGGAGAGCGAAGCCGAGGCGTTACGGCAACGAAGAGCCGCGGATTCCGAGCTTCGCTTGCACCCCTCTTCACAGTAGTAGAAGGGCGGTCAATTTTTTGAAAAGGTCTCTTGGTAAATATTAGTTAAGAACTAATAAATGACTATGAATGCCCGTCGGTGCGAATAATATGTCTCCGGAAAAATAACCTCTTTATCTAAGTCAGTTGCTAAGAATAAACCGAAGTTTTCGTTAATACAACGCAAGGTATGCCACCTTCCCCCTTACCGCCATTTTTCGGAAAACAATATATAAATAAAGTAGTGGGGCTAGAACAAAAAGCCAAGAAAAGTAAAGTCAAGACAGAGCCACTCTTCTGCTTCTCGTGCTGCGATTCTTCTGCTGTATTAGAGTGTCATACTAAGTGGTGGTTTATTTAAGAAAGAAGAAGGAAGCAAATAGCTTTTCGTGGCAATGTAACTGTCTAACTTTGCCTGTTGACATCCGAACGGCGACTAGCAGAGGGGGGGTACAAAGTGCGCTGCCAACGTTCCTTCCAACAATCGGAATGTGCCAGCGTTACATTTAAAGCCACTAGCGTGCACGCGAACGCCGTGGATACTGCGATCTGCCTGAGACTTGCCGCAGTGGAGGAAGCCTGAGAGCATGCACCGATTTGCTGACGCGCACACTAATCGGTGAGATAGTGCGCGCGGTGGACTTAAGCCTGTTTCACATGATGCGATTTTCGTCACGCCGGAATTGCGATTTCCGTTGTTTGCGACGAAAATCGCAGTGCCGACCCTCCGATTTTCGGCTGCGCCTGGTTAGTCGCACCGTCGCAGCGGTCGCTGCGATTTTCCGTCGAAATTGCGCGGAGAGCCATTTCGCCGGTTTGTTTTGGAAAATGGCGTGTCGCTCAACAAGTGCAATGTGCAGAGACGTGGGTTGCCGAATTCGGTACGTACGCGAAGGGAGAATAAAAAACTTGTACCGCAGATTCCACTCTCATATTTATATGCGTTCGCTGACACGCTATGCAGCAAGTAAAGTGCATTTTCACGTTTGCTTCGTACGCCTTTGCGAGCTGGGTGTTCGATCCCCACGAGAGGACATGGCTTTTTGGGGTCTTCACAATTTTCTTTTGTTGAGTAGAATACAAAAATCGTGCGTACGGAGCACCTTAAGTAACCTGAACCTCGGCAAGTGCAAATGACAAGGCAGTAAAGTACCTGAAGTTTTAACGTTGTGCTGAACGCGGTACTGTTGCATTTCCTTGTCGGTTTCCAAGCGTGACATTCCCGATGCATCTGGAAAGTTATCTTACCTCACTTATTAAATTTGACATGGCAAACGTGCAGGCTATCGTAATAAATTTTCTGCGATAGCATTAACTCCATGGCTTGAATAAACAGCGCCGTCAATTTGTTTTCGAATACTTAATGCACGTTAAGTTCCATCTCTTCTCTGGAGAATTTTTTTTCCTGCACTGAAACCAATAAACCTTGAATATATTGCGGACTTTGTACCCTTGCTGCACATGTATTAACATTTGCTTTGAACGGTAGTTAACTCTACAGTTAGTGAATTATTGGCTTGCTTAGTGGCACAGTAACAACACAGCCTCTTGCACTGTCATGTAAAACTCGTGCAACAATGCGAAAAGCAGGCAAACAGCCTGTTCTTGTGTAGACGAAACGGTAGAAGACGACACGTTAAAGTAAATCAAAACTGTGCAGTGAAGTCAGCCAGTTGCATCCCTTTCTGTGAATCTTTTAAGCATAAACGGTTCTTGCATGTCCACAGCTAATCAAGTGTGCAGAAACTTCCATGTTTTACAAGTTTATAATAACAGTTCTTAATAAATTTGTGATCACATTTATTAGTGTGTAAGCCCTTATAACGATATCATCTGTGATGACTACTTTCATAAGTAATGAAGTACCATGCTACTTGCAAGAGCATATAATCCTGGGATTTTAAAAGAAATTTCTGCATTTCAACTATACACAATGTGAACTTTATTCAATTAAGGACCACAAACTGTTCTTCTTTTTTTTTTTGCAATGACACACTTACTGCAAATTTTACCTACATACAGGCAAGAAAAAAAATCTGTAGACAAAGAAATTGTTCAATTTATTCGCCTATCACTGTGGCTATAGCATTCTTCTGCTAACACAAGATGAGGGGTTGAATTGCCAGCCGTGGCAGTCACATTTCTATGGGAGTCATAGGTAAAAAAAAAGCTCTTGCGCTTTAATTAAGTTCATCATTATTTATTGAACCCTTAAACCTTGCAAGACTACTGCATAAGGGGGCATGCATATGCAAAATATAGTAAGCACTACTAACACCAATCGAAAGCAAAGGGCACAATTTTATAACAACCATCTTTCCTGATGTTTCGAGTGTGTAAACATTCATTGCACCAATATCTATTGTTCAACAGCACTGCACAAATAAGCATGGTCAAGTATAGTAAACACTCTGTCAGGTAACTGGTTCTACAGATGTATAAATGTCAAAAGACATGAATGCTCATACTAGATGTGACTGGGCCATAATCAGCAGTAACTTTATTAGAGGGCGTTGCGTAATACCACTTATGAAAGAATGAAAAGAGTGAAGAGGCTTTAATAAAGTACCTCATGCTACTCTAATAGAAGGAACGATGAGCAAAAGAATTGGTGTTACAGCACGTAAGGTAAAGCGTAACTTTTTGAAAGACAGAAAACTTCAGGTGAGGGTTGGTAAATTTAGCCCACCCACACCAACAGCACAGGCATACTACAAGAAGTACTACAGTCTATTGAGTACTACAGTCTATGGGAAAGCTATCTTATACAGAAATCAAGAATGATGCAATAATCTCTCAACAACATGGCCGACTTTCTTAGCCAGTCTGGCCTCTCATTTTCTGATAAGTCAGCTTACATCGACATCAGTAATAAGACCAGAATCAAGAAGTGCCCCAGATTGCACATTGTGCTTCACATAGCTGGACAAATATATCCGCAAGTCAACAGCCCCAAATCCTTGGCTAAAGTAAGACCAAGATGGCAGAGCCAGCATGTGGGCGAAATAATTATGCCATGCCTGGAAACAAATTCTATACCCAGTGAAACGAATAATCTCAAAATTATGGGGGGTGGACGAGCGGATACTATGGAAAATCGCAGATGCTGTACATGTGTCTAAGGCATTGTATGGTATGAATTATAAGCAGCGCACAAAAAAGGCAACTCATCGAATACAGGCGTCGGGCACTGACAGGTCTTTCCAACTTTACCATGCTTGAAGACCTCTACAAGAAAGAGCAAACGAACAAGCACCTAGACAGAGTATAATTGCAGTCTGCGGCCCAAATTCTTTGCCTCAAAACCTCAGAACCTGGTTGCAAGATACTATGCCAGCTAGCATGTGAGATGCAAAGATGACTACCACTCCCTTCAGAAACACAACCTCAGGAGCACCTGAACTTGAAAGATATCAGGCCCATACCGTGCGATATGGCGGTAAACCATTAGGACAGTAGACTATATGGAATTGCCAAACACACAGAAGACGTCCCTAATCATGACACAAACATCAGGCACATATAGTACACTGATGTGGCAATAACAGTGTAACAGTAGTATGATACTACATAAAATTAAATACCATACAACCAGAAAAGCTTAACTGAGAGCAATAAAAGTAGCACTTGCAGTGCAAATTTGCAGACTACAACATCCTGCATGCCTGTATGAATACACCAGAAACTGTCGGGGCCTACACATCACACAAGGTTGTCAGGAAAATTGGGAGATTGACATGTGACTTGCAAGCACATGGCCAAGAAATTAAATTACACGATACATAGCCATGCAGATATTCCAGGACACAAGTGGGCTCATGAGCCCAAGATAAGAAATGAAAACTGGATGAGTTCGCATGGATTCATTATTAACCACAGCAAAAAAAAAAAAAAAAGACAACGGACAAAATCAAAGCACTCTGTACATTCACTTCGTTCTTGTTTATTGTCTTTCTCTTGCACTGTAATTAATGAATCCATGAGGCTGCACAAGAGAACAATGCCCCTGCCCAAGGCCCTGATTTCACATCCAAATCTATAGCACTCACACACATGCACGCATAAATGTTGCAAGGGCGCATAGCATGAAGCAGTATCAACAGGATGACAATAGAGAGGGATGAGAGCTAACTTCCAACTAAGATTTATTGTAAAAATGAGGCAATGTGTACAGTTTACCAAAAAAAAAAGACAGCAAGAAGGTAAGATAAAAGGTAAGAAGGTAAAAGTTGGTGTTTGATGCAACCAAACATAAATAAAAGTGTTACAGAAAGAAAACACAGATAAAAATTCCAAGTGTAGGAAAAATCAAATCACTACAATCACCAATCATGCATGCCAGCAACTTTCAAAGAACACTGCTATTTTTCCAATAGACGGACTGGCAGCTTGCTTATGCAAGCACAATCTTCCAGTTCCATGCCGTTGGAAAAAAAAACAAACTTTTTATTGGAAGGTAGTCGCATGCACAGTTGGTGATCACAAGGCTTTTTTTTCCCTCGACTTGTATATTTATTTGTATTTTCTCTCTTTCCTGTTTTTGATTGTTTGGTTTCATTAGGCACTGGTTTTTATCAGGCTTTCTTGCTGTACTTCTTTCTGGTAGCCTTTATAAATCACTGCATTCTCACAATAAACCCTTTATTTAGAAGTTAGCATGCCCTGTTCTCACGGCTTCACACTGTACGCTCTTGCAACATTGCCCAAATAAAAAATTATATAAGGTACACAGAAGCATCATAAAGGCCATTAAAGTGGCGTGTTGCAGTCTAAAGAATAAAGAATAGCCTGGCTGCAAACAGCACCAGAGAACACATAGGACGAACAAGAAAGCCGAGATGATCTAACAACCAAAAGTTTAATGTACACGCCGAGTAAATGCTAGCTGACAAGCAATAAACCGAACACGCACAAAAAGGAGAAGCAAAAATTAATGTGTGTTTCCTGACAGGAAATGTGTCCATTTCTAACAGAGGCCATGCTGACTAGATTCTCCCAGCGTATTTAGATCTACAGCTTCCATAATGTCTCTTGGCAGCCGATCTGTACAGAATGCTACCTTAATAAAGGGAAAATGAGACATCCACCAAAACGTAGCTAAGTACTACAAAGGAAACCCATACGGGTTCCTCGAAAGAAAAGCTTCGCAGTTGAAGAAAAGCTTCGCAGGACGAATTTTTCTTCAACTGCGGAGCTTTTCTTTCGAGGAACCCGTATGGGTTTCCCTTGTAGCACTTAGCTACGTTTGGGTATTTTCCCTTTATTAATGACTTCTCTCCACCTTGCGGGTTTCCGCAGAATTATTATGTCAAACTCTTGCCTTCGCTTCTGAGTTGTTGATAAATTCGACTTCTGCCGCCATCTGCTAGCCGCCTGGTTAGCTCAGATGGTAGCGCGGCTGCCCCGGAAAGGTGGTGGTCTCGGGTTCGAGTCCCGGACCAGGAAGAATTTTTCTTCAACTGCGAAGCTTTTCTTTCAAAGAAACCGTATGGGTTTCCTTTGCAGCACTTATCTACGTTTGGGGGGATGTCTCATTTTCCCTTTATTAATTACTTCTCTCCACCTTGCGGGTTTCCGAAGAATCATTTCGTCGGAATGCTAGCTTCTTCCTTTACAATGCACGCTCAGATGTCGAGGATGCATTGCAGAGGAAGAAGCTACCATTCTTTGCAGATCGGCTGCCTAGAGAAATTATGGAAGCTGTATATGTAGATACTCTGGGAGAATCTTGTGTGAGCATGGTCTCTGTTACACTTTCAGAGATGGATGCGTTTCCTGTTGGGATCTGTATGGGCAGACATCAGTTCTTCCTTATCCTTTTTGTGTAACTTCGATTTATTGCTTGTCAACCAGCATTTACTCGGCATGTTCAATAAACTTTCATTTGTTAGTGCGCCTTATGATAGTCATCGTCTCTAGCAGAAGGGTGTTCATTCTTTTTACAGCCAAGCTGTATATGCCTAGGCGAAACACTCGTGGTCCAACCACAGAAATTCTACTGCAGGGGTATGAGCCATTGCATTCGTCATACGTGACAGATGGACAAATTTCTCGTTGGGTAGACATAGAAATGCCTATGAATTTAAAACATATATATTTATCTATGTATTACTGCATAGAAACAACACAGAGGGGGACAGGATTAAGATAAGATCATGATGACATAATTAACTTGCAGCAAAGGTGTGGTGGGCCATTAGCTACACCGATAATGACGTAGTTTCTCTCGCAGCACAATGCGCGTGTAGCAGTCTCTCTCCGACTTCGCAATAGGTTCAAAAATGTGTCCCGGTATTTAATTAAATGAAATGTGCGGCATGGTGTGTCACTTGGTAACTACAGTGCTTAACCGAGTCATAAATACTATGATTAACGCATTACCAAACACAAATGCGTAACGTAGTTCAGAAACCCACTGGATTAATACAATGAACCACCCATTGCACCCTCCATAATGGTGATTATGCGAAGCGCGATGTGTGGCATTTCAAATAAACAATGTGATGGTTTGCTTCAGGGTTGCTTCAACCTTGCAGCCTGCGAGGTTGAAGCAACCATGAAAGTCGCACCAGTCACATTGTTGAAATCGCAATCATGTGTAATGGGCCCTCTAAAAATCGCATTGCGACGCGTGCGACTGCACCGATTTTCGTCGTTCCAGTCGCAGCATGTGAAACAACCTTAACACTAGAGCTCCCGAATTTCGCGCACGCTGTGCGGAAGGCATATTCGTTCCGCATTTTGCCCGGGCGGCGCTGCTATATGCACTCTGTGCTGTAACGTTCAGTTCAGACATCCTTCGGCTAAGTGAATACCACTTGCCAGCGACTGAGCGCATTAAGATGTTCAATTGGGCTAGTTGGTATGTTTCCATTCTGCCCCGCAGGGGTGTCGGCGTGAGCAGGCGTTTGGTGTATTGTGACACGGACCCGTGCACATGGGAGTTGGACCCTATACTGTGTGTAGCCGCGTCCGGGGAAAAGGCGATCTTGGGGGTTGAGCCGATGCTGAATTCTTGGACTTTTATTCAAAACTTCGGCTTTCTCGCTTACTTTCAAGCTTTCCTGTTTTCGTTTATTCCTAGTTTTCCAGTGTGACATAATCAACCTAGATTAGGTCGTATTGCGTTTTAGTTGTGTCGCACAGGTGGCGTTTGCAGGACTTGTCCTTCACAGGTTCTGCAGCGTACCCTAGTAGGGCTCCATGGTAGGTGGCTGGCGCTGCTACCGATACAGGAATTTCTTTCGTTATGACTTTATCTTTCCCGCACTTCCTGATCGCCCCACAAGAAGTACTTAATTTTTTGGGCAAACAGAAAACTTTCTACGGTACCCTGTAATCTATAGTGAGACACTGGAAAAGAGAGTGAGAATCATCTCTCCTTTTCTGGTTGCCAAGTGCTTGAAAGAGACCGTATAAGCATAGGATATAAAGCTGCGAAGTTGGCCAGCGGTTATCTCCTCTCGGAGCTCCGCGATAAGCAGTACCAGGATGAACTAAAGATTCTGCTATAATTTGGAGACGTCCAAGTGAGTGTGAACCCGCACTGCAGAATGAGCGCCATCCGCGGTGTCATCTCAGATGATGACTTGACGGGACTGACTGAGACCGAACTATCAGAAGGCTGGAGTGAGCAGGACGTCAAAAATGTAACACGAATCAAATTTAGGCGCGATGGCAAGGGAATGCCAACCAAACATATTTTCCTCAAAATTCGTTTCAAGTGTGTGGCCCGAGGACATCGTAGCAGGCTATGTAAAGATCCAGGTCAGGCCATATATTCCAAACCCTCTCAGGTGCTTTTAATGCCCGATATTCGGCCATAGCTTACGGAACTGCCACGTCCGACTGACATCAGCAAAACGCAGTGTGTATAAACATCCAGCTGAATTTTGCGAAAACGATCTACATTGTGTGAACTGTGATGGAGGAGCACACCGTTTACTCGAGGTCCTGCCCAACATGGAAAAGAGAAAGAAATCCTCGAAATTAAAGTCAAAGAACATATATTATTCCAGGAAGCACGCAGGCGGGTGTCCCACCTGCCGAAAAACAGTTTTGCCAAAGTGACGCGTCACGGGGCAGCGCCATAACTGCTTCCGGCGGCTGTCCGGCCCACTCGCAGTGAGCCGGCGGCATCGCCAACCGCCCCCTTGGCGGCTGCAGCCAGCGCTGCTCCACACCACAGAAAAAACCATTAACCTCTGTATTAGTGACATCCAGCGTTTCGTCTCTTAAGACGAAGCCTTCAAGATGAACACACTTTCCCAAAGAGTGGGTGTCCAGCGCTCCGCCAGAGGCGATGGATGTAATTCCTGCGCATACGGTGTGGCCAGCGCCGAAGGAACGGGCGAGTCTCAGGACGGCGCGAAAAGAGACAAATCTCAAATCACGGGGCCGGGAAAGGGCTTTGGGAGCTAAGTTTCATGGATCACGCAGCATAAAGCTTGTTCAAAACGGAGACACAAATTCTCCAGTGGAATGTGAGAAGTCTTCTCGAGAATCTTGATGAGGTGAAGGAACAGTTACACAAATTTACTCTAAAGGTGCTGTATGTTCAAGAACCACATTTAAAGCCTACACACAAAAACTTTCTCTGGCAATATGCGGTATTTCACAAAGACCGTGACGAGGCTTACGCTTCATCCGAAGGTGTAGCAATAATTATGGACAAGTCTGTAGCTTGTCATCATTTACCCCTACAGATGTCCCTGGATCTAGTTTCAGTAGAAGCAATTCTTTTTGATGCGAACGCATCATATGGCCCATTGAGCGAAAAAGCCGGCGCCTGTAGCAGCGAAACGGCACCTAAATTATCCGTTGGCTGCGACGCCACGTCACGTGCATGCCTCGACGGAGCAGAGCGGGCGAAAAAGAACATCTGCTGCCGCGTCATCCTGAGGAGAGAGGGCATGGCCGCGACACCACATCACACTCGCTCTCGGAAGCCTGTGTTATCTGCGCATTCCTTGTCCGCGTAAGCTCTCGCCTACGTTCTAACTATGCCTCGGTAATCGCTACAAAGAAATTAGACAGTTTTATTACTGCGCCATGACGATACGTATGCAGCAGGCAAGTGCTTTGCGGTACGTAAGAGCGCGTGTCGCGTTATGGCTTTTAGTACTGCGAAATGGCTACGCACGTAGAGGGCGAGCGTTAGACGCCGGGCGCGTCGGAGCGCATTGGCCGCGTCCGCCAGTACGTCGAACCGTAGTTCGAACTAGACACTGTTGATCTCGCTAACGTGATGTAACGTGTGGGCGCGTTCCTGCTTCGTCGAACTATATTTTGTCCTTTAAGAGACTACTTTTAATACCGATGAAATGCACGAGTCATATCGAGAAAAATACAAACCGAGTACTTGCTTTCTGAGGCTGGCACGGTCATTTGCGACGAACTGCGCCAAAAGCAGGTCGAGCCTTTCGCGCAACAGAACACACGTACTGAACACTTTCTCGAAAACAAAGTTCCTATTTTTGCTACGCATTCCCACCGCGCAGGATCCGGGAGTGGATTCTGCGCGTTCACTTCACGCAGCAAAGCCAAATCGTAGGCCATTGAAAAGTACAGCCTTCCGCTGGTCGCCTTTGACGCTGCCATTTTGAGATACTCTTTTGTCTCGCGCTCTCCCGAACAAATGAGAACCACGAGCCGCTTTCGTCACGCCGGGCTTGGCAATGGAAATTTCTGTCCAAGTAGCATGATGTCATAAAGCAGAGTGCGCAGGCCTGCTGCCGAGGAGCTGGTTTAGCGCAGTAACACACTCGGCTTCTGCGTGCGTGGTACGCACGCAAGAATCGGATGCGTGCGTACGCAGTGGCCGCGTACGCATGACGTACCGTTCGTGTTGCGTTTTGCACATGCGCACTTTGCAGAACGTAGCGATCTGACGTACGCAACGCCGTTGCGTACGCTACGTACGCAGTACTAAAGCTGTCTATTAACGCAATAAAGAAATTTCAAAGGAAAAACGTTGGAGATAGAGTTTCCAATCTACTGCCTCACACTCAGAAGCCGAGTGTGTTACTCACTGCGCTAAACCAGCTCATCCTAGGCAGCAGGCCTGTGCACTCTGCTTTATGACATCATGCTACTTGGACCTAAACTTCCATTGCGAAGCCCGGCGTGACGAAAGCGGCGACGTTAAGATCACCGCATCTTATTCGGGAGCGTCCCCATAGATTCTATGGCAGTCGGGCAAGGTAGCATGGCGTCACGGATGGAAGTGCACCGGCCTTGTGCTATCCAGGCAGCGTTGACCAAACGTCTCAACACGGTCACTTGCCCACGGGGAGTTCTTAACTCGAAGGACCTCTACGCGACGTTTAATTGGCCGTTAATGCTTCCGAATGCACAACTCATAAGAAGTGCTTAGGTGTCCTCGCATTTTATTAATATATTGGTTACTATCTGCTCTTTATATATTTTTCCTAATTATACGCTTAGTAGGACAGATTTCTGTGACCTGATTGACCAGCTTCCACAGCCCTACGTTCTAGTCGGGGATTTCGACGCTCACAACACTCCTTGTGGAGACTACCGTTGCTACGCGAGAGGTTTCATTATAGAAAACTGATTTATAAACTCCAGCTCGTGTCTCTTTCATAAGAAAAGTCAACTTATTACAATCTCCATTATAATGCGTACTAACCTATTGAATTATCGCTTGGATCTTCTGCACTTCTTCCCGACATAGTATGGAATGTTATCGCCAATCTTTTTGGGATTGGCCATTTTCCTATAATACTAAGCCTGATAAATCAACGTGACTCTTCTCCACATGCCCGTCGATGGAAGCTGGCCTCAGCCGATTGGGATAATTTTAAGGAATTTACTTACTAATCACGGGATATCATACGCGATTTTAGCATAGATGACGGCGTGGCATATTTCACCGCTTTTATTATGACGCAGCAGAAAAGTTCATGCCACAAACTATAACGGCCATTCATGTAAGACGTGTTCCTTGGTGGAACGAATACTGCAGAGATGCGCGAAAGTGACAAAATAAGGCATGGGGCAGACTCTGTCGATGCTCTAATGGGCAAAATCTCTTCAAAATTAAACAGATTAAATCCCAGGGGAGCAGGACGCAATACAAATGAAGAGGGCCAGCTGGGAGAGGTTTCTCTCGGGAATTAATACCTATACATAGGAAACAAAAGTGTGAAATAGCTCACAAGGCTAAATGGGCAATCAACGCACTCTTTGCCTCAGGTAAATGACGAAGGAAATAGCTTGGAAGACCAGGCTGACGCTTGTGGGGAGAACTGAGCGCACATCTCTAGCTCAATAATTGCTCATAGTCATTCTTTAAACACGAAGAACAAATAGAACGCGTTCCATTAGATCGTAAGGGCAAACATATCGAACCCTACAATCACCCGTTTGTCCTTTGCCGAGTTCAGACCCTCCTTAAACAAATATCAGAGCTCTCCACCGGGACCTGAAACTAATTTACGGTATGGTCAAAAACCTCCACACAGATACCCAAATGATTCTACTCACACTTTTTATAGTATATGGGTGGGTATACCTTCCATCTACATGGAGAAAAGCCATTGTCGTTCCGGTTCTGATGCAGGGGAAAGACCCCTCTTCAGTGACAAGCTATCGCCCGATGGCGCTCACAAGTTGCCTGTGCAAGCTATTTAAAAAAAAAATATTGATTGCCGTCGCTTAAATTTTCTGAAATCAAACAAATTGCTCGATCCTTATCAGTGTAACGTTAGAGAAGGCAGGTCAACAAACAACCATCTAGTACACATTGAGGCAAATATCCGTAACGCTTTTGTCCATAAGCAGTTTTTCAGTCCGTATTCCTCAACATTGAATAGGCGTACGACACGACGTGGTGCTTTGGAATATTGCGGAACCTGTCAGAGATAGGTATTCGGGGAAGCAATGCTTAGCGTTGTAGAAAGCCGCCTTTATAATTGTACTTTCTGAGATAGAATTGACAATGCTCTGTCCTGGCCAAAGGACTTCTTCTTGGGCAAGTTGGTGCTTAAATTTCCTAGGTATACTTGATTGTGGTGCGAAATACAATTCATGAAAAGGAGACAGAAAAAAAGAAGACAGTGAAGCGCTTCACTGTCTTCTTTTTTCTGTCCCCTTTTTACGAAATGGATTGCGCGCCACAATCAAGTATGCCTAGGAAATCTGTGCAGGCCGTTTATCTAGGAAACCGGGGTACCACAGGGTGCATGGAGTACTTCGTTGTACGCTTTTCATTGTAAAGATGATTTTGTTGCATTCACTCACTCCTATGTGCAACATACATGCTTAATCAGCATGCCACAGTATGCTGCATCCCTGGGCACAGAGGCATCCAGGGCAATATGCTCGCTCACGAAACCACCACATCAATAGCAACAAAAGCCACTAACTTCTCTATAGCTGTCCCAGCCATAGACTTTAAACCTTTCCTGCAAAAAAAAAAAAAAAAAAACTTGGGCGCTATTGGCAACGCTTATGGGATACTGAAATATCTAATAAGCTGCATGTCAGAAAACTACGGTTGGAAAATTGGCCCCCATATAAAGATATGACGAACCGACGTCATCATCCGTCGACTTGGAATCGGTCACAGGTATGGAACACACTCGTACCTGTTGACTGGTGACGCGCCACCTATATGTGGTACGTACATGTGTCGCGACGTTAACTGTCCTTCGCGTGTTGCTGGAATGTCATGCGTTAGAGGCTCACAGGAAAAAGACACGTTTACCACTGTCAAAAAGCCCCACTACATCCAGCAATGTTCTTAGGGAGTGACCCACTCTTTGATAGTAAATCAGTCTTGGATTTTTTAAACGGTATAGGTGTACTACATGTTATGCATCCAAGAGATTCATAGCACATCCTCTCTCACTGGAGGCTGCTGATACGACAATACGCTTTTGTAGAGCACATACTTCTAGGTTCTTGTGTTCAAGGGTCCTGTTGAGGCATTATATAGTGATGCTGACACCCATATCTTTTGTCTGTCATCACCTCGGTGTATATCTTTTATGACCAAGCATGTCTCATACCTCACGTGCCATTCTCATAGATGTAATATTTGGTGTTTCAGATGATGTGTGTGTTTTTGAAGATGCTGTGGACCACGAATGTGCTGCCTCTTTTTGATGTATTGACTGTTTTGTATTATTGTCACTTAGTGTTTGTTTTGTTGTGCTGTTTTCGTTTTATTTTGCCCTCTCTAAATGATTACCAGTAGAGGATTGACAATAAATAAATAAATAAATAAATAAATAAATAAATAAATAAATAAATAAATTACCCGTGTGTCATCAGCTCACTGTTTTGCGTTCTTTTTTTTGCGCTGTTTTCAGTATGGAACTGAGATCGCGAGACAATAAGTGGTCGCGCACCGTGACTGACCCGTACAGTGAAACTGCCTACCTTCACTGCACGGGTGTGTAGGGAGAGATGGGCTCATTACCTGTGGACGGGAATATCTGGTCAATATAGAGCATCATCTGGTCCACGTCCGTGAAGACGCTGTCACCATGCTTGAGCACGGGCAACTCTCCCAAGGGGCTCATGTCGAGAAACCAGGGCTCCATCTGCTCTCCGTGCTGAACATCCATGATTCGAGGCATGAAGCTGATTCCCCTTGTGTACAGGACCAGTAACATCTGCATGAGCATGCATGTGGTTCAACCCACTGGGTGAAGCCGTTATCTTGAGCCCAGATTTATAGAGTAACATGTATTTCGCGCAGTCGACTTGAAGAAGGTGCGCATTGAGCTTATAGCCATCATCCACTGTAAAGGATTTGCGTTCGTTCATTCAGTATGGTTTCAAGGATCAAAACAAGGTATAAAATGGCCTTAGGAGGGGGTTGCTCTACAGCAGTGTTATAAATTTGTTCATGGAAAAGGGCTGTGTATATGCATGAACGCTTTAGGAAGCGCGTTAATTAAAAGTAGGAAGAGAATCTTTCTTTACAAAGCAGCCGTTGCTAGAAGTACAGCGGTCTAAAACTCATCTATACTTCAACTGTCCATGCGTAGAAGAAGAATTTATTTTAGACCCGAGGGCAACACAGAAGGTGGGGAACATGCAGATCTATATGATGCTATGCGATGCTAAAGAATGGGTGTTTTAATACCTAAATGAATTAACAAATATCGCGCCGTAATCTGGATTGATCACTTTCGGAGATTTTACTTCTGTGGACGCTTATTGGCCAAGTCAGAGGGTATATATTGCTGTCTCTCTAATGAGGCATCGTGGCGGATGCCATGTCACGAGAAAGCCAAAAGGTGCTAAAAATTATCTATAGAGAATTCGGCTTCCTGAAATGGGGTGCCTTCGCAATTCTATAAGATAAATCATATATGCCTAAGCTAAGCAAAAGTTGTGAGACGATTGCCAGAAATCCTCCTAGCTTATACGAATCCGCAGACAAGCACTCCTATGCATGGAAGTACTTCCAGCGTGAAAGCGTATACTTATCTGCACTGCTTGGGGATGTTCACAGCTATATCAATCAATGTGTATTCTAAAACAGGCAAAACACTGCGCGTAACACGCTGTAACGTCTGGAAGGCAAAGAACAACACAGCGTTCGTTCCGCGTCACGCTAGGTGTGATGTTATTAAACTCATCAGCGAGGCGTCGATCGGCCCGGTGACATTGGACTGTCTTTTGGCAGCATTCGCGGAATCCAGTTGTATTCGCTTGATGTACTCTGAGACTTGCCTTTTTCGCATCGGCGCAAGAGCGAACACGCCCTTGCGCTTACGACAATAGCGTATCCGTAAAGCACCCTTCAGCACCCTTATATTTTGAGGGTGTTTGAATCAGTGTGATTCTGACATTCACTCGCGCGTGTGTATAGGCGTGCTTGAGACGTTTTCCAGCTTTATCGCGTGCTAGCGGCTTACATTTTTGTATACGCTGCCACCGACTCAAACGTGCAAGCTATCGAGGAAAACAGTTCTAGACAGCGCGGCAAAACCAACGTGACCGGAAGTGTACGGCTTCCCCAATAGCTGGTAGCAGCTCGGTAGCACTCGGTGTCCTCGGCGCATACAGGCCGAAGAGGCAGGCTTGCCTTTCGGGAGCCGATGGTGTTGGGGTAGTAGAAGAGGATGAGCTGCTCGTTGGTGTACGGCATGGCGGCCGGCGGCGGCCGCGGTGGCCCGCTCTCACAGGGCCTGAGCGCTCCGGCGAGGCCGGCCCACGCTGGCCCGTCTTCCTCGTCAACTTCGGGCTCTGGGACACGCCATGCGGGAACCGGGCGCTCCGCTCCACCGTACGCGCCATTGCGGGACGCAGTAAAGGGTCGAACTCGTTCCATTTTCTTCGGCACCCCGCTGATCGTGACGCTATCTTCAATTTATTAATATAATCTTTTTTTTTCTGTCTTGTCACCATTACCTCTTTTTCGGATTCTTTATGTCCTGATTTCTTTTTTCTTTAACGAGGCTTTTCTTCCGTTTAACCACTCTTGTCTACTGCGTATTCCTAGAAGGGTGATTTGAGCGAAATTTCTTCATTTAAATTCTTTTCGTCTTGCTGCTCAACCTTGCATTATTATTCAATGGTTAATTTTGTATTTCCCTTCCTGTATATATTGTAATTACATTTTTTCATACCTTCCGATCATTAGCCTATCCTCTTTAATGGGTACGTGCCGTTCATGGAGGCCAAACAACGACATTTATAACATTTTTTTTTATACGGGACTGGTCTCGCACCTTCACGTATTTGTCATATGTATAGGGAAGATGCGACCACAGAACATTTATATATAAATATCTTGTCGACAATTCAGTTGCTTAAGAACCTGAGAAAAACCATTCCGCCTTCTTGGATTAGATTTAACTGTTAAAAACGTACTATCGGTGGGTGCCTTTACGCTTAGGCATAGCGACGGGAAGATTAGCGCTGCCGTCCAAGATTTTCTTTTGGGATCAATGAGATTTATACTCTGAATAAAAAATTTTAAGCCTCCTTTTCTTTTACCAAAATTGAATTTGAATTATTTTATTCTATGGTTATGGTAAAATATTTATTTTCATAAAGTCATGCAGGCTCTCCAATCTCTATCTTTCGATTGTAACTTACCTATTATAAGATTTTGACCTCTTATACTACCTACCCGATTCTTGGCCAAAACCCTAGAGTAGGTACGTGCCAGTAGGCAACAAGCAGGGTGTCTACCAACCGGGAAAACGGGGAAAACCGGGAATCCTCAGGGATTTTGAATAGTCTGGAAATATTTAAGGAAAACTCAGGAAATTTGTGCTTCTATCAGGGAAAATGAACTGTAATTTTATTGAAAAAGAACGAAAGTCGCAGTAATGCTGGCTGGAGTAACGGAGAGGAATCGTAACGAATCGTCTTTGAAGCCGCGTCCGCTGGAGGAGTTGCCAATTTACAGTCAACGACCGACTTTGCGGACTGTCGATAATTCGGATGGCTTCGCGGCATCACCTAATACCCCATAGAATAAATGTATAAGAACGTCTGGAATTTCGGACGAAAGAACCTTTCGCTGTCCGATTTTCCAGACTTTTTGCCTTGACCGCAGATCCAAAACCGCATTAATCAAAGCCACCACCGCCGCCATTTTGATTACCTCGCCGCCTCGAACCGGCGCTCGCACGGAGATCCACTGGCAGCCGTATCTACCACTTCGGCAACGCTAAGCCTAGCTACTTCGACGTTTGCTATTAAGCTTCTTGCCGTTCTGTGCCGTGTTTTTCATTGATTTCGTCGCTGTCAGCAATGGCACCGACACCGCCTTTGTGGTCCTCGCGATTGGCTTCGAAGCTTGTAAAGCACGGCGCGTTGCATAATGCCGGTTGTTGAAATTCAGCTTCGCCTCCCTACAGCAATGTTACATGATGAAGCACACGCAAAAGTATTGCGTGTGCTGCGTGGCGTGGGAAGGGGAAATTGCCACGGAATGCAGTATGTATTCCTTAATTATACACGCGTGCACCCGCCATCTCCTGTCACAGTACGAGCACCGATACGCCTAATAAGTGTACTGACAGGCCTTCAGAGCCTTTTCGGATGTGCCTGTGGCGATTTGGGCCCTTAAGGGCAGCAAAAGACAGGCATTCATTTTTTCGCGGCTGATAGAGAGTCCGAAAAATCGGACGTTGACTGTACAACTTACCGAGAGGGCGCTTTAAATGGTCCAAGGGGCAAACGCGCGGCGGAAGGAGGGTGAGAATAGAAATGACCGTCGTATTGAGGAATGAACGGGAAAGGAAGCGTGCCGCCGCCGCTTTGAAGGAGTTTGAGCTCAAAAGTGTTGGCTGACGCCGAGATGCAGGTGTCCCTCATCCGAACCTTTAAATCATAAACTCTTTAAAGCAGTGAAGCGCAACACTGCGGTGTTGTGCGCGGGCTGAGAGTACGTCAGGACAGTTGAGGTTGAGTCACCAGCTGCTGCGAGAGAATCTCACTTGTAACAAAGTTCGGGCTTCATACCAATGAGCTTGCTGTCAGTTGATAGAAATAGCTCATATGGGAAAATATTTGCTTCTGTATGCATCTCCTTTTTATTCGTATTTGGGAATGTTCGACTCGTTTTGCAATGGGGTTTACCATGTTTTTCCAGGTCGTTTTATTCACTGTGCACTTTAATAACGTCTCCCTTCTGTTGCGTTTTTGAATAAGCACTACTCCTTACTATTCAAACTGGATTAAGTCGTTTTCTTCCCCGTGCTTGCAGGGGGTGACAGCATCGGGTGACATGGTGTCAGCCCGTGTCGACATAAAACAAAGTTTGCGTCACTCAGCAAATTTTGCAAGGGCCCTCAGGGAAAAGCACTACGCTCGTATTGTGTACTTCCTCTCGTCATTCGTCCGGGTTGCGCTGCCCACCCATAGGAACATGTTCAATCACCAACTCGCCCAGCTTGCCGTGTTAACTCAGGGAAAACCTGGAAAACTCAGAGAATTTGGCAATGTCAACTTGGTAGACACCCTGACAGGGTTTTACATTACATCTACAATTTGCGTGTATACGTGTGTGTTTATCGTTCTTCCTCATCAAAAATGAGCGCTTTGCAAATACCTCTATACGTCAGCTTCGTCTCGGCTTGAGCATTTTAATGCGGCTTTGGGTACAGTCACGAAAATGTCTGCATGCCAGTGGTAACCGTTATTATTATCCTATAGGTTGCCGTTTAACATTTTTAACTCCAAAGTTCTTTTAGGCATAGTTATTTCTTGTCAAAATCTGTAGTGCAAATTATGTCATCGTTAGCATATACATTTAAGCAAGCGAGGAAAGTGTAAAGCGAAATTGGGCGTTATAGCTATTTCATATCCGCGTGCAAATCTCGCTGTCGTTGACGCGGTGCAGCTAGGGCATGCTCAGCACTTGACGATTGGCATATAACGATGCAGAGGACTGATCACACAGCTTACGTTACTGAAATATGCGACGTAGCTTAGCAGAAAAAAAAAGTTAAATCACTTTGAGTACGAAGCTGTTCCGTACAATCGCATAAAACGAAATCGTAAACACAAGTGTGTCCTGTATTTCCCCTACCTCGTGGGTAAGACACGCACGCAAACTTGAGCGACGGATACATTTTACCATTGAAAGAGCAGAAGCGATCGTAGAGTATAAAGGAAAGAGCGGAATGGCTGAAACTAATCCGTCAGTACTGGCTACCTGTCATTTTGGAAGCCGGAGGTCTACACGGAAGGGACTCCTACCAAAGAACAAAGGATCGACGCCAAAGCGCCAGTATACCTACACCCATAGCTTCCTGGGCCTGTATTGCGTAAAGATCATTTTTATTTTCAATTCCGGAAAGATGAACACCCCAGAAGCCTAGAGGACATCGAGGAGTGGACCAAGAACGTGATGGACTTGGTTACCAAGTACACAAAGACCATCCAACTCACTGCGGACAATCCCGAAGTCGACCCACACCTACTTCACCTCTGGGAGGCCAGGCGAGGACTTTTGAAGAGATGGAAGAAGCAGAAGAGAAACCGCAAACTCAAGATCCGCATTGCCGCAGTCTCGCGGCAGGCGGAGGAATATGCTGAAAAACTCGGACGTCAGAACTGGAATCAAGTGTGCGACCAGTTACAGGGAACCCTCAGCAACCGAAAGACCTGGGCCATTCTAAAGACCCTTCTGGCGAAGACGGAATCAAAAACTGTCACGGGGCAACACATACAAAGACTTATACACAACTTCCAGGGAACCGAAGAAGAAGCGCTCGAAGCCATCACCGGGAAATACATCAGAGACGAGCAACAACGGAAGACGCAGCCAGTCATTCACCCGGAGTACCAGGGGGAACCCAATCCGGATTTAGACCAACCTTTCACCAAGTCGGAGATCGTGGCAGCCTTAAGAAATCTCACAAGAAACACGATGCCCGGCAGGGATAAAATTAACAAGACCCTCCGTAACCTGGACGACGGGGCGACGGAGAGTTTACTCAAGTATATCAAAGAAAGCTGGGAGACCAGCAGTATAACGGCTTCCTGGAAGCACGCGGACGTAACGATGATCCCGAAACCCGGCAAGCCCATCAACCTACAGAACCTGCGTCCGATCTCTCTCACGTCATGCGCGGGAAAACTCTTCGAGCACATGGTCCACAATCGTCTCTCGCCCTATCTGGAAGAATGTGGGCACCTGCCGAATACTATGTTCGGTTTCCGGCCTAACCTCTCCACCCAGGACATTCTACTTCAGCTTAAAGAAGAAGTCATCGACGGCCTCAGCACATTCCACAAGAGTGCCATCCTGGCACTCGACGTGAAGGGAGCCTTCGACAACGTCTCACACGAAGCAGTGCTAAACAGCCTACAACACACCAACTGCGGACGGCGGACATACAACTACGTCCGGGACTTCCTGACGGGTAGAACGGCGACCATAGGCCTGGGGAATCTCAGGACCGAGAAGTTCCAAATACCGCAGAAAGGAACCGCCCAGGGGTCGGTGATCTCCCCGTTGCTGTTCAATATAGGGATGAGGGGATTGCCGAACCTCTTGGAGAACATCAGGGGTATCCGTCACGCAATGTATGCAGACGACCTGACCATGTGGACGTGCACGGGATCGGCGGGCGAACAACAAGACGCCCTGCAGGAAGCCATCGACAGGACCGAGCATTACCTACACCGCTGCGGTCTTTCATGCGTGCCGGAAAAGTCGGAGCTCCTGATCCTCAAAAAGAGGACAAGAGGGCGGCCTCCGCAGGAGACACCTGACCCAACGTTGACACCTAATGGAGTCAACATACCCAAGGTGGACACACTTTGTATTCTGGGCCTCACTCTCCAGAAGGACGGTGCCGGTCTCGCCGCCATTAAAAAAGTGCAAGCGACAGTTACCCAAGTCGCGCACTTGGTGCGAAGAGTGACAAACAAAAAGCACGGCCTGAAAGAGCAGGACACAATCAGATTAATACAAGCCCTGATAATCAGCAGAGTTACTTACGGCACCCCGTACCTGGGTCTCAAGAACAGCGAGAGAGACAAATTGAACACCCTAATACGAAAGACCTACAAGGTGGCACTGGGGCTTCCACCGACGACGTCGACGGAGAAGCTACTCAGCCTGGGCATCCACAATACTTGGGAGGAACTAGTAGAGGCCCACAAGACGAGCCAGATAGAGCGACTCAAGCTCAACAGCACGGGTAGGGACACGCTAATAAGACTGGGCTACCCAGTCGAATATGAATCCACAAAACAGCGGGTTCCTCTACCCCTGAGGGAGAAGATCACGGTGGCCAGCATCCCGAGAAACATGCACCCTGAATACCACAGAGAAAGGAGGCGAGCGAGAGTGAAAGCTCTACGTAAGGCCTACGAAGGACCAAAACAAGGAGAAGTCCGATACAACGACGCGGCAAAGTACAAGAACAGAGCGGCCCACGCTATCAGCGTGATCAACGGCCAAGGACAAGAGGTAGCAGCGGCCTCGGTAAGCAGTCCAGACATCGACTGCGCGGAAGAAACGGCGATAGCCCTGGCGGCCACTACGGGCCCGCGAGAGGAAGATCTAACCACAATCATCACCGACTCACAAACAGCATGTAGAAATTACCAGAAAGGCCGCATTTCCAAACAAGCCCTGAGCATCCTCGAAAAACGAGGCAATTTTCCTGAAGTGTACAGGCTCGTCCACTCTTAGGGTGAACACGGCTCACCGTGGCCGCGCTCCGCGGGGCGCCAGTGCGTCCGGCGCGGCGGCGCATCGAAGCGAAGCGGCGCAGGCGCACACGGACCCAGGGGAGGTGCTTCGCGTCGTCTGCTACAGAGCTGGAGCGCGCCGCTTTGGCTTTGCTGTAAAGTACACTTCGCTAGACCCAGGTGACTGAGCGACCGAGGCGGCGTTGCGGGAAGGCGCACTTCACTAACTGGAGCATTTTCCATCTGGTTCGGTCTACAGCTTGTGAACAGCCTGCTTAATCAATATACATTAACAGAAACAAGCTTATCACCACATAAATCACTTAGCATGTTTTTAATAAGTGATGAGGGTAAAAATACAGCCATTTCTTCGCGCTCTTTATTAGGCGGGTGCCATTTTATTTTACTCTCGCAGCACTTGGTGTAGTGCATACCGAGAAACCTATTAGGCGCGCTCTTCTTCGTTAGAGTCATCATGTGATGAGCCTAGCGCGCCATTTCGCGCATGTCTTGATGCTCGAACGAATTTGCCTAATTGACCTAAAGAAGCGACCTAAACCCGCAATAAATTCCACAGAAAGTTAGAGAGTGATTGTTCAATCATGCATCATCATGTTTGCCATCGATTTTACCATTAAGGAGGGCAATAATATTACTTCGACAGCAACTAAGAAGTGACATCTGCTACTTCGCGACTTTCTTATTGACGCGTTAATGTCGCTGGTAGGGGTGCATGGAGCGCTTTACGCGATGTAGGAAAGGGCTCTCCCCTGCATAGCAACTGATTTGGCGGCAGTTTTACTCCCCCTTTTCATCGTTCTACATCATATAAAAAAAAATCATTTTTGTTGTCCAGATTGGTTAAAATCGCCGAAGCGGTGCCGGTCCTGTGACGGCTACCTGACGTGAGAAGTCGCATTCTTATTTAGAGGAATCGTCGGTCAGTTATTTGATTACATTGATTAGGTGGAGTGAAACATGTGGCGCCGTCGTTTATTTGGTTGTTTGTTTTTCTCTCCTTGGAGTCGATGCATTCCGCATGCGAATGCCCTTTCTGTCCGTTTTGAATAGGTAATTGAAGTGGAAAATCTATAATCTACATGTCTCTTTTCTAGCTTAAATTACGTCTTGCCGGGTAATTAAGTCGTCACTCGCTTGTATTTCATTTCAGTACTTCCTCGGAATAGGTCATATGCATATTTTCACTAGCATATAATTGTGCGGTATGCGTCCCGAAGCGGCACATGGCCTCTGCGTTACGCCATATAGGTGGGCATCGGATAAATTTGGAGAAAAGGAGGAATTGATTTCTCTTTTGTTCAAGGGTTAGGGGGGTGGCGAGGCTGAGTGGGTAAAACCCAAATATGAATACGGCACAGGAACCCTTGCCTTGAACAAGCGATGCTGTTGCCGTCGTGGGGAAGTGGCCGGTCCGTGTGTTGGACGAACGTGGTCACGATAATTAAACCGGCGGTCATGAGGCCGGCCCGGTGTCGTCTGCCGATAGCATGCCGGTGGTCGGCCAACGGGCTCGACATTTATCGACTTCGGCGATAAAAACGCTGTAACAGTGCAGGATTTTATTTCTCCGGTGCACTTTCGGAAACTGGCCATGTCGCGGGTACCGGAAAAAGAAAGACGACGCATTGTTGATCTGTGCCTACAAAACTATCCTCAACGCGTTATATCGTAGATGACGAAAAGGCCACTGAAAACAGTGAATCGAATAGTCCAGGCTTACAAGGAGGACGGAAGAATTGCGGATGCTCCCCGTAAAGCCCGGCACACAGTGACCACTGAAGCTGAATACATGACCATTGTTGCGGCGGCTGCTGCAAACCCGACCTTTATCGCTCGGGAAATTAAGAACAGCCTCTGGCTGGGTGACGTCTCTGATACAACTATCAAGCGTCGCCTCTACGCCCTAACCTAATAAAGAGCGCGAAAAAATGACTATTTTTACCCTCATCACTTATAAAAACATGCTAAGTGATTTATGTGGTGATAAGCTTGTTTCTGTTTATGTATATTGATTAAGCAGGCTGTTCACAAGCTGTAGACCGAACCAGCTGGAAAATGCTCCAGTAAGTGAAGTGCACCTTCCCGCAACGCCGCCTCGGTCGCTCAGACACCTGGGTCTAGCGAAGTGTACTTTACAGCAAAGCCAGAGCGGCGCGCTCTAGCTCTGTAGCAGACGACGCGAAGCACCTCCCCTGGGTCCGTGTGCGCCTGTGCCGCTTCGCTTCGATGCGCCGCCGCGCCGGACGCACTGGCGCCCCGCGGAGCGCGGCCACGGTGAGCCGTGTTCACCCTAAGAGTGGACGAGCCTGTACATTGTCTGGGCCCCGGGACACGAGTCCCTGGCGGGTAATGTAGCGGCTAATGCCGCTGCCCGAGATCACATTCTCCGGGCTATCCCACCAGGTTCACGAGCACCGGTAGACCAACAAGATAGCGTCCCGAAAAGATACGCCGATATCCTGAGCCACTACAGACTGGGTAGAAGGATCTATCCACCCCCGCATCCCCAGCTGACAAGAGAAGAGGCGGTGATCTTCCGAAGACTACAGACCGGCACATTCCCGCACGGCACCCTGCTACACGCCATGTATCCTACGAGCTATACACACAAATGCGCCTTCTGCTCTACGCCCAATACCCTCTACCACATAGTCATGGGAATGTCAGAAAAACCCATCGACACCGCCCATCACCGGACCAACCGTCGAGCAGTGGGAGGCCCAGCTGACAAGCTCGAGCCCTGAAGACCAGCATCGCCTGGTGAGCAGGGCCAAGCTATCAGCTCAGGCCCACGGCATCCTGGACTAGGGACGCCGCCCACCTCGGACGATTTTACCGTCGGCTCATTCCAACTAATAAAGTTTATTCCTCCTCCTCCTTACATAATACGGCCCCCAGTCTTCCAAAATCTAGAGTGACGCTAAGCGTTTGATTCACTGCGATAGGCATATTAGGGTCTCTGTAAGGAAAGAATGCTACGAAATTCTTAAAACTGTAGCCCTGGCTCGCAGTTACTACCAAGTATGAACAGTTCACTTCGTGCACCACCAAAAGGCGAATAACACGCACCCGGAGGTGCCAAATTAACATAGGGCAGTTGATCACGCACTTTAGGTTTACCAACATCCCCGAGAAATTAGTTAGATTCGTCATAAAGCATCTGTCGCTTGTCACACTATCATATTCCACTGGGTTCCCGGACATTGCGGCATATGCGGAAATGAAAAATCGGATCTAGTTGCCCGCAGAGGCCTGCATTTGATACATTTCCGGCGAATATATTTTATAAAGTTCGATGCACCAGCAATGGCAAATAAATATGCCCACACGAAAAGGAATCTTATGTGGAGTCTATCGCTTCAACATTATCTCCACTCAATAGACCCCGTCCGAAAGTGTGGCCTTCCTCGTCAGCGTCCCCGTCATCTTGAGACTATACGCGTATATCGTCCGAATTCATCGGAATGCCGCATTCACAAATACCTGTACCGCCTTGAAATGACCACAACCGGTATTGTGATAACTAGGGTGTATTAGAGACGGTGTAACACATTTTGTTGGAATGTCCAGGTTGCAGAAACGAGAGAACTTGTTATTTCGATAGAATGCGCTCCGTTTCCTTTGAACCACTAGGTTTAAGAAGAATACTAGGTCCTATGCCTTCTCCTACGAAGCAGCGTCAAGTTTTAAAATTTATTTTTGTATTACTCGAAGACGTCGGCCTAATTTAGAAGCTCTAGCATGTTTATATGAACATCATCACTTTTGTCGCATCTGTAAATAACATGATCACATATTTCCCTTTCCCGCCCTCCTTCTTGCAGGGCCTTTCTGTCCCCGAACCCCTTCCCTATGCATAGTAGCATGTAGGCGCTTACTTATACGCCTGCGGAATTCTGTATTTTAATGAAGATCTTTATATCTTTCTAATCTCAAAGAAGTAATTTTGGAGTGTACATTAACGAAGCATCAAGTGTTTTCAATACCGTTCATTGTGAAGGCTGAATCTTCAGAGAGCAGTATTTATTTTCAATATGAGTTATTTGTGTTATTGCTATATTATTGTATGAATACGCATATTGTATAGACAGTCTTCAATGATTGACAGTACAAACGCTCTTTATTGTGGGCGATCTCGGTCCCCAGAAATTAAAGGTTAAATAGTATAGGGCAATTTGCAAAAGGAGTTTGCTCGATCCTTCCGAGATCCACCAGCGTCTTTTCACCAATGGAATGCCACGCAAGTAGCGCCGTGTCCTGTCTTTTCTTATGCCTTAACTTGTGTCTCAGTAGTTGGCGCTCTGAATTCAGCCATACTTCTCTCAAGACCACGATGATTAGGCGATGCGCCGCAAATTCCTATTGGACGAGGTGTGCCCGCCGTGGTTGTTTAGTGGCTATGGTGTTGTGCTGCCAAGCACGAGGTCGCGGGATAGAATCACGGCCACGGCGGTCGCATTTCTGTGGGGGCGAAAACACCCGTGTACTTAAGTTTACGTGCACGTAAAGAGGCCCACGTGGTTCAGATTATTCCGGACGCCCCCACTACGACGTATCCCATAATATCATGGTTTTATCGCGCAAAACCCCATAAATTGTTTATATTTTATTTTTAGGGTGTGGTGTTTCGAGTTATGTCTCGTGCGCGTCACATGATGCACGAATTATCGCCCCGATGGCTCCGCGAAGAGGAAGTTGGAAGTGTTCCCCGGTAAAACTAAAATTAAATGCTGTGGTCTTTAGGTAATAAAACCACGATATGTTTATGAGGCACGCCATAGTGGAGACTATGGAATAATTTTGACCATCTGGAATTTTCAACGTGCGCCCAATGCGAGATATACGAACGTCTTTGCTTCCATCCCCACCGAGATGCGGCCTCAACGGCAGCCGGGATCGTACCCGCGACCTCGTGCTCAGCAGCGCAACGTCATAGCCATTGAGACACTGTGGCTGGTAGGATGAGTGCTCGCAACTTGAATGTGGAAGGCGCTATGCAGCGATATCATAGTGTTGTTATATGGGGATTAGTTTTGTTATAATCAAGGGATTATGATACAGTGACGTGTTTTTTTTTCTTTGCGCCCACTCAATGCAAAAGCGTATGCAGTACTGTTTAATTGTTCATTTGAAAGGGTTTGCGGTAAATTGGCTAAACTGGAGAACGCAGGACCCAATAGCCAGGAGATGTGCGTTAACGAGTGGATGGAGAGAGAGCAATTTAGGGATCTTGTCCTGCACTGCTCCGCATTGCGAGCTGACCCGTGATTGGAACGAAGCGATGTTCGATGGAACTTTGAGTGCTTCAAGGGCTCCGCCGCGTTTCAGAGTGTCTGGGGTCGTGCTTAGACAGCCGGCCGTGTCTGTTCGGAGGCAGCATAGATACATGTATATATATACGTTGTCCCACCTAATTTGAGCCAAACCTTAAAGATATGCAAATGCCGAAGCAAGAAAATGTTGTTTACTGACGCTTGGAGATACTCAGATTATTTTTACATTCAGCCTAATCACATAATTAGTCTCAATTAATTAATAAAATTCTCAAACTATTATATTTAGATTAACGATTTAGAACGGCCGTCGCGCGGCAATTTTGCGTGTATTCGTGGGCTTCTTTCACGCTCGGGAAAAGCACTTTTATGTAGCACCTTTTGAGTAACAGAAAGCTGTATCAGGAGTTTATCACGTTTCTCTACAATTTTCTCATTAACCCTTGTCATATAATTATAATAGTTTGAGAAGTTGATTAATTATCTGAGACTAATTATGTGATTAGGCTGAATGTAAAAAATAATCTGGGTATCTTCAATCGACGGCAAACATTACCTTGGTTCTGACCAGCTAGGTGGAATTTGCATATCTTTAATGTTTGGTTCAAGTTAGTTGGGACACCCAGTAGAACTAACAGGGTGTCCATCGCTGCATGTCCACAGCCACAAGAAGCAAGTAATTTTGGCTCACGTTTATGTTTGGTGCACGGAAATGCGGTTCGCACAGGGTTCCGATAGCTTGAACATGGTAGCTGGAGCTATGAACAGAGTAGCGGGAGAACGACGACTAGATTGATCTGCATCGTTCCCGAGCGCATGCGGGGAATCTGCGTGTCCCTGCTTTCGAGTGAGGGCGCTTTTAATTTACCTCTGGGACACTTACCTGAACGGGTTTCCAATTCTTTCATGGTTTTGTAGCTTTTTCTTGAATTGCTGGCGAGATTCTCCGGTTGATTTTCCTTTGATTCTCCTTTTGTGCCCTTTTTCCCCAAAGCGTGTAGATGGTTTTCTGTTTTGGTGCATACCCTCACTCACTCACTCACTCACTCACTCACTCACTCACTCACTCACTCACTCACTCACTCACTCACTCACTCACTCACTCACTCACTCACTCACTCACTCACTCACTCACTCACTCACTCACTCACTCACTCACTCACTCACTGCCATTATAACGTTTGGCTGTGCGGGTTTTTGTGCGCTGTGCGACTGTATGTGCTCTGGAACAGCACCCTGGGCACGCAATCAGGCAAACATTTTTTCAATGAAAGCTGACGCTATCGCCATGAAGGAAAGCTCTCTAATTAAAGGTGCATGGCTGTAGATGGTTATTTGGTTCTTGTATCCAGGACCTTCACTTTTAAGAGCAATCAAGTCGCCGTGGCACCAGAGACACACTTATTAGCACTGTTTCGTCTACTGGTACATTCACATCGCCCCACAATAAGCTAGTCTTTTCTTTGTTCCTCCTCATCAAGCTTCGACAAGAGACGTATTCTAAGCTTTAATCAAATTTATTTACTGCAGTGCGAAGGCCGATAAAACTTGCCAGGTAGAAGTTGCGTTCGTCTGGGAATGAAAGGAAAAAAAATGATGCAACACAAATGAGAGATGTTGAAGGAAAACTGTAGCAGAAGAAAATCAACAGATCATGAGCATTGCTTCGCTGAAAATTTTTGGAGACATTCGAATACACAGGAACAACATAGTTATTTACACGCCCCTGAAGTATTCGATGGTGATGAATCTGGCCATTGAATGAATCCGAGGGTGCATTATGATTATAGGGCACACAGATGCTGCGAAAAAAAGAAAGAAAAAAAACAATCTAATTCACTCAGTCTGGCAGACATGAGGTGCGAACGCGTGTGTAATAATGGCCATAACATTTTTGGTAGCTGCGGCGTCACTGGTGATGTTTACGGGATTGTTAACTTTAATTTACACAATGGCGAGGAGCCTTTGATACTTAGTTTCGTCTACTTAATGGGGCGCAGGCTTCAGCGTATGAGCTTCAAAAACACACACACACACACACACACACACACACACACACACACACACACACACACACACACACACATGTACAGCTGTTTAGAAGTGTTAAAAATATCATGCCATGGACGAGATGTGTCAAATTCATACTTTGAAAAGTAATGACATAATTGGCTGTTATTTTCTTGAATCCTGCTTTTCAGAACATCGATTTTATAAACTCAAATGCAGATCCTGCAACCGAGAACATTCGCCCCACATTAAGTAATTTTCGAGGTATAACGACGCGAAGGCGCGTTGTAGCTGCTAATACAGCTAGCGCTTCTTGCGTGCAGGGCGCTTTTTTTTTTTTGCTCATGATTTATCTGAAGATATCTGCAATCTTATGTACGAATATAGATGTATACTCTTTTCTAAATTCGAAATGTTTGAGAACAAGGCTGCAGGCTTGAATTCAGACTGATTCTGTTTGTTCAATGCGTAGTTCTATCGGATAACCTTCAATTTCCAGACTTTCTGTTATTCAAAAGGACAGACTTATGGGCTAGTTGGTATGGCATCATCTACACTGTAGCGCAAAAGGCACGGAGAATGACAAAAGCCGTGTCCTCGTCTTTTCTGTCGTTGCTTGTGTGCCTTTTGTGCTAGTGTACATTGTTCCGGTTATTGATTTAGTTTCATCTTACAATCCTCCAAATTATTTGTATATTCGCATCAGTTGCTATTCTCTTCAAATGTAGGGTAGCAAATCAGACAAGGTCTAGCTAACCTTCCTGCCTTTCCTTCCTCCCCCCGTGCTCTTTCTGCGACATTCCCACTGAGGATCAGCCAGCCAACCGGCAGACCAACCAGCAATTTGGTGTTAAAATTTTTTGTCACGTTTGTTTGAAATGCATCTTCCCAAGCCTGTATATCGGTATCATTTAAGCGTTTCTTACAATTCGTCGGTCATTGTAGTAGGCGTACCGTCTTATTAGCGTCTAAATGCAATACTGGCGACCCGACAAAAGGCACAAGGGAGATCGGTCATTCATGCAGTGCATAAAACACCCACGGCCCCAGGATTTCTCCATTTGCGTTCTTTTCAATGAACAAATTTGGGATGCTGAAGTAGCATGTTGTAGCATCAGCGGCGTTTGGCGACGTGCGAGATACATTTCTGTTCAAACCTATTAGCGCATAAAGTTGGCATCGATTCATAAACAAAAAAAAAACGCGTGAAAGAAAAAGGACGAATAGGAAACTATAGAGAACACCCACCGAAGCACTTCTCTACTGGTCTTTTGTTTTTCACACTTCCTTTTATCATTGTAAGCCGTCCGCACGCCATGTGTGATTGCAGCAGACTGGGCGCTGAAGTAAGGATTTTTTTCCCTCTTAGCGTTAAGGTAGATTTAAGAAAAAATGCACCTTAAATACATACCGGGAAAAACCTGCGCGTTGCGGTACCAGTGCACTAGCCAACGTAGCCGGGGTAGCCGTAGCCGACGCCGTATGGCCTGTAACCGTAACCGACGCCACCGTAGCCGTAGGGTCTGTAGCCGTAACCATGACCACCGTAGCCGTAGGGCCTGTAGCCGTATGGTCTGTATGCACCATATGCACCATACGGGGAAGCGACACCATAGCCGAGGTTCAGCCCTACGCCGAGGGTAGCGAAGGCTGCTGCTGCGAGCGCCAGCGACAGGATGACGAAGAACTGGAAAAGGAAAAGGAGGAGGGGGAAACAGGAAAATTCGGTGTTGGGTAAAGCGGGCGACCATTGCTGCGCAAACTTGTATGGCCCGCGCAAAAAGGACTGACAAGCGGTTTGACAGGACTGACAGGCGGTCTACGATGTGGAATAATAATAACCTCGTAGCGCGACCGCAACGTAACACGATTGTTTCTCCCGCGCTAGTAATATTTCGGCCACGTCACTACTTACTGGGCAAAAATGAGAGGCAAATACTAATGAGTCCAAGAAGAGAATTTGCAGTTCACACTTGCAGTCATACCCAAGCACGAATGCTCGGCTTGCGTATAAAAACAGGTGTTTACTGGTCGCTGTCGGACAAACCTCTATAAATGCAGCTTAACTGTAAGCTGTGTTCCCCGCCGTTGGATTTAACATGAAGCGAGCGCAAGTCGGGACACTCACCGCTGCTTTCATGGCTGTGTTTGCAGATCCAAGCACTCAGGAAACGGAAAACGGGCCGACTGTTCCACGGGACAGGTTTGAGGAACACGCTTTCTACCGGCGGACTCGGGGCCCTTTTATGCAACCAGGCCCCTCGTAGAGAAAGGAGGAGCCAATATACGTGTCGAGGAATGCCCCCGAAGGGGCAACGAAAGGGGGGGGGGGCGAGAGGGGTCCAAGTGGATCCCCCTGCCCTCCGGCTGGCCGAAGCCGCAGCGCACCGCGTACTGCCGAGTGTTTGCCTGCCCGAACGATCTTTCACAGGGGGCCCCGGGGCCTCCACGCTTCTGCGGCAGCGTCTCCAGGCAGAGCAGAGGCAGCGGCTCGCTTCTTCGGAAGGGCTCGGTTCCGCGCGGTTCCCCTTGCACCTGAGCGGGCCATTTGCGAACCGCTCTCTTTGTCTCCTCCAAGGTCGCCACTTATCAGGCAGCGTCATCCCCGTTCCTGGGACACCGGCGACGTGTGCGCGCACGGCGAAACTGCGAGACTGGTCGTGGTGCGTCCCCGTCCGTCGATTTGCGGGACGACGCGCCCGGCTGAGCTTTCCCGATAAACAAAAAAAGGAGAAAAAAGAAGGAGATAAAAAAAATGGGAGATATAATGGCTTCACGTACGTAGAAAGCTCTTTAGGGAGGCGCCAAGCTGAGCCACTGTGGAAAACGACAGCGGGGAGCACCAAGAACTGTTACCCTCGAAAGCTCTAGCGCGAATACGTTGCAGTGCCTTTAGGCAACAGGTGGCTGGGGGGGGGGGGGGGGGGGGCTGGAGAATAGTTGTGGCGGTGCTAAAGCAGGTTTGTTATTTGTCACATAGTTATTTGTCCTGACAAGTAACACTGCGCGCGGAGGCAGCTGCCCCGCAAGAGACCAGAGAGGCTGCTGAACGTGAAGCAGTCTGAAAGCGCGCAAACAAAGCCTACTGAGGACACGAATACACAGGAAGAAAAAGGGGACGTGTCTTTCGGTCTGCCGCTGGTTTTATTTTTTGTTAGCACGCACCAACTCGCCCAACATGTGCACCGCGGCAGCCTGAATGGTCTAAGCGACAAAGCTCGTATGTCTTCGAGACAAATTCACACTAAAAGCGCAGTAACAAGAACGTGCAGCGGTGTCAATGAGTCAAAGAGGCTGCTGAGGCTATAAGTGAACACCTTCTCCTTTTCCGCAGGTCCTCGATGTCACCCACAGAGCGCACATCCATTCGCCCCTGATTAAGCGCACTGGCCGATGACAGTGTTTTATTCAGGAAACTTTGCGCCTGCAAGAAGCGGCCAGCCAAACAATTCATAGCTGTTCGTCGTGTACCTTGGTCGGCATTATTCACTTAACTATAAGGCAAACTCAACTTTCAAAGTACAGAGTTCTCTCTCGCCGCCGGTTGTTGACGTTTTAAACTTCCCTTTTTTAGATGCTCGAAACTTGTGATCTATAGTCATTTTGTCATAGTGACTGGAAACGTTACGTAGCTGCTGTTCAGACTCAATAGCCTCGCTGTTCGCTCAGTGTTTCTTATGTTGGCATCTGTATGGTTGGCGGATATCGGAGTGTATCAAGTGCTTGCTAGGCTGCAGCTGTGCTTCCACCCTCCCTAGCCCCCACTTTAGCAGTAAAATTTCTGGCTACGTCAGAGGCTGCTCGGCGCGTAACATTGGCAACGCGTTTGCGCTCCAAATTTTTGCCTGCCGCGCGGGACGTGACCGTCTAGACAAAACTCAATTAGCGTCGCTGTTAAGTATGCACTGATAGGCATCGTCTCGTGTTCAACGTCGTCAGCACTCTAGGAGGCGCCTGCCGCGCTACTTATCTTTCCGCCTCGTATCTTCGCCCCTTGCTCACCTTCCCTGTTTCCGCTTTTACTTCGAGCGACGAAAGGGAGCCTAAGCGAGATAATGCGAGGGGTCATTTTTCATTTTATCCCACTTACTCTTTATTGTTTCCCGCGTCGAACTGCGTTGCGCTGGCGATAGTGATTACGCTTGTGGGCGTGAGCCCCATCGCGATTGCACCCGACAGAAAATAAAAGCGAATTTTATTCCATTCTTTCACGAAAGTAAACAAAAAGGATGGGTGTGCTACAAGACATCTGAAAATGTACTGGACGCGGGCCACCACCGGCACTTTCTCACACTGATTTCGCACGTGCCCAATGATCTGGAGGTCTTTTATGAACTGACAACGCGGACGTTCTACGAGGGTATTGCAAGTTAGGTTCCCCTGTGAAAAAAAAAAATCGTGGGGCCGCAACATTCATATGGGGAACGATTACCAGCAAAGCTATGTAGGCTGCATACATTTGCGGCATACATTATGAAACATATATATTAGTGCGCGGCTCTTACGCGCCCGTTCCCGTGGCGAGCGTCGGCGTTGCCGGGGTAACCTACTGAACGAGCACAGCGAAAGATGAAAGAACGAACGCGGAGCGGGAGATGAAAGACATGAGCCGCGAACGGCGGAGACCAATGAGAGCGGCCCCTTCAGTGACGTGCACGCGGGAAACTGGTGTCATGCGGACCCGCCCTACCGCGCGATGCGTACTCGTATCTGGTCTCAGGCGGACCGCTCGTTCCATAGTATCGTCCGCTCGCGTCAGCTCTCGCTAGCGCTTGTTTGGTTTGCTTGGTATGGTCTCGTTCGTGCCATAGAGAAAGATTCAAGAAGAGCGGGCACTCCCATAGAGCCCAGCCCCCGAATTGACTGTAGCGCACTAAGCGGTTTCGGTTTTAGGCGCGCGTGTTTTGAACGCCAGCTGGTACACGCCACGCCGGCTCCGCTGATCGGCGCGACATTTATTTATTTCGCTTCTACTGCTGAACCACGCGCGGCCTTGGCGCGGAATCGTTTTATTGTTTAGTAATGGTGATTGTGAAATATCTTTACAAGCCTCCACCAAATCTGTGCCACGTGCAATTTCATAAAGTAAACGCAAAACATCTTCTGAAATGATGAAATGTTTATTTTGTTCTATATAAATGCTCGTTCCGGGCTTTTTGTGCATTTATCCAAAGTTCTGGCACCAGGTAAGCAGCAGTCGTTGCCGTACGAAGCTCCACCGGATGCCATCAGCTAAAAAAAGTAAAAACAAGCATATATCAGTTTGGTATATTGACCTAAAAGGAATATTGCGTATAGAGGCGAAACGTGCGTAAGTGGTGAATGGGCGGCATTACAGATAAATTCACTTTGACATGGATTTCGTAGCAAATAGACTCCTTCCAAACAATGCCATAAAATATGAAGATCTGATTTTCAAGCATCCCTCCCTTCCCGGGCATTATTTCCTGCACTCTAAGAGCACAAATACACGGGTTACTGCGCGTTTCCAAAACAACTTGGCCTCAGTCGACGCGATGGTACGCCAAATACACAGAGGTGGCTACAACACTGGTTCTCAGCCAGACCATGTTACACGCTCGCAGAACGCCTTCTAGTCGCACTCAAGACAAATTCGTGGGTGCAAAGCCTGTTTTCAGTCGCTCAGAACACAGATTGCCAAGTTCTTCGTTTTTGAGCTCCTCGGCGTTATCTTTTACACGACCTGCCGGCGCAAGCAACACACTCCCGTGTTATCACTCTTGGCAATCGCTCGTCGCGGTTTCGATAAGCGGGAGTATCGAAAAAAGGTATACATATGTTGTTGCAGGGCCATAAAAAGCGTCACAAACTTGTCCCACTAAAATTATGTATACGCCAAACTGTCACCACTGCCAGCTTGCTTTTTTGCTAACTGCTTCACAACCCCAGACGCGGCGAGCATGCCTCAAAAGTATGGCAAAAAGTTACGAAATTAAATACAATAATTTGGGGGTCAGAGAATGCGTCACGAACTTGTCCCAGTAAGATTCAGCACACGCGAAACTGCGGCACACAGCCTAGCTGCTTTCCGCTAACTGCGACACAACGCCAGGCGTGGCGCGCCTATTGACAAGTATCCCCAAAAGTAGCGAAATGCAATAATGTTGGGGGTCAGGGAAAGCGTCGCGAACTTGTCCCAGTAAGATTCAGTACACGCGAAACCTTCACTACGGTTCAGCTGCATTTCGCTAACTGCGTCACCTAGCCGGGTGCTGCAAGCGTGCCCAAAAACCACCGAAATAAGTTACAATAATGTTGGGGCTCATAGAAAGCGTCGCTGCGCCAGAACGGCCGAGCTGTTTTTCGCTAACTGCGTCACTAGTCTCGGTTTTGCATGTGCCGTAAGCCTAAATCTGCTTGAAATGCGTCGCAGACTGTCAAACAAATTTTCTCACCTTGTCGTAGTCCGATAGTTCAGTGGTGCCGTGTCGAAATGCAGAAGGAAAGCAAGAAAACGCCGGAAGCCCAACAAACGGGCTACATCCAAAAGAGACGGGTCGTCGAACAGACGAACTTCACATGCGCAGCCGGCCTCGCTCGTTTCGGTGGCATGCCTGGCGCATGACGCATCATATCGCGCGTCTGGCGTGCCGCTAGCTTGTTGCTAGGTGACGCAAGAAAAATAGGTCGCGAAGTGTAAGTTCATTTATACGGAAAACTTTTTGGTTTTAGCGGGAAAGAATAAAAATAAATAAAACGTTGTCTGTAAGTTCATTTCACATACTTTTTTCGGATGCTCGCGTCAACTAACGGATGGGATTAACACTAGGCGTAACGCGTTTCCTGTTGCCAGTTTTCGCCGAGTGTCCCCTCCTGCTGAATTTCTTTCTGTATGTTCGCACTTGTTTCAATTGTCATGGCTTGCGATTGTTATGTAATCTGATTGTATGCGCGACGCGATTTGGGAAGTACTTTCTGGAAGCCACGCGGCACCAGCGATTACACTGGAACCTTCCAAGATTCAAGAACGAGGGCGTATAAAAGTCACTGCCCCTATTTTTTAAAGTCATATTACGGCTGTAAATGCGAAGTGAACATATCCATTCCCCGCGGTGGACCTTTCTTGGACCGGCCAGGCATTATCTGGCGGTAGCTCCGCAGCAAGCCGCTGCTGTCAGTTGTTGACGGCGGCGGTGCTTCACACGTTCAGGGCGTATGAGCAACAAAGTGCGATTCGTTTTCTATGGAGCAAGGGACGAACGCCCATCGAAATCCACAGAGAAAAGCAGCTCACATATGGGGAAAGGTGTCTCGCTTTGAGAAGTTTTTTTTTATTATATGGGATTTAGGAGATGTTGTTGCCTTTAATTGGGGGGGGGGCGGGGCGCCGGCTACTCCTTTTCACATAGGGATTTTAAAAAAACGAATAAATCATAAAAGAATAGTGAAATCATAACAACACTACTTGCGGTAACATAAGTACACTAATGTCACACTATAACTGAAAGACAACTCCACATCATAGAAACACAAGTCCAGTCACGTAAGATCGACTAATACCACACTAAAACAAAAGTCAACTCAGTAACACAGCAACACAGAGTCCAGTCACATATGTGCACTTAAGTAAACACAAAGTCCGGTCACTTAGCTAGACACATAAAAAATCACGTAATAAAGTCTTATGAAGTTACAAAAATATAAGCATTGGATTGGCCAAAGTCGGATAAAAGAAAAACATAGAATGCGCTTATCACATTTAAACACTCTATTAAATGCTTTCCCAGAATATTTCTCGCTTCTAGGAATCTTTGGAGGGCGAGTAACGCTCGTCTTTGCAATGAGTATGTTGGCCAAGGACCTAGGATCTTCCTGAGGCATGAGGGTCTGCGATCTAAGGCCACTAACTCAAGTGCTAAACGTTGTCTGTGTGTGTCGTGTCGCTGAAATTTTAGCAGAAGATGCTGTACATATTCATCGGCGTGGCCACAAGTGCATTCCGCGCTATCAGCTCATGAATTTTTATGTAGAAAGTGTTTTGTGTACGCGGTACCGAGACGCAGACGGTGAATCAGCGTTTCAAAGGCTCTGGTTGTATTTAGTGTGGACGGGATATGAAATTGAAGCGATGGGTCAATGTGAAATAAATCGGAAGGTTTCGTGTTCTGATCAAACCATGTAACTTTGCAACCACGGGCTTAGTATGCAGCGCAATTCGCCTTGAGTTAGAGGAAAACCATGTGTGGCGTTATTAACATGCGCTTGTCCAGCTGCCTTATCTGCTGCAACATTTCCAGGGATATTGCAGTGGCCAGGTATCCATTGGAACGTTACTGTGCGATTTTCTTCACTTGATTTTGTGAGTTCCATAAGTATCTCGTTAACTAGCGCCATGTTTTGTGAATTGCTGATGTCACTGCGCAGTGAAGCCAAAGCTGCCTGCGAGTCGCAAATGATGACCCATTGTTCCCCTTTCTGCAATGATTTTATGTAGCGCAGCGAAAACAATATTGCAAAAACTCTGCTGTTGTTGATCACGTCGCGTGAGATAGTTTAAATGTTTTTATTTGGTTCCATTCTGGCATGGGGGGGACAAGGGCAGCTGTAGAAGAATTTGTTTGGCAAGAACCATCTGTATACGCTTGAGTATAGCCAGGGTATCGAGCATATATTTGGCATAACGCCAGTTGTTGTGCTGCTAGCACAAACGTATCTCGTTTGCGAATAATTGCCACAACCGAAAGTTCAATTTTCGGAGCTACAAGTCGCCATGGAGGGTAAGAGATATCTGAGAACCAAAATTCGTGATCTGGTAGTAGATCTTTGTGCACCTGAATCACCGAATTGATGTTTGCGCTGTCTCTCCCAATTAGTGCACATGCTAGTCGGTGCCTTTTGTGCTGCACTGAAACGCGAAAGTAGTGTCGACAGGTTTCAACCGTCCTCATAACAGGAAAGGGAGGATGACGTGCCTCCGCAATTACTAAGGAACTGGAGGTTGCTCGAGGAAGGCCTAAGCATGCTCTAAGGCTCCTAGGTATTAATCGTTGGAGTCTCTCTTCAGATGAACGGGAGATTCGATCCATGCAGAACAGGTGAAGAATATGCTATTTTTCGCTTTATAGGTGCATTATGTGCTTTTAGTAAGGATGAAACCGACCCTCCCCATGTCGTGCCTGCTATGCGGCGAAGAACATTTATTAATGAGCTTATTTGTTCTTCGAGGGTTTTAATGTGAGAATTCCAAGAAAGTTGCCTGTCTAGTATAATCCCCAGAAATTTGTGTTATTTCACTATGTCTAAAGATGTCCCTCAAGGCACAGCTGAAAGTCCTTTAGATTTCCTCTGGTGAAAGGCAACACAGCCTTCTTACTGCAAGACAGTTCCATTCCTCTTTTCATTAAGAATTTGTGTACAATGTTTAGGCCTTCCTGCAAAGGTGATTGAACAAGGCTGGCACTTGAACCAGAGGCCCAAATGCAAACATCATCCGCGTATATAGAGTAGTGTAGTGCAGGTGGAAATCTCCGCGGTAAATCCGCCATCACACAATTAAAGAGAAACGAACTTAAGAAAAAGCTTTAGCTCGGGCCCAACTCCGACGCGGCCTATTCAAATACATGTAAAACGCAAAAAACGTTTTTCTGGGATAACCCCTGGACCGATTTTAATGAAATTTGTTGCATTTGAGGGAGAAAGTTAAATTCTAGTGACTGTTGGAAGCGGAATTTCGATTTAAGGCCTGAATTTTGTTAAAACGATTTTCAAATATTCAACCGTTTGAAAAAAATAGAATGACGAAGTTTACAAATTTATAGCTCTTCATCAAGAACAGATATCGCTGTTCTGTAAACGGCATCCATTAGATCGTTCAAAGCGGACAAATTCGATATGTCATTTTACATCTTATGTGAATTTGTTACGTTGGTTACAAGGTTCTGCAAAAGCTGTATTTCCAAATTACTAAACTTTTGATATTCATGTGTAACATATCAATTTGGTCCGCTTTAGATGTGCTATTAGACGCAATTCACATAATTGTATTATCCTTTTTCGTTGTTGAGTTACAATGTTGTAAACTTGATAGTTTCGTTTCTTGAAATTTTTGGATTTTTGCCGATTTTTAATAAAAATGACTACCTAACTCAAAAATTCGAAACCAATAGTCACTAGATTCTAAGTTTTTCTTTTAAATGCAACAAACCTTGTCAAATTTTATGCAGTGGTTGCCGAGAAAAACGAATTCTCCTTTTACATGTATTTAGATAGGAGCACTCGAGCTAAAGCTTCCTCTTAAGACACTGCCTTAGTGAGACTCCTTGAATTATATTATGAGACGAACCTTTTCCTTCACTTGTTTGAATCAATACTGACCTGCCGTTCAAGAAATTGGATATCCACCGTAGCGCCCTTCCAGAAACTCTGAGTTCTAGCAGGCTACATAGTATATGAGCATGGCTGACTGTTACGAAGGCTCGCTTAATGTCTAAAAAAACTGCTATAGTGACATTTCCCCTAGCTCGTTCGGACTCAACATACGTAACGATATCCAAAATTGCATCCATGGTGCATCACCGCCTTCGAAATCCTGTCATGTGATCCAGAAGTGCTTCTGTTTACTCTCACCACCATGGCAGCCTAGTGCCAATCATTTTCTCCATGACCTTGCATAAACAGCTCGTCAGACTCACAGGATGAAAAGATCCAAAAGAAAGAGGTGTTTTACCAGGCTTCAATATAGGTCACACGGGCCGTTTTCCAAGAGTCAAGGACACGCTCCTTTTTCCGCAAGTCATTGAGTAAGTCCAAAAGTGTCAATCGACCTTTAGGTTTAATGTTTTGCAACATATCGTATGTAATGAAATCTGGACCTGCAGCACTCTTTCTCTCACAAGACACAAGCACACATTTTAGCTCCATCATAGAGAATTCGTACTCTAATTGTACATGGTGCGACTGAAACCATTTCAACCGAAGATTGAAACTCAGCACTAGTAATAGATACGCTTGTTCTTGTTATGACTTTGGAGAATTCCTCAGCAATCACTAATTCTGAAGTATCCTTGGCTATTCAAACTTGATTCACATCCGCCGGGGTTCGGCCCGGTATTGCGCTGTCTCCGGGATCGGCCCACGCATTCCTGTCCCCGTGCCGTGATACGGACGTAAGGCGGCCAGGGTCCCCCACCCCCAAGAACGCATGCGGAGGATGCATACGGGGGCCAGAAGTAGATAGATTCGTTGATAAAGCATAGAGGAAGAAATTCAACAAGAGGGGACACTCGACCAAAACTGGCAACAGGAAACACGTCACGCCTAGTGTTCGCCTCATCCGTTAGCTGACGCGAGCAACGGAAATAAATAGTGCTGAATGAAATTACAATGTGTTATATTTTTTTATTTTTTCCCGCTAAGACTAATAAAAGAAGATTGTGCGTATAAAGGTAGTTACATTCTGCGAACTACTTGCGTTACCTAGCTACAAGACACTACACTCCAGACGCGCCACCGAAGCAAGCGAGGCCAGTTGCACATGTGAGCGCTCGCCTGTTCGGCGACCCCTCGGTCTTTATTGGATGTTGCCTGGCTTCTTAAAACAAACTTATGGAGTTTTTACGTGCCAAAACCACGATATTATTATGACGCACGCCGTAGTGGGGGACACCGGAAATTTGGACCACCTGGGGTTCGTTAAAGGGCCCCTGAAACGGTTCGGACAAATTTTGTAGACGCGTAGGGTACAGCTAAAGTTAATTATTCGCACCACAATTTGTGTGACACGTCTCGTATTCAGAAAGCTACGGATCATTACAAGTTACCCTCCTCCATGGTCATGCATTTTCTCCTGAACTCGTTCGCCGAGTAATCGGGGTTAAGCCCCGCCTTCACTGGCTCTGTGTCATGATGGCACGTCGTGTCGTCGACTTTCGGTTCTCTATGAGCGAGCGCGCGAAGTCTCTCCAAACTCTCCGCCAGCTGCTTGGAGTCGACCCCAAGCGAGAGCTGTCGAAGCAGCGTGCATTGCGAGCATTCTGTCGCAGCGCCGAACGTGTCTGGTATTCCGGTAACCACAGGCTAGCTGGGCGTTTAGACGCAACGATGGAGGCATAAACTCAAGCAGATGAAGGAACTTTAGCGTAGACTTACGTGAGCTGCCTGATCGGTCTCCACGGCCCAGCCACCCGTTCGCGCAGAGCTTAACCAGCTAAACAAAGAGCTAATATTGCTCTAACCAAGTGTCAAACATTTTAAACATTTACAAAAAGAACGTGTTAACGATTACACTCCTGCGAAAAGTTTACAACAGCAGCAAAGAATACATTTTGTTACTGCTACTGTGTGCGGTTGAGCTATGTGCCACCAGGTGGCTGCACCGTGCAGACCATTCACATTTGCGCTTCTGCTCATCCCGTGCAACGTTACTAAATTATTTTTAGTTGTCAAACTCCGCCTCAGCACCTTGCCCCTTTCTAGTATCTAGTATCTAGTAGCGATGATGCCGTGAAATGACACGCAAGGGGGCACGGCCAGGCCCTGTCCCCTTGCGCTTGCGTTTACCCTAATACCGGACTCGCGAAACGCTATTGCGTTAGTCATCTTCCGGTGTAAAGTGACGGCCGCAAACGCGCAAATCCTGGCGCCGATCGGATAGCGGCAGTCCGATGCGCTGCAGCCAGTTCGTTCGTCTGCTGCTTTGCAGAGGGACATGATGTCGCAGCTTAACATATTGTTAGTCACTACGTTTGCAGTACACAACGCAACAAAGTTGAATCATAGTGCTCGCGAAAAGACTTGAGACCGACTCTGACCGCGGAACTCTCGTAAAAACGGAGCACGTTGTAACACAAGCAGACGACTTTCTGTTACTTCTGGGACTCTGAAACGATATTGTACAAACGTACTGAGTCGTTAGAGAAGGTCCTTCTGATCATTAATTGACGCATCTAAATGCTCCGCGTAAAGCATGTAATTTATTATAAGGTTTTAAAAATGTACATCGCTGCCGATCGCAGCGCACTGCTCGGCCGAATTTTCAGCCGTCCCTACCCATTTGACGTAAATTGCCCTAATGACGTCAATAGGGCGAGCTATCCGATTGGCTGCCCAGGGCGCGTCATCGATAACTTTTGCAACTTTATGGTGAACAAATATTGTTCGTAATAGTTTGAATGTTAGTTAATTTGTTTGTATAAAAAGAAAGTAACAGAAAAAGAATGCACAAGAACAATTCCTCAGTACACTTAAGCACTTCCGGCACACGGCAAGTGTCGTATGCTTGTGTTACAACGTGCTCCGTCTTGACGAGAGCTCAGCGGTCAGTGTCGGTCTGTCTTTTCGTGAGCACCATGAATCGCCTTTGTTGCGTTGCGGGGGGCTAACTTAGCGACTGGCAATATCTCAAGCAGCGACATCGTGTCCCTCTGCAAGGAAGCAGACGAGCGGAGTGGCTACAGCGCATCGGACTATCGGTATCCGATGGGCGCCCAGATTTCCGCGTTTACGGCCGCCGCTTTACGCCGGATGATTACTAGCACAATAGCGTTTCGCGAGTTTGGTATTCGGGTAAACGCAGGCGAGGGGACAGGACCTGGCCGCTTGACCGTGCCGTTTCACGGGATGAGCAGAAGCGCAAACATGACTGGATGGATGGATGGATGGATGTTATGAGCGTCCCCTTTGTAACGGGGGGCGGTGGGTTGCGCCACCAAGCTCTTGCTATTATACTGCCTAATGTACTACCTAGGTTAAACCATGAAAAAAGAAAAAAAATGAAAAAAAGGAAGAAAGAAAAAAAAACTGACTGATCTGCACGGCGCAGCCGCCGGGGGCACAGAGCTCAACCAAACACAGTAGCAGTAACGAAGTGTATTCTTCTTTGCTGCTGGTGTAAATTTTTCGCAGGAGCGCAATCGTTAACATGCTGTTTTCGTAAATCTTTAAAATGTTTTACACTTAGTTAGAGAAATATTAGGTTTTTGTTTGGCTGGTTAAGCTCTGCGCCAACAGGTGGCTGGACCGTGGAGACCGATCGGGCTGCTCACGTACGCCAACGCTAAAGTTGCTTCATCAGCTTGAATTCATGCCTCCACCCATCCGTCGAAACGCCCAGCTCGCCTGTGGTTACCGGAATGCCAGACACATTCGGCGCTGTGACAGAATGCTCGCAACGCACGCGGCTTCGATAGCTCTCGCTTGGGGTCGACTGCCGAGCAGCTTCCGGAGAGGTTGGAGAGGCTTCGCGCGCTCTCTCCTAGAGAACCAGAAGTAGACGACACGACGTGCCATCATGACGCGGAGCCAGTGAGTGCGGAGCTTAGCCCCGATCGCTCAGCGAACGAGTTGAGGAGAAAATGCATTGCTGTGGAGGAGGGTAACTTGTAATCGTCCTTAGCTCTCTTAATACGAGACGCTTCACACAAATTGTGGTGCGAATAATTAACTTTAGCTGTACCCTACGCGTCAACAAAATTTGTCCGAACCGTTTCAGGGACCCTTTAACGTGCACTTAGATCTAAATACAAGGGCATTTTCACTCCCATCGAAAAGCGGCCACCATGGCCGGGATTCGATCCCGCGACGTCGTGCTTAGCAGCCCAACGCCATGGCCACTAAGCAACCACGGCGTATTCTGCGTTCCTTCGGCACTTCGACACGGCAGCCAGGATGGCACCACGGCAAGGTGAGAAATTTTGGAAAGTCGTCTGTGCTGCATTTCAAACAATTTAGACTTATACGGCACGGCACCGAACGTTGCGACGCAGTTAGCGAAAAACAGCTCGGCCGTTGTGGCCAGTTAGTTTGGCGTGTACTGAATTTTCTTTCTAGGACATGTTTGTGACACTTTCTCTGACCTCCCACATTACTATAACCAATTTCGTTAAATTTTGGGGTACTTTTGAAGCACGGTGGCCTCACCCGGCGTTGTGGCGCAGTAAGCGAAAAACAGCTCTGCCGTGGTGTGGTGATGAAATTAGTTTCGCGTGTATTGAATCTCACTGGAACAAGTTTCTGACGATTTTTATTCCCTCTCCCTTCCCCCAACAACATATACCTTGTTTCGGTACTCACGCTTGTCGAAAACACGACGAGCAATTGCAAGAAGAATAACACGGGAGTATGTTACTTGCGCCGGCAGAACGCGCAAAAGGTAACGCCGAGGAGCTCAAAAACCGGGAACTTGTAACTCGAAAATTCCGCCTTTTGAACGACTGAAAACAGGCTTTGCACCCACGCATTTGTCATTAGTGCGAGTAGAAGGCATTCGGCGAGCGTCTGGCTCGGAGTCTTTGTTGTGGCCACCTTTGTATACGTGGAGTACCATCACGTCGGGTGAGGCCAAGTTGTGTCGAACACGGGCAGTCGTCTATGTATTTGTACTTTTAAACAGCGGGAAATAATGCCCGGGAATGGAAGAATGCTTCGGAATTGAATGTTTTCGTCATATTTTAAGTATGTTATTGTTTGGAATGGGAGTCTGGTATTTTCTACGCTATATTTGTAGGAGCGAATTGCTTTTGTTTGTAATGTCGCCCATTCACCACTTTCGCACGTTTCGCCTCTACACGCAGTTTTCCTGTAAGGTCTAAATACCGAAATGACGCATGCTTGTAATTTTCTTTCTTTTTTTGCAGCTGATGCTGGTCGATGGAGCTTCGTACGGTAACTACTGCTACTTACCTGGTGCCACAACGTTGAATCAACGCTCAAAAAGCCCGGAACGAGCATTTATATAGAGCGAAATAAACATTTCGTCATTTACAAGGCGCTTTGAGTCTACTTTATGAAATTGCACGTTGCACAGATGCGGTAGAGGCTTGTAAAGATCGTTAGCAATTATTTTAAATAAACAATTCCGCACTAACACCGCGCGCAATTGAGCAGCAGAAGCAAAAAAAAAAAGAAAGCGCCGAGTAGCGCAGCCGACGTAGCGCGTGCCAGCTAGCGTTCAAAACGCGCGCGCCCAAAACAGAAACTGGAAGGCGTTAAACCCATCCGCTTGGCGCGCTACAGTCAATTCGGCCGCTGGGCTCTATGGGAGTGTCCACTCTTGCTGAATGTCTTTCTCAATGGTAAAGGAGTCAAGCGACTGGCTCAGCTTTTGCATCGGCTCAGCACCAGTCACCTTGGAACTTCCACGCGCCGTTGTGTCGGCTGTATCGCTATTGGCTCTCGCTCTGTTGTGGTTTCAGCTATGCGTTGGCAGGCGGCGCTAAGAACGCGCGCCCCATATATCAGTACAAAAATTGCTTACTCAACTCACATGACTGGGTCGTAGGGCGCTGTCAGTTATAAAAGACCTTGTCTGTTGTTCATCGCAGCCAGATAAGGCGTACTCGCCTCATAGCTTGTGACTACGTAGCGAGGCATGTATTACCGTTTCACAAAAGTCGTTTGCCTGTAGCCAAGCGTACGTCTCTTGTCGCGAACGGCGGATACTTAAGCTACGTTCAAAAACTTCAGGGCCTTTTCGACTGGACGACCTGATTATCCGCAGGTAGTATGAACGAAGTTAATTTATTGTTGCTCCTATTTCTTGGTGAGCAGATGCTGTGCTGCCCCATGCCAGGACTGCCAAGAAACGGAGTGTTCACACCAGGCGAAAAGGTGCCAAGAAATGTCACTGCTGGCATGGCGGTCACGTACGCCTGCAACGAGGGCTTCCTGATGCTGGGCAGCAACCGTCGTGTGTGCTCGGCCGACGGCCGCTGGCATCCACGAGGCCTGCCTTACTGCGTCGTAGACGTTGCGGCGACCAAGGTGGCGTCTTCATCGCAGCCGCGAAACGACCCAAAGCTGGCGGTCGACAGGAACCGAACGACATGCAGTGATACGCTTAGTCATTTGTCGCCTTGGTACCTCGTGGACCTTGGGCAGGCGCTGCCGATCAGCGTGGTGAAGCTTGACTTGCCAGAGTCTGCTGTCGCGGCTTCAGTGATCGTGCGCGTCGGCAACTCGTCCACGACGTTCGAGAATACGGTGTGCAGCGTTTTCGAAGGGGCTCTGGAACCGGGCAATTCATTGTACTTGCCCTGCGTCTCTGCACACAGCGGTCGTTACGTCAGTGTCCACATGAACGAATTCGGCTCGCTATCCATCTGTGAAATTGCCGTCTATTCCGAAATTGTCGACTTCGAGGGCTCGGAAGCTACCACCGTTCACTCGTCTGACCCAACAACGCAGCCGCCAAGACAAAGAGGTCACGTGCTGGGAATGAAGGGACTGACTGGCATAGGCATCGGTGTATTCGTGCTGCTTGCCCCCGTATGTTGCTGCTGTTGGTGCCAGCGGTGTACGAAATGTTGCTGCAAGAAATCTAAGACCAGCAGAGAGGTGAAAGGCGTCGACAACAGCGTGTTCGTGTTGTGCGAAGGCCCTGTGGAGTACAGGTACGCGAATGCGTGGAACAACCTTGGTCGCGATGGCACGGTTCCCACTGGTGCGAGTGGTGTAACCGCGCGGTTAAAAGACGTTCGCGTTGTGTGTCCAGCGGACAGCTTCTCCGACGTCGACCTAAACAGTCCGTAAGTCGTGCATCAAGTTCATTATGATACATGACGAAAAGGGCAAGTTACTTTGTTGTCAGCTTTCGCTGGACTCTACTTCCGCAAGCTACGTTGCGTTCATTTTAAAACCATTTCTTCAGGGCACTCTTGTGGGGTCGAACGCATGAACAGAGTTGTCGTAGCACGAGCTCCGAATTTTGCGTGTGGCAGTTTTTATTGCAATTTTTAGAGCATACTCATTTTGTTCATCATACATGATTTTATTAATTCTGATTAGACGGTGGGGTGGCACTTGTAGCGCTTGTACATAGTTACCACGAGAAGTTTTAATCTGTTCTTGTGCTGTTTCGTTTTGTTGTGCAACACGACATTGCATCTTTGAATAAACCATGGTGCTGATTCTCAAGTTCTATCTGCAGACACAGGCGAAGGAGGCGTCTTGCATCTAGCTGGTCGGTCACTTTGGTCCCCAACATAGGTCCCTGTTGAACTTTACTGAAGATAACTATTGTTAATGACGTTGATTGCATCAGCGCTGCGGTTCGGTGCATAGTGCTGTATATTTGTGTGTTTGTTCAAGGCGTTGTCGGACCCGCTGTGGTTCCTTAGTGGCTTTCCCGTTACGCTGCTAAGCACGAGGTCGCGGGATCAAATCCCGGCCGTGGCGGCCGCATTTCAATGGGGCGATATGCGAAAACACCCGTGTGCTGTGCATTTGGTGCACGTTAAATAACCCCAGGTGGTCTAAATCGATTCACACGCCCTCACTACGGCGTGCCTCATAATCAGATCGTGCTTTTTTGGTACGTAAAACGTCTGAATTAAAAAAAAAAAGAAAAAAATTCGTCCGAGCTAGCGCGCGGTCTTGTGAGCAAAGGTGTGCTTGCAGGCTGTTCGCAATAGTGCTTCTGAACGCTGCTGGATCCGACGTGTTGTCGCCCGCCATGACGGCAGAAAGGGACCCCTACGGGAATAAACTCCGCGCAGTGTTTCTTCACACTGCCTAACACAAGCATTGAGCGCACTACAGGCAGGAAAGCTGGTAGGTTCAATGCTTTTTAAGTTAAGATGGATAGTTGGCGTCATGGTTGCCTCCATCTTGGGGCAACCAGCTCCAGCTCGTCAAGAAGCTGCGTAAACAAGTGTGGTAGCACGACACGCGCGTTTAGCGCGGCGCGCCAAATTGATAGTCAGGTGAAAAATGGACATCATCAAAAGGAAAAAAAACAAGCAATGTACTACGTATAATAACATTCACACAAGGATATGGGTTTCCACACGGCGCTATAAAAGACGATGGAGTCCATTAGCCCTCCTTCTGGTGCACCATTAAATCGGACAGAGTCTATTTTGCTAGCCTGCGTCTTCCATACCTACGCAACATTTCATGGTAGACGTGCGGGGTGCTCCGAGAACGAACCCATCTTCAAGCCCATGTTTTTGCGTTAATGTGGTGCACTCTAGTCATCGGGCCACTAGTACGGTGAGAAGCTTCGCCCAATACGCCGCGTGAAAGCTATGTGTGTGGTGCAACTCTGTCTTGTCAGGTAAGTGTTGATATGATTACATGGTAGTGGCACAGAATGAACCTCTCCCTTTCGTAAACGCTGTGACATCACAGGACGAGTGCTAAGTGTAGTGCGAGACGTGTGCAAAGAGCTACATTTCCTTCGCGCCATGGCATCCCAGGGAGGCTGGGACAGATTCGTACAAATACGCGAGTCCGCTGACAACAGCTGCCCGTCAGCGGTGCGTCGAGAAGCTCTTCCTCTGCGCTGAGCACTACCATGATCCTTTCCTCAGACGGCTGGAAAACGATCCGAAGTGTTCGCTGAACGTAGAATTCGGCGACATATTTTAGGGCGGAAGCCTTAGATGGCTCATGCATGAGTCGAAAAGTCCGACGACCGTCCGACATTATGGCACCCAAATTTAAGCGCATGCGCCAGTCAGCTATCAATTTCTTGATCAGTAAAAGAGCTCGATTATTTCCGTTCGCGTTGAACGGACGCCCTCCTGAATTATCAATGTGGCCACAAAGGTGTCCGATTGTGGTTTTCCCGGTTTTGTTCATATTTACCGAGCAATGTACACGTGTTTCATGACGTTTTGAGAGATAGATAAATGAGATGGGAAAGGCAGGAAGGTTAACCGGAAGATAGATATCCAGTTTGCTACCCTCTACTGGGGAATGGAGAAGGGGAGACAGGAAGATAAAGAAAAATGTACGTACATAGAAAGAAAGGGAGATTATAGAAAAGGAAACAAAACACGCACACACACGAATGAACTCGGTAGTGTCAGTCGTTCAAGCAGGTCGATCGCTTGACCTGAGGAACTTCAGTAGTGCCTTCATCGCCTTCTGCTGTGAAGATCGCATCAGTCGGCACTCTAAGGTCGTCTGTCACGAACTCTGTCACGAACGACTGTCTCTGGGAGCTGTAGCGGGGACAGTGACAAAGGATATGTCCAATTGTTTCCTCGGTGCCGCAACTATCGCAGACAGCACTGTCAGTCTTTCCCATGCGGTAAGCAAACGTATTTATAAAAGGCACTCCAAGCCACAGTCGGCAGAGAACAGTTGTCTCAATTCAGGAATGTCCAGATGGAATGCGTAGTGGAAGGGACGGGTCCAGGCGGTGCAGTCGAGTATGCCGGAAACCTGGCGTGTTCCACATGGATCGTGTGGCACGCGCGAGTATACGAAGCTTTGTTGCTACATCGGTTCTTGATAGCGGGATGCGTTCCTTTCGAGCGTTTTCGTGAGCCCGCCCAGCAGCTTCATCGGGATGTTCGTTGCCCATGATGCCGCAGTAGCCTGAGAGCCACTGAAAAGTGACGTCAAGTCCCTTTTCTGCTAGTTGGTGACATAGCCGCCTTATTTCCAGCACAAATTTGTCATGTGGTCCACAACGTAGGGTGGATAGCAGACAATGCAGGGCTGCCTTCGAATCGGCAAATATGCCCTATCTTCGGGGTATATATTCATGAATCATGAGAAGTGCGCTGCGAAGATCAGCAAGCTCCGCAACAGTCGACGTTGTCCGGTGAGAAGCTTTAAACTGAATGGTTACGGCTTTTTCGGGGAAGACCAGAGCTCCTGTAGATTCGCCAACAGTTGTTGAGCCATCGGTGTAAATGTGAAGATGGCCCTTGTATGTCTCGTGCAGCATCAGTAGATATAGCTGTTTGAGAGCTGGTGACGAGAGTCCTGCTTTCGTTCGAATCCCTGGTACCGAGAGTCGAACTTGTAGCCGAGCCAAACACCAAGGAGGTGATAGCCGCCTCTTGGCAGGTGCATAATCTCGAGGGAAGCCGTCATGGTACGCCGGTATCTCCTGGCAAAAGTAGGCACTGGGCCGGCCTTTCGGCACTGCGGCAAGGTGGTGGAAAGGGGCGCGAGCAATGTGCCTGGTGTGTGCTCTGAGCCCTTCCAATGGGATATGAGTTGGGACTGGGCAATCTTGAGCTATCACAATTGTTTCTTATGTCGATGTGCAACGCCTGCGAGAACTGGAAATAAATCTATTGTTGAAAGTTAGCGCTGTGTGATTGTATTATTTGCCTTTCCGTGTTCTTCTCATTCTGCTTGCGCTACAATCAAGTAGAAGTCACCATATATACAAGCCAATGTACCTACGGTCGTCTGTTAAAGCGTTAAAATAAAATGAAAATTCAGTGAACCTGCGTATGTGTCTTAAGGGGCTTCATAGACTTGCCACGACCGTTATAACGGGCCATTAACCACGCAGAACCAGTGGTAACGTCTAGGCGCCCGAAAAAGAGAAAAGAGAACAAGAGAAAAACAAGCAAAGAGAAAGCAAGTGATAGGAAATAACGCATTCGAATGAGAATGCCAAAGTAATTTAATGAATGTATCGTGAGCGCGCAGGCTTTCGCCTTCGTCCTCTTTGGCTTATGTTAAAGTGACTCAACTTTTGTCTACCTCGTGAACACGGCCTGGACCATGCACTATACTGGAGCAATGAAATCGTACCTCTCGCTTATGGCGTGTGGCCTTGTGATGGAGGACATGCGCGGACATTCGGTTTAGCTCACTGGGTATTGAGGGTGCGGGCGATTGACATCTACGATCGCGATCAAGAAGTTTGATCGCGATTGAATGAATCCAGATATTGCAAAATCGCGATCCGAAGTGCCAGTCTAGCAGCACTCTATCCGAACCTGGGTCAGCCGTGATCGAAAGTGCCCGGGTGGTTTCAGTCGATGGTGCACGAGGTTTAAATGCTTGTTCGCTACAGTAGAAAACTACTGTTCATGTAGTTGACGCTAATCTAACACAATGTGTCAAGTAGAGTGATATGCTTATGTGTCATGTGCTGTTTTTATAACATGAAAATGCTAACGGGACAACATCTGTACCGGTGGTTGCCTCCTGTGAATTAGCATTATCCATCATGAAAGCAGCAGGACCACTGGTCTATAGTGCAATAGAGATAAGTAAGTAGGGCACTGCGAGTACAGCAGCCGCTTAGTTCGAGTTTACGAGAAAATTCAGAGCCATTCCACTCTGTGAAGTTGCATGACCAACGGAGCTGTATATGTGGTGATAAACGTGTTGATAATCAATATGTTAATTGAAAATAAAACACACAAACCACAATGAATTTCGTTTCTTCACGTTTCCTTATTTTAATAAGTTACATACTCGATGCTTGCTTGCATTTATGATTTGCTTAAGGGGTCTATCGCTTTATGATCGCCATGATATACGGCCAGTGGCTCTGTGGCGAGACTGGAAACGTTCTCGGCCAATGCGAAGTCTATACACGACTGATGACGCGTCGTGGGCACACTGATGTTTGCGTAACATTGAATGCCCAACATTTCCAAGAGAAACGGCATGAACCACTTTCCGTCTGGCCGAGACACATCTATGTTGAAGTCACCCACAATTATGATGGGAGTGGAGTCGGTGGGGGTGATCCAACCAAAGGTGCACACGCTTGGCGTTTGCGGCACGATCTCCGTCCGTATTACGTGCCGCCCGCCGTCGCTGCGCACATTTCCGTTTATGCTCACGACGGTGTTCTTCGTAAGTGCGCTGTTCTTCCGCATTCCTTACCGCACACAGCCTACCCATTGCACGGGTGGAAGGAAACGGAGATAAGCTTATGTGGTTTGCCTATAGAGCCCGTGACGTCAAACTGCAATCGGCACTAAACAGTGCCTATTCCCGTTTTACTTTATTTATTACGATATCTTTTTATCACAATACGTTTTCACAATTCTCGCGATTAAACGCAGCTGGGACATACCCGGCGATACGCTTTTGCTTTATGCTTTAGCGTTCTTAGCTCTAGGGTTGCCGCCATCTTTTTTGCCTACGCACACAAACCGCCTGAACCTAGCGAATAACAGCTGCACTGTAAAAAGCGCAAGTGAACTCCACAGCAAGGTCGATCCAAATAGGTCGCGAAGCTTCGGCCGAAAAGCGGTTCAGTACAGATTGTCACCGACATCAGGAAGGGGGGTTATGGGAGCAGCGATTGAATCGCGACTGTTTGGAGGGAACAAACATTGGGAAAGAAAAAAGCGTTTTTTTAATTCAAGCGAGACCACAGTTAGATTCATTCCACAAAAATTAAATTCCTGGTTAATTGTATATATTCGTGACGAGTTACGAAAATACAATTTTATTCAATTTTATTATTATTAATAAATACATTTATTTTCGGCACCCATCGTTACAGGGGGCGTTGACTGACGCCACTATCACTCGCAATGCAATACATGTCTTGAAATGGGCAGAAAGGCGCACTCGTAAAGTTCACCGGTTGAAATACGCCCCCCCCCCCCCCCCTCACAGTTTGTGCTGTCTTGCTTGTCGAAGTTTGTCTGAAGTTGGTGACGCGGGTAGCTTCATCGCTTCTTAATTTGTTTAGTGAAGAGTAGTGACGTACGACCGTGAGGTAACTGTGTACTTGTTTTCGTGCGACTGCGCCGGCCGACAAGCGCCAAGTCCGACGATAGGATCAGCACTCTACACCTAAAACTTTCGTCGGCCTCCGAAGAAAGTATGTTCTGTGGAGGGGTGCGATTTCGACAACCGTACGGCTGGCTTCTCCTGCATCGCTTTCCGCGCTGAAAGCTCGAAACGCCCATCAAGTCGAATGGCGGGGCATTTGAATATATAGCTCTAAAAGCAGGCCAACAAAACAAATTTCGCGCCTTCGAAAACAAAATGACGTAACTTCTGCTTTTAACAGACATGGCGTCACATTATTTTTTCTTCCGCCGGAAGTGTTCCCACCACATACAGATGGCGCTAAGCCCCATGAACCACCGATGGACCGCCATGTTTTGAACGTATGGGCTCCTATGGAAGCTTCGCTACCAGATACATTCACCTTGTCCACAGATTCTGTCGGCGTCTGACGGCTGCCATTCGTCGCGGCGCATTGTCAACACCCACGTTTGTCGCAGATCCTCGTCTCTTGGGAAACAGGAAAAGCCGATCCCACTGCATTTTTTGTGCGGTTTACGCATCAAATCGCGCAACAACTCGCCGGCACGACGAACCGGCTCGGCGCGTACAAAATACACACACAAAAAGACAGAACACTGGCGATACCCGAAGCTGTCGGCGCATGCCAACGCACGTGCGGCGTGCTTTTTGCCCACCAAACACTCCAACGTTTAACCGAAGGTCACGTGACCGACTCTTCGTGACGTACACCAGGAGAGGCCTATTGAGTGCGGTAAAATTCTGCGAATGGGTTTCGCATAGATTGTCATGTTATGACTGTGTTTCGGCCATGCTACTTCTGTTGCTTAATACATTTGGCTATATATATATATATATATATATATATATATATATATATATATATATATATATATATATATATATATAGCCACATGTATTAAGCAACAGAAGTAGTCTGGCCGAAACACAGTCATAACATAACAATGTAATGTTGTGATGACGAAGTGGGCGTGCGCGAAGAAGGAAGAAAGAGCTGAAACCGGTCGTTTCGTGTTTCGCAGAGTTGAAAGCGTACGTCACGAACGGTAATACAAAAAGCGAGCCCCTCGGTTTGCGTTCTTCTCCCGTACCATCACACGAATCTCCACGTACCATCTTTCTTCACAAGAATGACGGGAGCGGCCCAGGGACTTGCCGATTCTTGAATTACTCCCTTTCATAGCATCTCTTGTACTTGCTCGTTGATGCTGCTGCGCTATGACGGTGCCATGCACTCTGTAAGGTTTCTCGCCTATGCGCCGATTCGGTGTTGATCCGATGACGTATTCGAGACACCGGAATTAGAGGCATTGTGCTGCTTTTTGAAAAGTCGAACACTTTCGAGCGCTTGCAGGGAATACCCAAGAGTGTATGACGTTCGCTTTGACTAAGTGACTTGCTGATCATTTGCAGTAGTTGTGAATCCTCGGAACCTTGAGAATCTAGATGTCCTTACTCGTCCGTAACAGCAACAAGCGCAACCAGCGTCGTAGAGGATTCGGGTTTGAATACAGCGAGTTTCATGCCACAAGGCAATACTGCAGGATCCATTGAACTGTACGTTAATTGTCCACACACTTGTGCGTCCTTCGACTACAGACACCACACAATGAGGAACTAAATTGTTGTTTTTCAGACAAGTAAAAAAAAATCAGTTCTGGCGTGTCATCGAACGTGGCAAGGTCGTTGCTAGAAGAAGTTACTGGAATGCACACAGCAGTAAATGCAGGAACGACCGTGTCCTCGGAGACGACAAAGATGCACTCATCACGTGATGAATTTTCCAAGAGCGCAGCTGGGAAACTACCGTGTACGGCAAGTTGCCCACTTCTAGAGTCAACAGTTGCCCCACACTCCCGCAAAAAATTGATTCCGAAGATAACGTCACGTGTAGATTGTGTAATAACCGAGATTTCTGAGGGAAACACTTTGCTACACACCCGCCCGCAGTACAGACTCCCACAGGACACAACGCATCACCGCTCACACCGCGGAATGTCGCACCACGGCTTAGAGAAAACATCACTCTCTGTCCAAGATGCCTGTTAAAATTAACACTCATCACAGATATTGTCGCGCCTGTATTCACAAGTACCATTGTAAGTGCGCCATCAACAAGTACATGAACGTTGTTCTTTAGCATAAACACTGACGGGAGGATGTCTGTGGATAGTGCGTGGTACCTTGCGGCCTCACCGCCAGTGGCCGCACCGACTAGTTTTTCGGCGGCGGTGACTGCTTCCGTCGCCGCGGCGATGGGGATCGTGGAGCACGGGGAGCTGGTGGCGGCGTTATGCTTCGATCAAAGGCTGGCGAGGGATAGCGTAAACTGGGAGGCCAGCATGGTGGCCGTGGCGTAGAGCACGGGCGGTCGAAAGGCTGGGAAGACATGTGCAAGGTGTCTCGCAGGTATGAAGGGCGGCAGTTGCAAAAGCGCGAGATGTGACCCGGCACGCCACAGCTGTAGCACACCGGAAGGGGTCGAGACACCTGCGGCAGCTCGGAGTAACCAGGCATCTCAGAAGGAATTAAGTGGCATTATCGCTCTTCGTGGGGACGGTAGCCAGCCGACGTTCGTTGAGAGAAACGCGACGAGCGAAAACGGCACTCGTAATTGGAGGGTGGTCGATATGAGTACCCATATAGCAGTGTTCCTTGATATTCATGGACGACATCTGCTACATTAACTGATGGCTGCCATGGGGCCGGAGCGGTCGGCTTTCGCGTACGTTCTGTTTCTGTTGCATAGCCGTCCTAAATGTCACCGGGGCAATGAGAGATTTGCTGACATCGAAGCAATTTTTCTCTTACAAGCTGCCGTATTGTCGACGAGAGGTCAGTAGGCGACGTTGTGTCGCCACTGGCCACTGTTGGGACGTTCGACAGATGGCCAAATTTCGGAGCTGTCCGTCGTATTTTCAGCGTTTCCAATGTGCAACAATGCTGCATTACTTCGGACACGGAGTTCAGGTTCTCTTTGCCCATCAGGAAATTGTACACTTCTTCGGATATCCCCTTAAGAATGTGTGTATTCTTGTCCAGGTCAGGCATGCTGGGATTCAATATCTCGCACAATTTCAATATCTCTTCTATATATGTGGTGCATGTCTCCCTTGGAAGCTGTGCCCTCTGAGCCAGTGTTGTTGTTGTTGTTGTTGTTACCTCAGCAAGAACAACATTAGCCACAGTCTGCTCCGCTCATTCCTTCTTCGCGTTAGAATAGCCGAAGCACTTCTGCACTTCCTCAACACAATGATCTCAAGCTGTGAACATGTCCTCGTGGTTTTCATACCACATGAGAGCGGTATTAGTTAGCGAAAATACATGACTGAGCTGCGCTGCCGAGTCCCAGCCGTTGTTTCTGCTCACCCGCTTGTAGTTATTGAGCCGCTCATCGACGCTGTTACGTTTCGTCTACGACGCGCGGTATAGCCGGCGCGGATGCAACGGACGCCGGGGCTTCGTTCAAAGCGGCGGACATTTTGGCCCGTTCAGCGCTGCCGCAACGCCTTCCCGCCAAGCGCGTCCAGGCATGTTTCAATGCCACGTGTCTTCGTGTGTGCGTGTTGTCGAACAATGAGAAAGGGTCAGAGGCGCAGCAAGCTGATATTCAGAGCACGTCCGAACTGAATAAAATTGAGCCTGTAGCGTTGAAGGCACCAGATACTGGAGAGTAAATGCCCGACACGGGAAAGTTAGAAGAGCTATCTGCAGATTTGCTCATCGCGCCTACGTCAGATGGACTGAATAGGTTGCTAAAAGTCAGCCGGTCGGCTTTGATAGCCGAGCAAAAAAAGGATGGCAGCCTAGAAAACATGCGCTGCAATGTCAAGGAAGGTATCGCCAAGAAAAATGCTCGTTTTGTGGAAAGAGGTTGGGTCCTGTACCGGAAGTATCTAGACCGCAGGGGAGTGGAGTTCGATCAGCTGATCGTGCCTCAGTGCTACCGTCAGGATCTGTTGCGCTTGCCGCATGGGGGTTCGTGGTCCGGACACCTAGGAGTTAAGAAGACTAAGGACCGTCTCTTGCAAGAGTACTATTGGTCAGGGTGTTTTCGTGACGCAGAACACTTTGTGAGGACATGTGACACCTGTCAGCGGGTGGGCAAACCAGGGGACAAATCGAGGGCGCCGTTGAAGTTGGTACCTCTCATTACGGAGCCTTTTAGACGGCTCGTTATTGATACAGTGGGACCTCTGCCGGTAACAACCACGGGGTACAGACACATATTGACTGTGATCTGCCCAGCGACAAAGTTCCCTGAAGCAGTGCCGCTTAAAGAACTCAGCTCAGTTGAGATAGTCAATGCACTACTGTCCATATTTGCGCGAGTTGGTTTTCCTGCGGAAATCCAATCAGATCAGGGTACAGTGTTTACTAGCGCTTTGACGACAGCCTTTCTCGAAAGGTGTGGGGTAAAGCTGTTACACAGCTCAGTGTACCACCCACAGTCGAATTCCGTTGAGAAGCTCCACTCCGTCATGAAGCGCGTGTTGAGAGCCTTGTGTTTTGAACAACAAACGGACTGGGAGCTGTGTCTGCCTGGGGTGATGTTTGCATTAAGGACCGCGCCGCATGCGGCTACAGGGTTTTCGCCAGCTGAGCTGGTGTACGGTCGCTCGCTGCGGCCTCCGCTTCGCATGCTTCGAGACGGATCACTGCCCTCTCCAATGGCTGCAGACCATCTCTTCCACAAATGGCCGCCTCCTGCGCTGGAGCCTTCGTTTGCAACAATATTCCTTTGAGGTGCGTTACAAAAAGGGGAGTCTCAACGGTAACGCCGATGGCTTAAGTCGAGGCCCCTAACGTAGGAATTAGCCTCAAAGTTGTTTGTTACTGATGTTTTCTTCCTGAGGTAGGATTTTTAACATATTGCTTTTGTTTAGTGTTTCAAAGTGATGACGTGCTTTCTAGTGCAATTTTCCAATTTGTGGACGCGTTCTGAGTGCTGCTAGACTACGGTAAGGAATTAGGCAGTAGTATAAAAGGGGAAAGAGCCTGGCAGGGCTTAGTGAGGGTTGTGTCGTGCTTGCTGACTGAGCGGTTGAGTTTCGGCGTAGTTCTAACGCTTGCTAGGAATGAGAACAAAAATGGCAACTCTCCCGAAGTCACTTTGCAGTGTCCTGTGTGAACCTGAACGTGAGAACGAGGCCTTCTCTGTGCGCTGCGCTCAAGAAACGCCGAAGGACGACCGACTTCGGTTATGAGCATCATCGAGCGACATCCCTCCGGACAGCGGATGCAGTCCCCTGACCATCGGGATCTCCTTCTCCCGGCGGGGCGGTCTGTTACGTTTCGCCTACGACGCGCGGTATAGCGGGCGCGGATGCAACGGACGCCGGGGCTTCGTTCAAAGCGGCGGACATTTTGGCCCGTTCAGCGCTTCCGCAACGCCTCCCCGCCAAGCGCGTCCAGGCATGTTTCAATGCCACGTGTCTTCGTGTGCGCGCGTGTGTGTGTGTGTGCATGTTGGTGCCCACGCTTGTCAAAGCGCGGCAGCCGGGGAGAGGAGCTCCCCAACTGTGAAGCGAGGAAATCTGAGCGGCGCCGGCCCGGCGGATGCGTCACCTACTCCTCTCAACGTGCCCGAGCGGCGCCGTCACGTGCACCCCATCCAGAGCCGTTCCTTCTTGCCCTCAACTGCGAGAGTATAAAAGCAGCTGCCCCCGGACGCCAAGAGAGAGGCTTCGAATTCTTCCGTCGAGTAACGTGCTCTCCCGTCTCTCCACTTCGGTTGACCTGACCGGCCGCTCTTTTGCGATGCTAGAATAAACAAGTTCTGTTAGCAGTCGACTCATGCTTTGCCAGGACCTTCGGATGCTTCCAGTTGTGCCCCAGGCCGCCAGGCCAACGCTACCCTTGGGGCTTGCGACCCATTTGCAACAACGCCTTCTCCTGAGGCTCCGTCGAAGTTCGGCGGCACTTGCTAGTATGGCAAAGAACCCGTAAGACATTGTGAATAAAACCGCTACAGACACGGGACGGAGGGAGACAACACAGGGTTGTCGTCTCCCTCCGTTCCGTGTCTGTAGCGGTTTTATTCACAATGTCTCGCCAACTGGCCTACAACTTTACCCTGCTAAAGCCGTTGAAGTTGCCCCCACTGCATCAGTGGTCTGTACTGGGGACACTATCTCGAAAGTCCGGCAAGGCGGCGGCTGCGGCCAAGTCCAGATTCCGTCGTTGGGGTCGTCGTCGTTTATACCCCGCACCTTCCACAAATTTGTTACACTCTCTGGAGAGGGTTAAGGGGCTGCTTTAATGATCACCAAGGCACAAGAAACAGTGGAAATCGTAGGAGCGACATCGTCATCCACACTCGCTTATATATATATATATATATATATATATATATATATATATATATATATATATATATATATACCAACTGAAAGCTACCAACTACCGGAGCTACCAACTGAAATTTATCGCTCTGCGCAAGACACGCCTGCATGATTTGGAACTTACTCGAATGCCGTGGTTGATTCTATGTGATGTTCTCGCTGCACCTTGTGCAATCAGATTGTGTGCGCGACGCGAATAGTGTTCTACTTTCTGGGAGGTATGCGAGCACCAGCGATTACGCTGGAACTTTCGACGAGTCCTGTCTAACAGCCAAAGCACTTGACCCACAGATTATATTTTCGACGATTGACGAGTGTGCTCACCGCTGTCATTGTGCTGAACGTTACTTGTTTTGCTTGGCACCGCTTCGCCAAATACACAGTTTCGTGACTTGCGTCGTGCCACTGGAGTTGTTTACCGTCACTACAACGTGACAATATATATGGCCGAAAAAGCTTATGAGGGCAAGTTTTCTGCCATTGAACAGCATGCGTAGCGGTAGATAGAGAAGAAACGAAGCGTGTTCTCGCTTTCTCTCTTTCTTCGGGCGTCTTATACGGACTAGATGCAGTGCAGCTTGCCTGTAGGCTTCATGATCGAACGTGAGCATTCACTCTATCCATCGCCTTTTTTGAAAACGCACAAGCAAAGAGAGCAGTAGCTTTGTTGACACGTTTGTCGATACTAGCGGCTACGTGTGTAGGCTGTGTTCCAGTATTTGCCGTAGACATTTAAATATACAGCAAAGTCTCGTTGAAATTCTGACGAAGCCGACAAAGAAGTCATATTAAAAAAATAAATTACGGGGTTTTACGTGCCAAGACCACTTTCTGATTATGAGGCACGCCGTAGTGGAGGACTCCGGAAATTTCGACCACCTGGGGTTCTTTGACGTGCACCTAAATCTAAGTACACGGGTGTTTTCGCATTTCGCCCCCATGGAAATGCGGCTGCCGTGGCCGGGATTCGATCCCGCGACTTCGTGCTCAGCAGCCCAACACCATAGCCACTGAGCAATCACGGCGGGTGTAGAAGACAGATTTGCGAAGACAACATCGCAGTCAATAACGATGCAGTCTACATTGCTGTCCAAACAAGATGGCAGCTGAGCAGCCTTCCTGGGATGGAGGAGTAGGGGTGTTGCTTGCTGCAGTCGCAGTTAGCCTTACAAAAGTTGCCGGCAGTCAACCTTGATAAGCTCTGAAACACTTTGCAGTACAACTAACAATACCAGGTATCAAGAAAAAGTGTGCTACTGAAAGCTTGGAGAAAGTTCGCCTGAGCTAACAACAATTAAGCGTTTAGACAGGCCTTCTACTGAAAGTAAGCCATGCACGGTGTGTTTTTCTGAAGTTCTCACGTGCAAAGCGTTAAAATATAGCGTTAATATTTGTTTTCTTGTCTTTTTTCTTTTACTTTCTTCTTCTGTATTTTTTCTTTCTTTTTCTTTTCTGCGACACAAGTGGGCCATGGAGACGCGTTCCAAATGCATTCCATTACTTGGCCTCGAAGCTGTCTATTTAGCCCGTAAAGTAGACAGGCTTTAATGCGGGCTAGAAATTGAACACATCCAGAAAGATCTTTTTTCTTTAATGAAGATATACGCAACAAGCGTGAGTTTTCTACTCTAATTTGCAATACTCATTTGTGCCACTGTTTTCTTGCGTTGTGGTTGCGGCGATGATGATCCTGGAAACTCTAAGAAACCAGTCCGTGCGCTAAAAGAATTGAAAACTGCCCAGCATCTGCCATCCCTCACGTTTATGATTGTCACGCCTGCTACGTTTATGAGTGACTCTTATCAAGGAAAAGAAAAGGATGTCCAGCTGTGTAAGCAAGCCCTATCCCGAAAACTATGTGACAGTGAAACTTACCAAGCTTCTCGTGGTGCGGAAGCTTCGCGTCGGACATGCTCTGCGTTTTCTGCTGAACGAAGCCCGAATAAGCCCGAATGCAGTAGTAGAGAACTTATCAATCAATCAATCAATCAATCAATCAATCAATCAATCAATCAATCAATCAATCAATCAATCAATCAATCAATCAATCAATCAATCAATCAATCAATCAATCAATCAATTGATTAATTAATTGATTCTATGATTAAGTGTGTGACTTACGGCTCCTGCTATCCCATGAAACAATTTCTTCATGAGGGTGCCAAGTCCCACGCCCAGGAGAACAAAAGTATTGCCCCTTTCCTATTTTAGTGTGGTAAAAATATACTTTTATTCCATTCACAGAATGAATGCAGTTGTACACAATAAATAAAAAACGGATGCATTTACACGTATGTACAAGTTGAGTGGGGGGAGATAGAGCAGGAACGGTGAGAGAGTGACCACGTGGTGTTAGGTGGAGTAGCGTCCGGAAGGGAAGGATTGTCCGCGTCGAGAGCAGGTGACCAGTGGTGGGCGAAAAGTCCTACCAGCCGGGCACGTGATCCACGTGCACAACGGGCTTGATGACCGTCGAAATCTTGGCCACGGGCACCTTGATAATGCCGAACACCGGCTTCTGCACGTACTTGATGCGAGTGACGGGTGCCTTGACGTAGCGCACATCCACAAGCTTGGGGCCGTAGTCGAAGCCCTCGTGGCCGTAACCTCCGTGGCCGTAATGGTGGAAGTGGTGGTAGTGGCCGCCGCCATGGTGGTGCAAACCGGCCAGAGCACACGCCAGCAGCGCCGCCAGCACGATCAGCTGCACCAGGGGATAGAAGAACAGCGTTCAGCAGCCGTTGCTCGAGCGATAGCCGAAAGCAGATAATTTGCGCTTCCTGTTTGCAAAGACCAGCGCTACCTTAGGCCGAGGCGCAATTGTTTTTGAGGTATAAATATTCTCGTACTTTGCCACTCTGCGAGAAATTTAGAGGCGCAGTGTGGTAGTAGTTCTGTGCGACGGGTTTGCCGCAGCCATCTTTTGCTTCTTCGCGGATTCGGTGCTCTAAAGCTTTTGCGGTCAGGGGCGTATATGCGCCCGATGGCACAGTCTATCGTCTGGGTGCATTAAAAGGCGGTGACTGGTGTGCATCAAGCTACGCTTGGACCCGTGCCTTCTACAGTGTGTGCCGGGATCCCCGAGGGACGACGCGTCCAACGCAAGGTGCCTTGGGAAAGACAGCTGGCGGCAATCTTGTGACCGTGATCGCTAAAAGCAGTAGCGTGTGCACCCACTGCGCTGATACAGTTGTGGTGTGGCGCACGACGATGCGTTCAGTTCAGTTTTCGGCCTCGTTGGGGACTGAACGCGAGGAATCCTGCGTAATGAGTCTTTTGCACACGTTAGTGCCGAGGTGGCCGAAATTTAACGGGCACCCTCCTTGCTGTGTCATCCATACAGACTACCATGCAGCCTTAGGCAGTAAATTTCTCGCCCGTTCTCATATCAACTCACGTCTTCTGTTCAAACTGACGCGAACGCCTGGTAACGCATCGCGACTGCGGACAGTCGTGGAAGCAGGCGGGTAACATGCACCGCATAGTGATCGAAAAGATGCCATGACAGCCTCCGCGCCCCGACGTGCAGCCCTTGGGACCGACGTTTAGCAACAACTGAAAAGGTATCAAAGCGCGTGCGCTTCAAACAGCTGGAATTTTCCTCATTATGCTAGCCGTATTCTCTTTTTCTTTAAATGTACACGCGGTGCTTTCGGCAGGCTGCATTCCAGCAACGGTCACGAAGGTTGAATCACCATTCTGATTGGGTAAATAGTTGCCATCTCGATACAGACGTCGTCTGCTCAGACCGAGGTGTCGACAGGTGTCGATACACGCGCACGATCTTCGATCTTTTTGGGCTTTAGTACCGTTGAACTGGCAGCGCCCCCCCCCCCCCCCCCCCGCAGATTGATCAGAAAGCCGCAGAAGATGAGAAGCCGCAGGGACACTCAAAATCAACGCTAAGGCGGTTTAAACTTGGCAAGTATTCTTTCAAAACTCCATTTTCACTAATTTCCTGTGGGAGCGTTGATTTTTAATGAACAAAATTAGCCAAACTTTCTTTCCTTTCAAATGCAGTATGGTTGTCCCTTAGCGATAAGCACTAAGCTGGACCCGAGTGGACGTTGTCAAATCTATCACGTTACGGGGCGGGCTGGTGGTACAGCAAATTCAGGTTGGCACCTCTCACGTGAGAGTGGCCGTTTTACAAATGTCGAAGCGTTACTTGCTAATAATGCTTATTTGAATATTGCATTTTTGCGCACCTTTACGATACCATTATATATATATATATATATATATATATATATATATATATATATATATATATATATATATATATATATATATATATATAGCCTGTTTTTAGGCGTTACGTATCTTGGCCTCGTGCTGTCAATTTTGTGCTTTGCCCTGAACATTCGAAACATGCTGCTACTAGTCTTTTGTAAGATACTGATACATGTTCCTGACGCTTCTTACGTCTATTATTACTAATGATATAAACAGGTGCTTATATTTACCAGGTATAACTTTTGTTTGTTTCCCATCTGTATTCGTATACTGTTTCTTTTTTGGTCAGTTTACTCTAGTATTTCAAAGTTAATTGATGCGAAATGTTATTGAGGTTAGTTATTAATTAATGCGAAGTGTTATGGAGGTTAGTTAACGAAAGCCCAAAAGCAGGAAGGCAGGGACGATTCCTCACTTCTTTTGTATATACACCATATTCTTAAGGAAGGACTTGCTTCAAGGAAATGAACTGATTAGTCTTGTATCCTTGGAGGACAGGAACAATCGCTCTAGCTATGGTGCTTCGGGACAGGATAAGCTCACGTCGCGCACAAGATGCTCACGTTAGTTCACTTTATATTGATATTACGTTCATAGAGCCTGGAGCCGGATGATGGCTCAAATACAAAGATGCAACGAGCACGACACCTCCGCGGTCAAAAAAAAACAAAAAAAAAACAAAAAAACACGCATATATTACTTAGAAATATGAGACATTTCCAGCACTTCATGGGAAAAAGAAACACCATAGAACAGAGAAAATACGAAAGGACAGGAAGGGTGCTGGTTGCTCTGTTGTGCGTCACGCACGACTTTGCCCTGCAGCTCTCACCCTTTTCGCAATTGGCAGATATTATATGCGGCTCGTCCTTAAGACATTAATGCGGAAGTACGAGATGCATCCTCTTTATCATCTTGCCTAAGTGGAATAATGAAATGCCGCTGATTCGGAATCGTGGACCGTAGAACGTTGAAATTCAGACGTTGCGCGCTGTTGTACTTCCGCACCCGGCTGTCAGATACGGTGCGAGGGAATTTTGCGAGTTTCCGTACAAATGGGACTGCCAAATATATCCTTTGTCGACGAGAGGATCCCGGTCCCCGGCGCAGTGGGGAACTACGCTAACATAACGCACGCCTGAGTTACCAGGTGCCTTCTGATCCAGCGTGGCGACAGGAGTTCGGAAACAGACACCAGCTAGCTGGGGCAGTGGCTAGCAACGTGCCCGTATGCGCTGCTCAAACGTAGCATTCGGCAATATTCGCGTTGCCGAGCCGGCGTGCAGTCGCCGACGCGGAGTGGTCAAGCTCCGCCGTCGGAGGCTACGTGTGCTGGCGGAGTTGCTTGCACTCCACGCCCCGAGAGATGCGCGAAGGCCGTGCGTCGGCCACAGACGAGATGCACTACTCACGTGCGAGTTCATGGTGTGCTTGTGGATCTCTTTGGACGAAAGACGGTGACCATGACCGGGCTGGCCGTCGCTTATATACCAAGTTCAGTCGGGAGAGGGTAGAGCCACGAGGAACAGCCGAGACTGACCTAGAAGAAGGGGGGAGGGCCGTTCTCCCAAGGCCGCCCCATCACTTTCGATTTATTTTCTCACGCGGAAGCTTCGCCCCTTCCTGCATCCCGAACGTCGCGGGGAAAGAGATAGCCGCCGCCGCCACCGCCGCTTTGCTTTTCTTTCCACGGCTCCATCGCTAGGCGAGCGCACAAACGGAAAGGATCCGAGGGAGCCCGCCCGTGTTTCTATAATTTGCCCTTATCTGCGCACATCGTGGCCGTGATGCGCCCTGTGCTCGATTCTCTTCCCACACTTCCCCTCTCCCAGCACTCGCCCGCGTCTGCTCCGGCAGCCGCTGCCAGTAGCGGGAGCGCCTCTCATCTTCCCACCTTGGCTCTTGGAGTAGCAGACAACACAGCCCGTAGTAAATTTTGCTCGCCATTTCCCCATTGACGGCATATACGCACGACCCGCGCCGCTGTCGGCAAACCATAAACTCGCTTCTGAGGGGGAGGGAGTTCTCTGCCGCCTTTGTTTTTCTATTCGGCGTATGCCCGCAACTGCAAATGCTACGAAAAAACGCCGTAGCCTTTTCTCCTTAATTATTTCTCCTGTCACGTTGAGCCTGGGAGACCATGCATTGACGTCTCTGGCTCTCTGTTTTTGTCGCATGGGCTCTGAGCGGAAGGCTATTATTATCAGCAAAAGTCGGGGAAGAGCCTTCCGGAGATCAGGCGTTGAGACAAACAGCTCTGGCGTGTGAGTTCGTTGTGACCGATTAGAAAAACTGAAAAAAAAAATGGAAGCCGTCAGTGGTGGTTTTTCAGGGGCGATGTGTACAATCATCAATACGCGTGAATACAAGGCGTGAAGAAAAATGATTGCAATGGTTTGAACCAAAATTCTTGCCGACTCATTCACTCTCTAAAATAATCGGCTTTTTCTTTGTCTTTTTTGTTTGGCTTTGTTACAGAAATAAGAAATATGAATAATAAAGCAGTGGAGCTCCTGAACGCCAGTTATCGCTTATGTGCGCGCGTTCTCATCTACAGGCGCACATTCATTGAAAGATACTGGGCTAAAAGATGTTGCGTTATGAAAAAAAAAAGAAGCATGAATGGTCTGCACAATATCTGTCGTTGTTTCGCCAGTTCTTTGAGTGCTTGATTTGTTCGTAGCAACTCTGCTAAACTACTGAATGCCGGCAATACTTCAGGACCAATGAGAAAGGCCGAAAGCGACGCCCATATGGGGGATAATTTGTCTATTGTGGTATAAGTACGTAAAGATATTAAAACATTGAGGCGTTCGGGATTGATGAGGATAAAATAATGTTTCGTTTTGACCAGTTTACATTTCAAAGGGCTGTTATCAAGCATGCACACGTGCCATTTATGGAGTTAACTGTTGGACACGATGAAATCTATTTTGTGTCATCTGACAAAGGGAGAAATAGGTGTGCTATCTCTGACCGAGGAATGTGGTACACTATGCTTGAATACCACCGCAGAAGGTTTAAAAAAAAAAAACACTTATCTCGAACCTTTCATCGGTGGCCGGGAGTCATTGCGCATCATATTTTTTTACCGAGTCGACAACAGTACAATGACGGCGCATTTGATGCAAAAAGCATCCGTAACGCGGTCGCGAAGTATGATATGACTTTTCTCATAAAGAAGAAAAAGAGTGCGGTCTGTAGTGACCCGCGTTGTCGCCCACCTGATTATTTTCCGCAAGGTCAATGGAGTGAAAACTAGAGAAAGTCTCTGTTTTACTTTGAACTGAACTAAATGAAATTTTTATTCCACAAGTTGTCAAAAAAAAAAAAAGGGGGGCTTTGGCAAGGTCGACAATGCTTCCTGCGACAAGCGTGGCCGGCCGCGCAAGAAAACATGCTGTACGTACATTTCGCGCCACTATTTCCGCTCAGCGACGGTCGCTCGCGATCGCGCTGGCTCATCTCTGTCACGCCTTTGGGAGCAGACGATGTTGGTGTGCCGGCCCCTGCTGCCGTTGCAGCAGAAGTGGACGCGAAGGCGCTGCTGAGCTCTTCCTGATGTCAAGTCACTTGTCCAGACAGCTCTCGCATTGCAGCGCTTTGTTCATCCCTGCCGTGCTTCGGTTCTCTCTTTTCATGCTCGCTTCATTCTGCCGCCGTTTGCGGCTTTCCCTCCTCCGCTTTGTCTAAGTTAGCAAACCGCAAATACGGGCTGTTCTGTCGCTGATATCTCGTCTTTTTCCCTCCCAGTCTCTTATGGTTAGCAAGCACACGCACGCACGCACGCACGCACGCACAAAGAAATTGCACAGGATGACCATTTTTAATCAAATAGCATACCAAACACGCAACACAAGCGTAAAATTGAGTATGCTTATTTATTTATTTGTTTAATTATTTATTGCACCACAACGATGTCTGCTTGGGAAGTTACAAGGGCAAATGAAAAGGCGTCAAAGCGCTAGTTGTTTGTGCATGATGCTATGGACTTGACAAAAACAATTGTAACAAATGACACTATATAATTTGAAGCCAAATTGAAACAGATGAAATAAGTTTCAAGTCGACTACTGCCAGCTGACATTTAAGTAGCTATATATAGGCGAGGAGTGCAGAAATATAACTCCAGTCTCGAGTAGCACGCACGAAGAAGGATTGTTGTAAAGTGGTTGTGAGGAGCGTTTCTCATAATAAGCAATTTACAAGATTCTCCTATAGAAACGAGTTTGCCCTCTGTGCATCGTTGAAAGAAATTGCCGAGACGAAATTGCAGCACTCTATAAAATAAACAGGTGTCAGTGCCAGCTGAACAAAAACAGAGTACACAGCCCACGACACGGCGCAGCCACTCACGCAAAAACGTATAATTGGGTGGCGCGAGAATCAAGAGGATCTTGAATTCCAATACATAGGTTATGCGATAAATGAAAAAGCTAGCGTGGAAAGAGGCGTGACCAATACAATGTAAAAAAAGACAAATATTGAAAATATGCGTAAGGAGTTATGTACAGCATGAAGATAATTGCTCAGGAATGACAAGCAGTGTTGTATGGAATAGAAACCGTAGAAAGAATCCTCTTGAGGAAGTCTGATGATTGGAATGATCGAAATGAGGGTGCCAACAAGGACTCTGGTGTGACAAGGAAAAATAGTGCTGTAAACGACGTCTGAGGAGCGGCGCTCAAGAAGAGGACTCTGCAGCAAAGTTTCGAGAGAGAAGGTTGAAGTCCTTTGTGCACGTATAAAGAGAAAGGACGAGCGCTGTATCGGCGAGAAAACAGTGGTGATTGAGTCTGGTGGCAAAAAGAGAAGAAAAAAAGATAAAGAAAAAAGAAACAAAAGAGAAAAGAACGTGCTCAACCAAACAAGAGGGAGCGAAACAATATCCGGACAGTTCTGAACGACAGGGCTATTTCCAGAGCAAAGACACGACAAACGAGAAGACAAAACAGAGCGCTGACTATCAACTATAGTGCTTGTTGTTAGCATCTGCAGACTATGCATATATATGCCTTACTAAAACATACGAGCAAAGCATGAGCTCACAATGCACACTTTTGGCGCTCAGAATGTTACTGCATACTTGACACGTACGTAAGAAGTAAATTCAAGTTGCATTTTTTAACAATGAAACGGCAGCCATCCTGACCAAGGCTCTGCAATTTATCTTGCTTCTGTTATTGCTCACGTCAGCCTGTCGCTAATTATTATAGTTAAATATGCGTGTAGGGCAGGCTGACATATGGGTGATGCCTGTCAGCTACTGCTTCTCGCTTAGCCAGCGAATACATATATCAGACTTTTAACACCCGCTTACCTAGGTTTAGGTGCACGTTCCGCAGTTCCTCACTACGGTGTGCCTCACAATCAGATAGTGGTTTTGGCACGCAATACTCAATAATTTAATTTTATCAGGAAGTGATCTGCACCGTATTCAAAAATCAACACAGATCACTATAAAGTCCGTATAGTGTGTATGCATGCAGTAAGACAGTCATTGGCCAAAACTCTAGGAGTTCCGATATATTGCATATTGACCTGCTTGTTGAATTTAGTCTTATTTTTTAAAGTAGGAACTGTTACTAGCATACATTATTAAGTAGAAAGCCAATGTTCATAGCTTACGACTCGGCTCCACCTTTATTTTGCGCGCGATTGGGCGCCATGAAGTGGCACAGTGTGATTGTGCTGATGCGTACGAAGACGCATATCGCCTCCTTCTAGAACGCCTTAATCACGATGCAAATAGACGCCGACTGAAATCATCACTGAGAGCATTAAAGGGACACTAAAGGAAAATATAAGTTCATCTGTATTAGTAAATTATACTTGTTAAAGAATTAAGAAAACAAAAAAGGAGCTGTTGCCGTAAGAAGATTTTTGGTTATCCAGAAAAGATGCAAAAAACGCTAGGCCGATGGCGACGCCACCTTGAAGTTTCCTCGCACCAGCTCGCTAAGACGTCGTGAATTTATTCGCTCTTTTTCCTTGGACAGTTTCTCTTTAATGTCATTGTGTTGTCGTCACTGTTATGTTGTGATGTCGTTGTGTGCGCATTAAGTGGTCTTCTATGCGCATTCTTCTACACAAACCACGTGCGTAAGTGTACATAACTATAAGTGCAGTTTACTATAGAGGGTGATAATTATTAAATTTTACGGAATTTTTAAAAATCGCCGGTTGCAAATAACATTATTCTTGTCCTTGAGCTATATTCGAAGAGGCGGCCATTACTAGCATGAGAAATCGAAATAAATATTCAACTAACTAGCACATATTGGCTAATTAACTTAATTACCTTACGGCACATATTGCAATTTACAAACTGTAGCCGGTGAGCTTGCTAGACGTATCCACTTGAAATGAATTTCCAGGATGACACCAGTTTCGACACATTATTACCCAAAATGTGGGACGAAATAAATGGGCGTTCCAGTTACTTTTATGCGTCGATGCATAACAGCGTTTTCTTAAAAAAGTAAGTGCAACAACAGTGCCTTTTTACGGTGACTTTGATGGCGCAAATATTGAAACTGACGTCATTCTGGAAATTCATCTTAAGTGGGTACGCCTTGCAAACTTACCGGCTACAATGAATAAATTTCAATATGTGCCGTAAAGTAATTAATTCAAAAGATAATTAGTGGACTTTCGTTAATTAGTTGAGTATGTGTTTCGATTTCTCGTGCGTGTCCGCCTTTCTGAATAGTCCAGCTTAAGGACTAGAATTATGTCATCTGCAACAAGCGATTCTTAAAAATTCCGTAAAACATAAAATTGATCAGCTTGTGTAGTATCTATTCGTGAGACAAGGAATAACCAGCGCTATATTAGTGCGTCATCATTTCACCAAGTGAATAATGAAAAAAAAAGAAAGGATTAAAGGGAAAATCAGACATCCACCCGTTCGTAGCAAGTGCTACAAAGGAAACCCATACGGGTTCCTCGAAAGAAAAGCCTCATAGTTGAAGAAAAATTCGTCCTGGTCCGGGACTCGAACCTTTGGGTTTCCTTTTGGTTTCCTTTGTAGCAATTGCTACGAACGGGTGGATGTCTGATTTTCCCTTTATTCATTACTTCTCTCCACCTTCCGGGTTTCCGCAGAACTACTACGTCAAACTCTTGCCTTTGCTTCGTGTTGTCGACAAATTCGACTCCTCTCTGCCATCTGCTAGCCGCCTGGTTAGCTCAGATGGTAGAGCGACTGCCCCGGAAAAACGGTGGTCCCGGGTTCGAGTCCCGCACCAGGGCGAATTTTTCTTCAACTACGAGGCTTTTCTTTCGAGGAACCCGTATGGGTTTCCTTTGTAGGAATTGCTACGAACGGGTGGATGTCTGATTTTCCCTTTATTCATTACTTCTCTCCACCTTGCGGGTTTTCGCAGAACTACTACGTCAAAAAAAAAAAAAAAGAAAGGATGAAGCTTTCATGAAGCGGTTAATGAAATGCTATAAGTTTGCCCATTTCATTCCTGCGTCTGTGGTTAACCGATGGTCGCCAAATGTTGATGATGATGATTTCCATACTATGGTACATACCTACAACAGGTGTTTGGCCAAGAAACGGACGGTATACATTTAAAGTAAACTACCAATTATGAAGAGCCCTCGAAAAAAGAAGCAGCAAAGGATCCCGTTGAAGGAGCTGCCTTTCGGATAATCAACCCAGCAGGTTTATCGTTTCTATTTTTTATAGCCTTTGGCGCAGGGGGGGGGGGGGGGGCGTTCAACAAGCATAAAAAAATGCAAAATGTACAAAGCATATTGTCCCATATATTTGACATGTCGAGTTTTATACCTTACATTGCTGATTTAGGCGTGGGAAACTTAACGCAATCACTGTAGCCGAGTTCTTGGCACGCCTGAGTGAAATTTCCAGTTCTGAATGGCTCAGCAAACCAATGATAAATAATTAATTACTCTACTAATTAATTTATCTCAAGTAGCATTTCATTGTTCTTTTTTTATTTTTTTATTTGCATTCGATGCATTTGATTGCATTTTGATAAGGGCTCCTGTGCTTACACTTACGTGCACGTTAAAGAGCATCACGTGGGTCCACATTCATCCGCAGCACCATCCACAGTAAGCGGTGCCGCTCATAACCCACTGTGAAGTTTTAGGACATTACAAACACCGAAATTTATTACATTATTTGGGTGGGATGCAAAATTTTTTCAGCAGAGTCAGTTCAAATGTTACTGATAGCAAATTGACTGATTCTCATAAGCAATACATCGTTTGTGATATGAATTAAAACAATGAATAAATCACTTAATTGATATTCAGCTAAATTCTCGCTGTGTACTGCTGAGCGAGTTGCAGCAACTTGATAAAATGTTGTTGTCGCCACCAAACCGCAACAACAACTCCTCTGTTTGTTTTGCTTTTGTCTCAATAAAAAAGAAAGAAAAAGTCGTTTCTCGAACTGCGTTCAACGAGTTCTTCTTTTTCCCGAAAGGTCGAGCTTCAACTCAGTACGAGGCTCACAGAGCCCTACTAGAATTCTTCGCAAGCACGGGTGCCCCTTCATATTCCCTTTCCTTTTTTTTCTCTCTCCTCTTCAAGAGCACATGCGTGGTGCCCCTTTCAGGTGATAACTGCTAGCTCTCTTCTCTTTCTCTCTGTAGTGTGCTTATATTTGTTTACACGATTATTAACAATGACCTCTATAAGGTAATCAAAGGACACTTCGAAATAAACATCACAAGTGTAACCACGTTCGTCCAGACACGTTACTCGACAAAGACATGACCTCACAATAGCTCTTTTTTTCGTGCAGCGAACGATTGTTTCAGACATTCTTTTCTTCCTCGAACAGGCAATGACTGGAATGCACTAAGAAAGTGAGGCCTTAGAATCCCCAATTACACCATTTGCGCCTCATTTGGTGCCATGCTGAAGTGGTATTAATGCATGCCATGATGCTTTTCGTTGCTTTTGGTATAGCCTTGGCTGCTCAAGCTTGAGCCTCTATTCGCTTTCAGCTATTTGGATTTGAAAAAAAGTGATCTATGTGTATTTCCTACCCTCTAAAATTCTCTATGGGAACTCCACTATAAATGAAGTTCTACAAACACTTCCAATTCGCTGACGCCTCTTTGCTTGCTTCGAATACGGCGTGCTCATCCACAAGGATTCGCACAGGTTCTTATTGACGTCGCAGCGTCACATCCAGTTCGGATCGAGTTCTCTAAGTTCAGTTCATTGGCTTTGTGCCATCAAAAGGAGCGTGCTTTCAAACGTTCAATTTGCAGAGTTGTATCTCCTACAGGTGCGCGATGACATCACGGCATACTGTGAGCATGATAGAGGCGCACTATGCAATTTCGAACACGTTATCCACATTTTTCTTTAATGTTATTTTTACCGGCAGTTTGTGTTACGCGTTGCCAAAAGCTGCGTTACGTCAGCTGGGGGCAGGTTCATCAAAGAAGAAGAAGAAGTCTTAATAACTCGACTTCCTACCCAAATGTCGGGGCTTTTGGACTTTGTATAGCGTTGAACACTAAGAGCACAAAAAATTATCTTCCCTTTTTGTTTTCTTTTCTCACGCGCTTTCTTCCTTGCACTTGACACATGGACACGTTCGTACTAGCTATAGAAAAGTGAAACGAGGTGATTCCAGCTTTTGAGCATTTTCTTATTTTCCCAGAATGCTTCATCACTCTAAACTGATTTAGTGTTTCCTCTTTAGTGTCCCCTTTAACGTCCCAAAGCAATTCATTTGAAAAGAAAGGTGCTTTAGGGATAGGAGGCTCCGGATTAGTTTTGACTAAACCCTGTTTCTTAGCGTTTCTTAAATTTCTTAGCGCGCAGCCAGGAGCCTTTCGAAATGCGGCTGCTGCAGCCGGGAACGGAAACCGCGAACTCTTTCTCGTCACCCAAGCATCAGAGTCACGTGGCGGGCAGCCTAAATTTTAGCTTGTATGCCGAAGCTGCGGGTAAATTAATTTGTTCCCGTGGTTCCTGGGGTGAGTTTTTATGTAACGCATGTGGCCGGCATACATGAAAGATAATGCGGTGTAATCCGCTATGTTATGCAGAAATATCGGGCATTAAGGTTATGGGGTTTTTATTTATCTATTTTTTCGTTAGCGCCGTGGAGGAGGGAAATAAATGATAGTGCCGGCGAAAATGAATCGTCGCGATTCACTGAGCTTTCGTGCGTGAAATGGCCTATTAGGTTCAGTAAATCTGTTTCAAGGTAAACTGCCTCGCGTTTAATTCGGCAGCACCCAGTTTTTGACAGCGAGAGAGATCGATGGGCACTTGACATGGTCGTAAAATGTCAGCCTATAGCTGCAGACTCGGCTTATTATCCGCGGTGGGAAGGACAAAACGTGAGCTACGTATCGACGCGCGATCACGCCCGCGTAGTCTGTACACGCATGCACTCAATAAGAGTTGTAAAATGAATCGGTGAGTATTTCGGCTTCCTTTGCTTTTGATTAGGAAGTAATATGTGTAGGCCACGTTGAAGGCGTCCAGGACTGGATGTGCCCCCTGGCTAATGCCGTTCCACATTGGGAAATCGCATGTCTTATTCGAAGGTCGATAAAGCGTTTGTCTTGTTTGATGCGAGGCTACGAAGACATTCTGTGCGTCACTCCAGCGATAACACTGAGAGCGTAGTGTAGCAGTGGATACAGTGTAGTCACTCTGTGTGACATGAAGAGATAAATTAGACCGATATTTAGGTCCATATTTTTTCGCGTATGCTGGATCAGCGATCATACAGCCACCCTAAAGTTGGGGAACAGGTCTCGTGCGCGGATCAGTAGATGGTAAATTCGTCATGTCCCCACGACTTCCGTGTCGTTGTGCATATTTAAAAACATAAAATTTCCGCTCACATTTCTTTTGCGTTAAATTTCTTTATGTTCGAATACGCACAATGAGCATTTTCAGGTAACATTTCGGTGAAGTATATGTTACAACAACCACTTTGACGTTTCATCATAAATCAATTGCTTTGGAGAGATTGAGGTAGAAAATACCTCAGCTATTTAATTTATCTCTGTTCCACAGAAATAGTGATAAATTAAAAACAAGAGATCCGAGTTCCACGGTGTAGGTTTCATTAAGTGCCTGACTGGTCCCACCACGCTCAGCAGATTCACGATACTTTCGTCTTTCGCGTTTGGTGAAGTAGTCTTCCATGTACTAGCATGAACGGAAAGATCAAGCATACTTCTCAGTGCGAGCTTAGGCAACAGTAGAGAACATAAAATGCACCTGTGTATACAACTCCATTTATCACAAGAAGTGATCTAAAACTGGGATTAGTAAGTTTTTTGTGAGGAGGTGCTAGCCTTTATCTGCACTTGACTCGTTTTTGAACAATTCTATTCGCAGTGAAAGAGCACTTGCCCAGCTGTCCTAATTTATTTGCTAATTTTCTTTCTGCAAAAATTGTTGGCACCAGAGGACAACCACGTTTGGCACGTTTAACAGTGGTCGAACAAGGAATGTCGCTGAAGCCAACGTTTCTACAAGGGGAGTTGTCTTCGCCAGGCCCATGGTGAGTTTTGCGTTTGGTCTGTTGGTCTGCAAATCGTTTATAAGCGTTTTCATGGCAATAATTGTATTATAGCCCGTGTTGTGCGTCAAGTCATCGTTCCCACCGTGAATGACAAAATGTGTGATGTACCGTAGTGCAGAGGCAATGGGATCTTGAATGTCGTGTGTCATGGCGGCGCTCTTAAAGCTGATATGTGGGGCATGTTTTCCTTGTGGGAAGTGCTAGTGCATCGTACTCGCATTGACGGTAGCTTGTTAAAGCTGCGTGTCTCAAGAAAAGCCGGGGACACTCACGTTGTTCTGTCGGTAGAACTAAAGAAACAAGATAGAGGTTCGCAGGGAAATGACAGTGTTTCGACAAGGGGCCTTTACAACATTCCTTGTTCGGCTACTGTTAATCAGCCTTCATCTTCCTGCGAACCTCTCGTTCTCTGTCTTGTTTTGGATAACCACCTTTGACAGGATTAGGCAAACAAGTGATATACGATGAAGCAAGAGAGAGCATAGGGGAAATCAATTGTTACTGTTCAGTTGAAATAAAGGAATAATAGGCACCGGCTATGGTGGCTCAGTGGCGATGACATTTTGCTCCTGAACGGGAGATCGCAGGTTGGATTCCCGGCCACGGCGGCCGGGTTTGGATGGGGGCGAAATGACAAAAAAAAAAAAAAAAAAAGGGGGGGAGGGGGAAAGAAATAGAAAAGGCGCTCGCGTACTTAGATTTAGGTGCATGTTAGAGAATCACAAAATGTCAATATTAATCCTGAGCCCTCCACTACACTGTCTTTCATAACTCGCTGTGCAGTTTCGGGCCGTTATAAAACCCACATCTTAGAAAAAAAAAATGAAAAGGTAAAGAGAAATGAAAGTGAATGAAACGATTTATAGCAGCAGGGTGGGAGACGGAATGTGCCTTTTGACATTTTCCACATTACTCATGCAGTACTTACCAGTTAGGCTACCGCTGCGGCCATCCTCCCATTCGTTTTATTTATTGGCCGGTTGCCTGCACCTGAACTCACGTGCTGCGTGACACATCCTGCACATCAAACACATCAAACACATCCTGCACTTAAAAGGATGTGCATCTGCCACCTTGGTCCCCCATAAGTGGCGTTGGCAAACAACACTCCTAGGGATAATCTTGCACACATGCTCAAATACCCAAAGTAAGCGGACGACGCGTTAGCTTAGCTGGTGAAGCATCGCACGCGTAATGTGGGAGATGTGGGTTCGGCTTCCACCTGCGGCAAGATGTCCTGTCGTCTCTTTTAATTTCCGTTTTTCTTATTATTTTTACATTTCGATTAAACATAACAAATAGTTTTGCCTATGCTTTCTCTGGTTTCATTGCCTCTATTTTTCGCTATATGGTTGTGAGTGACAAAAGATTGAGCCCCTCGGATCCCCTTATTGTTCTGGCTTATTACGAACAAGGGAAACCTCTGAGAATCTCTTCATGTGCACGTTAAAGAACCCCAGGTGGTCGAAATTTCCGGAGTGCTCCACTATGGCGTGCCTCATAATCAGAAAGTGGTTTTGGCACGTAAAACCCCATAACTTACTGAATCTATTCAGAATATTCACACAGCATGACAATCACACTCCATGTAGAGATCCAAACTGCGCCGGACTGGCACTGGCAGCAGGAAAACGGGTCACAGTTTAGCAATTCAGCACAATGGTACCAGTGTACAAGCGGTGACGACTGTCAAGCTACCTTGGACACTGCATTCACTGAGCATTACTATGGATATAGAGAACATGCGCAGCCATAAGTATCGCTATTATATAGTTTCGCTGTTGTCAGTCGCCGGTGCCAAACAACTCACGTCCCGTGCCTTGTGATATAGTTATAACGTTACTTTTTATTATCTTAAATATTCTTGAATGCGAAAACCTGGGTGGTTAAACACCGTCTACGTAAATGCCAGTAAAACATGGGGATCATCAGTGGGCTCCAAACTACGGCTGTTCAGAGCGCTTGTTCATCGGATGTCTATGCTACAGTTCCCCAATGCTCTCCTTCACCTGTAAGTCAAATCTCCAGGCACTTCGGAGTGGGCAAGTACAGTCACTCCGCGTTTTTTTGGGACATTCAGTGAAGCGCTTCTACAACCAGAACATTTCATGGATCGAGACCATCCGATCGCGACGTGCATTACCATCGACAAGCTCAAAGCTCAGGGCGCACATTCGCCATATTTCACGGATGCCGTCAAACATCTTGTTTGTATGCCAGAAATACGACCACGGGAGTCATTCTCCACCGTCGTCAACGCACTTCCTTCCTCCCTGCCATCGGGATTTATACCCTCAGCGCATTTATCGTCATCCTTGTGGCGTCCACGGCGATGTGCACATTTTCGGCCAAGCAATGCGAAAGAAGGCTCATCGACTTACCTTTGCCTTGAAGCAAGCAACTTCGGATTGATTATTTGCATGCTTTTTATACTTTGACCGCGTTCGCGTGAGCATCTATAATTATTTCCGCTCAGACGAGCTCCACCGGCGTAGTGGTTATGCCATCAAGATGAATCAACATCAAATGCAGTATTTCTCCAGTCAAAACATCGACGGGTTAGGAGATTGTCGTTGATTATATTAACCACGACCGACTAATCGGTGGGAAATATTCTCCGAGTCAAATGCAGCTCTACAGTGTCCTTTATCAGTTATTTGTCGCGGGTCCTGTGTAGAACTTGTGTTGGAGACAGGAGAAACGCCCCACTACGTGCTCACACACACACACCAAAAAAATATCCTGTTTCAGTGGCGGCCGGGATATTGCGGTATCTCCGGCAACGACCTCGCCGACGAAGCTTCGAAAAGCACATGAAGGAATAAATTCTGTTCCGTCCGAGAACTGACGCAGTCCAGCGCCTAAGCTAGCTAGCGCATGATTTGACATTACAGAAGTGGCACGCACCTGACTTTACTCACCATTGTTTGCATCCACTCGACCGTTCTATGCAACTAGACCTGGAATTCCCCGCAGTGAACAAGCAGTACGCCATTGCTTGCGACAGAACGTTGTATTCACCAATGCATACTCTTTCTTGATCGGAGTGGCCGAGAGCGCAGCATGCAATGCCTGTGGTAGCGAAAAAACTGCAAGAGCCCTTCTGTCCTTCGAAAATGAGAGGCTTGCCCCCCGCACCGCTCTAAACTAGCTAGACGGAAGACCTGTCTCGTTGGGCAATATCTTGCAGTTCGCATATCATAGCTACAGAAGGCTACAAAAGCGCTGCTGCGATTCATGAAGGCCGCCGGACTAAGCGACTGTCTGTGATACAGCGATGGGAATTTTCATTACTTCGGCGACTCCAGTGCACCTCAATTCTTGACATTCCATCCTTCTCTTAGATTTTCCCACCCCTTCCTCATTTCCGCAATGGAGGGTATCCAAGCAGGATCAGTCCTGGTTAACTTCCCTGGCTTTCATTTATCCTTATCTCTTTCTTTTTGTCTAATTGTTCTTGCAGTATTATCAATTCTCAACCTAAAATAGCAAGGTAGGCTATTTCACGACCGGCTATTCCAAAGGCTCATTGCCGATAAAACAAGGCTGCGCATAGATGAAAAGAAAAGGAACGTTCAGAAGAATGCAGAAAAAAAAGCGCTACGCGTACACGACACACACTACAAGCGCAGAAATGTGCATAAATAAGGAGTCAGCATGTATGTTCTGGAATTGACAGCTGGAAGCACGAGTGAACCTTAAGAAACAACCGCCGGATAATGAATATGGGGGGAGGCTTAACAGAGCCTTCCTGGCGAAAGAGCGGGGTCAGATGTTTGACTGGTGCTTGGACGTTTTCAACTTCAGCCGCACAGCAGCTATGTTTAAGGTTAACAGGTACCTACTATATATGATTTTAAATCGCAACCGTTCTTGCACTTATGTGCTACATGCACTTCCAGAACACACATTTAACGACTGGTTGATAACACTGAAATGACAATATAGTTCAAACAAGCTTCTATGTACTTTATAATCACTTTGTCCCTGTGAAGTTAAGTCAAATGGTGGTTAAACAGACAACCACTTAGCAACTTGCATGCGTATAGTTGCTTTTTCTATCCGCAAATATAAAGTTTTTGGTATAGGGAGCCCACAATTTGGGTAGCTGGAGGTAGCGTGTACAAAAGTATGTGTATATAAAGTACAAAAGAACCGAAGCAATGGTTGGGTTCCGCGCATAGACAATATCGTTCACACTTTGGGTGCGCGAAACCTTGGGTATACGCTTTTTCTAAAACTCCCTGATATATATGTGTGTGTTCGCGCGTTTCGAAAATCAGTCATACTTTCGGAAGAACTACAGCAGGGGCCTTATAACGTAAAACTATTCCAATATGTTTTTATTCCAATGCCCTGACGTCAAGTTTGCGTAACCGCCGACGCAAGCATCGGGCGGTGACCCGCAGGGTTCTCTGAAGAAACCAATCAAACGCTCTTCTCATTTATAGGAGGTCACTTTTGTTTGCTTTAAAAACAAATAACATTGTCTACACTGCGCGGCTTGTCTTATCTAATTGACTGAGAAGAGGCGAGGAGCACGCTCAAGTGGAGAGGCATTCGATGGGGCCGAGCCAGTGCACTGAAAATCGATAACCGAACGAGGAGGGTGGTACAGGCGTCTGCGATTGGGCCGCTTTCCCTTACTTAGCTGGTGGTGGCTGGTCGAAAATCACGACGGCATGCAACGGAAAGTTAAGAATGGTGCTAAAACGGCTCCTCAGCGAAAAAGAGTTGGCAGAGCGAGGTCGTAAACGTGCCGAAAGTGCTCGAAAATGTTACACGGCCACGCAAAAACATTTATTGTATGCAAATAAATCCATGGTCTCCGGCAGGTGCGAGTAGCCAGTGCCTGAGCGATCGGCGGCGGCTATCTCTTATTCCTTTCGGAACGGGGCAGCCTGCGGCTATTCAGAAAAAAAACAACAACAGTTTTGTTCGGCCTATTAATGCATCTTTAATGCGTACACGTCACTTTGTCGCGGTGAGTCTTTGCGGTTTTGTGACGTCGCGTGACAGGCAAGTGAAGTGGGTACGGCCCTAAATCTTTTGACCAATAGCTGAGGTCTAATGGCGAAAAGGCGTAGAATCAGAAATAGCTGTTTTTTGTTTCGTTTGGTCGAATCATGCATAATCAGCGTGTAACGTCATATCAGACGGGGAGCTATCGCGGTTTTCATGACATCGCGTCACAGAGAGGCGACGTGGGGGGCGGTTCAAAAAGTTTTCGACCAATCTCGGAGTGCTGATTGCAGAACTGGAATAAAAAAGTTTGGAATAGCTTTACGTTATTGTGTCCCAGCACTATACAGTGCGATCGCGGTATTCGTTCAGGCAGCTGTATTTGTGTTTTGTACAAACGCGAGGAAACATTTTAGTCGTAGCGTGTTGATGACTGCTGAGCGACTTCGGTTGGCTGTGGGCGCTATACATTGTCAGTTAATGCCCGTGCGTTATGGAGTTTTCCTTCTCCATATTTCATTTAAGCACTTCCAAGGTGCGGCGATACTGCGTTCAACGGGCACGTCCGTTTATTATTATCCTACCCTTTGTGGGAATGCCCCGCGAACTCCGCTTTCAGAAAGACAATACTTTGGAAACTACCAACCAGCCAGCGTCCCGGCACCTGGGAGGAGCGGACCACTCCGCCACGAAAATTTGAAAGAATATGGTGGCCGTTTCTGGTGCAGCACGTCAAGAACGTGCCGGGCCTGAAGGCATGAACCTACCAAGACGCCCGGACTGGGGCCTTGGTTCCCTTGGGAGTAATAAATGTTATTTGTCTTTCCCTGCGTCCATATCGACGACTGGGATTTTCTGCCGTTCACTTCTCATTAACAGCGATTGTTCTTCGTGGCGGCGAAAAAAATTATATATATATATATATATATATATATATATATATATATATATATATATATATATATATATATATATATATATGAAGAACGCCATCAGTATTTGTTCGAGACACGTCGGCAAAGCAAAGGCCTTTTACTTTGAAGCTCTGAGTATAGTATACCTACATCATGCCGTCATTAGAACGGAAAACATCGTTTAAATTAATTTGATTTAAAATTACTATTCTTCGTTTAGTGGGCGTCACATGGGCAATGGTACAAGCGGTCTCTGCGAGTGTGACCGGTCAGAATATTCAGAATATTTGCCATGCGGGCTCAAGCCCTAAGCTGAGGCAGTTTGGCACTCGAACCATGGGAATTCTGGTTTCTGAGTTACGATTTGTGAAGGCCAGCGACAGCCTTATCCCTCACCACACGGAAAAAAATTGTGAAGCTGTCAAATTGAAATTAAGGAAATATACAAAGACGGAAAAATTTATGATATCCAAGACTGTACCTTTCTCTCTTTCTCTCTTGTTGGGGAAAACGCTATATTTGAAGCAAATATACTGCTCTTGCTCTTTAAGAATTATGGTGATGAACGCAGCAATTTTACATTTGCGTGAGTCGTGCGTAATCTTTACGCAGCAGATGGGACTAAGGCGAAATGCCATCACTAACTGCTATGTGGCGCTGAATAAAGCATATTGAGAGTTTAAACGTTGTGAGCTTGATGCTATGTCTGTGCTCGGGGCTGTGTTCTTGAAAGGCCGTAGGTGTCAGGCACTCGAGCGGAGCCTTCATTGGTACTCATGCCGTTGATCACCGCCTGTCCTCGGCCACCCTGCTGGTCATTTTTATTTATGCTGCTGTTATACATGTCTTTAAGTTGCTAGCTCCTGACACATCTCGTAAGTAAATGAAGGCCTACGCACTCCCTGCTGTGACGTTATTTAGGAAGCTCCCATCGAAAATCTGAACAGAAGAGCGCTGGTTGTCGCTGGCGTCTCCCATTGAGCAGCATGGTATGTGAGATAGGACATGCTCTATTCTCGTGCCGGCCGCGTCAAAACGCGCCAAACACCGCCGGTCACGTTGACAGCGCCGCTATGCTGCTAGACTGTAGAGCGTCCACTGTTCGCCGACGTCGCGTAACTGCGCCACGCGTGAAGCGCGTCCGCATTACGCCGGACTACATTGGCGCCTTGAAAAGTGTTGACTGAATTTGGCAAAGCTGGAATGTCTTTGTCCACGGGCTTATCGCTTATGTTCGCGAGCTCAATTTTCGACACTCTGGAGGAGGCCCTCCATTATTGTCACCGTTAGCATTTTGTCTGTAACTTGCTGCATGTAGTTATTTCTTGATACTGGTGACGTTCAACGTTTTATTATGTTGCTGCTGTGTCAGCATGTTTTGTCGGTATATTCGAATTTGCTCTGCTGCTTTTAAGATAGAAAACCAGTAACACTTCTTGTCTCATTTTCTGTTTCTGTTGTCGCATCCTAAACCAAAAACAAAAAAATGACTCGGGGGGGGGGGGGGGTTCCTGCATTTCTGCTGTACAGCTTTATATTAATTTAGTTTATGTGGTTACTTCTGTTATTCTCAGGTTTCTAACGGTGCAAACACTGCCTGTATCTTTGTATTGTTATTTACTTTGTTCTTACTAAGCTAATTTCAATATATATCTTTTACGATTTAAGATTTGCTGCAACTGGCTTATAACGGCTAGCTGTGCCTCCTTCAAGCAGTTTGAAAAGCTTTTAGCTCAGGCAGACAGCCACACGTGTCTGATAAATTAAGTAAATTGAATGAAATTTGCTGCAAAAATCCACGAATAACTTCGACGAAGGCGACTTCGCAGCGCGCACAGACCGAAGCACCCGCGTAGAGTGAGAGCCGTTGTCAACGGTTCCATTTTTCCTTTGTCTCCTGGCCCGACCACCTTTGTCATTCATCGAAGCCAAGTGAGAGCCTCTTCGTGTCATTCCAAACCCTTACGCGTTGTGCTGGTTCCAGCTGGACGTCGAGCAAAATAACCACAGGAAAGGAGTACAAAGTAGGCCAGGAAAACGAAGCAAACGCAGAAGGCAACTCTCGGCACCTCTGAGGAGGGATGGCAGGAGAGGAGGGCGCGCACAAACCAGGTAAAAGCAGTGGTTATGCACGTGCCACGTCTTTTGAGAAAGCGCTGTCAATGACCCGTACAGCACGTAGCCGGCGGGGCATGGGAGATGCTTACGCCCCAAGCGGGCTTCGGCGATATCCTTTGTTTCTAATAGGCTAGCGGTCAGCGACATCTTTCGCCTGCCGTCCGCGGTGTTCCCTTTTCGCCGTCTGTTCCGCCAGATGCTTGTCGCGTCGACTGACGTCGTACTCGTGCGCGACAGATCCGCGTGCGCGTGTAGACTCCTAGGTAAAAATGGGCGGAAAATGTAATCGTCGATCGACAGCTCTTATACTTTTTGAGTCGACAGAAGTTACTTCCAACTTAGTGGATCAGTCGCGCCTGGCTTTTGGCTCCCTCTCTCTGTTCTGCCTGAATGTGTCCTATGCGTTCGTATTAGATCTTTTGTGTGTGCTGTGTACACGCTTGTTGTTTATGTTGGTTTTTGAATATGTCAGTCGCAGTTTTGTTTTATCGTGGTTATTCCGTGCACGTGTATCGCGATTTCTGTAGCAGCAACGTTTTGTCACTACCTGCAGCTGCCTTCAGCTTGTACATCAGTATACCTGTGAGGCTCATTCACTTGTTCCCTCACTGGGCTCGAAAATCAGGACATCAAATACGGCCCTCGTGCGCTCAGAGCTATTGCGTAAGCATACTGTACGTCATACAGTAGTAGTATAGGTCAGCGTCATCAAAGAAACAGTGTAATAACAGGATATAAGATGGCAGCCAAGAGACATGAATAAAAGAACGTGCACGACGTTGGGCAGTGGCTCACTCCTGTGTCGCCGTGGCGACAAGTGGGCATGACTTTCGATAATTCTAAGTGTCGGTATGCGTACTCCGGAATTCTCGCAGGTGAAAGCGGCATATTTCCCACAAGGGCAGAACATTCATGTTAAGCCGCTACTATCGCGAACCTGCGTACGCTCGCGTGACTAGGCAACCACCCCCGCATTTTCGGCGAGCACCAGACTGGGAAGACCACAAAAGATGCGTGATACGCTCGTGGCGGTGAGTTCACACGCGTCAAAGGTAGAGAATGCGGCTATCGAAGCATTCTGCCCCGCAGTGTTTTTGCCGGAGTCTTTCGGGCATTGTGTGACTGTTTTCCAGTGACCGTCTGGCCAACGTCGACTCGCGCTCGTACACGGGCGTGCTACAGTCATTATCTCACTTGCTTGTATCACGCCCATGCACGCATTACACTGGCGCAGGCTTCGGCCAGATTCTCCGCGGTGCACGTCATTTCTTTCTTTTGCCGCTTCTCTGTCTCGCAGAGCTTTCTTTTACGAGCGCCGAAAAGGGAGGGGGCTCGCAGCAGTCGCAGAACGAGCGCCGGCGATCGAGAAGCGTTTATTCGCTCCGAGCAGCAGCCCGACGCGTATAGAGCGGCGCTAGCGCGGCTCGAGCCCGTGGGCACGGCTGGCCGAGCGCGTCCGACCGCCGGAGGAGTAAGTGGCGGCAGGAATGAATCGAATTCGGCCGTGCGCTCGTCGTGGAGCGGCGGCGGTCATTGCCAGGCAACCGGTTTGGCCGCACCCATCGCAGAACTGGAGCAGGCCCGGCGGGGGACCGGGCGTGCGCTTCCTATCGCCTACGTGTACGCAGCAGAAGCGGCAGCCGCGTTCTCGGGGCCGGCCGGCTGCGATTTCTCGCTCCCCGCAGCCAAGGGCGGCCTCCTTAGTCGAGGAAAGTGATCTCTCCGCGATGACGCTCAGTGATCACCGCCTCGGGACACGGCGCGCCGACAAGGACGGCCGCCGGACCGGGTTTCTTCTTCGGGCGAATGCGCACGCCAGGCTTTCCTCTGCGTCAGTGTTGCGCTCGCGCGCGTGCGCGCACGTGCGGGTCGAGCGGGCCTCACGCTCGAACGTTGCCGGCGCGATAACCGTGAAATGGCAAGCGATGAAAATTCGCGCGAGAGAGTTCTCCTTGGGCAATGCGCTGACGTTGCAGTTGACAGCCGCCGTTGGGATTCAGAAACGCTTGTTGATCTACGCGCGACTATTTTTTTTAATCAGCATTTATTACATTTATGTCGTACATTTGCCAGCGCACTACAGTACGCTAGGAAAAGAAAATGAATAAAGAAAGTCAGTTATTTGCTTTCAAACATCACAACAAACAAGATGAATTAATAATAAAAAAATGCAATTTGAGCCAGTGCCCTAAATTGATCAATCCAATACCGCAGCTGACCTCGAAACAAGTAGCAATTGGATTCAGATGGGGCTAATCGCTATATGATGGATTGAGAAGGCTTGATGGATTTGACGTCGGAGTGCTTACAGCTGCGCTGTCAACGACGCCGTAACTGAACGCTCTATATTAAATTTGATCACCTACGGGGCTTGGCATTCAGGGGCGTTGTAGCATGCAATATAGCCGTTAAGCGTACTTATCAGGTTTTTATGGCGTCTGTCTCAGTTATCATCATCATCGTGATCCTCATCACCTTTATCGTACTCGCGTTTCCTTGGCAGAATTCGCTAAGGACATACGTGATGATTCCTCACGCAGGTTTTGACTTCGGGCTCGCTATGTGGGAGACGTCGCGCTACCTTCGAAGTTGTCGTCGTCGTGCCGTAATCAGCCGTCACTGTCGTCGTGGCGTCACCATTATAGCGCCGTTTTTGTCATGCCGTCGTTGTGCCATCATCGTCATCCTCGGCTTCATCGTCGGTGGCCAGCTAATCCTCTTCCAGGCAGCCTCATAGGCCCTCCGTGTGGCCCTCTACAACTGCTAGCATCCTGTCCTCATCAGCAAATGGGCTAAACGGCTTGGAATCAAACTGAGATCTACTGCTGGCTAGCAGTGGGCCATAATCATTCAGCCATCGGAGTGTATGACGAAGTCGATGTTTCACGTGGTACACGTGACCCTTCTAACGTGTTCTAACACCCGCCTCGAGACATAAACAAAAAGAAAAGTTACTTATGTTGAACATGGTTGCGTCGAAGTACGCTGCATGTAGCGAGGATCTAATGCATGTTTGTTCAGTCTGAACTTGCTTTTTCTGAACGCGCTATAGATTTGAAAATGTGACTCGAGATACGTATGAGGCTGTAAAGTTTGATGTGAGTTATTGTTTCACTGAAATACTGGTGGAAGCTGAGACTGCTCCCTGTAAAGTCGACTTTTAGTGCATGAAAGAATAAAGCTACAAACAACAGTGTAACAGTGTGTCGACTCTTGTAACAGTGTGACCCACCGTGGTTGCTTAGTAGCTTTGGCGTTGCACTGCTAAGCACGAGGTCGCCGGATCGAATCCCTGCCACGGCGAACGCATTTCGATGGGGGCGAAATGCAAGAACGCCCATATACCGTGCACTCAGTGCACGTACAAGAACCCCAGGTGGTATAAATTAATTCAGAGTCCCCCACTACGGCGTGCCTCATAATCAGATCAGGGTTGTGGCACGTAAAACCTCAGAATCTAATATACAGGGTGTGCCAACTATCATGTACCAAGATTTAAAAATATGCAAATGCCACGTAGCTGGACAGAACCAAGGTAATGTTATTTGCCGTCGCTGGCAGGTACTCACTGTATATTTTTGCACTCCGCCTAATTACATAATTAGTCTTAATTCATTAATCAACTTCTCAAACTTCGAGTGTCCTGCCGCGCGGCCATTTTGCGTGCATTCGCGGGCTTCTTTCACGCTCGGGAAAAATACTTTTGTGTAGCACATATTGAGCAACATAACGCTGTATCAGGAGTTTATCATGTTGCTCTACAATTTTCTCATTGACACTTTTTATCTAATTATAATATTTGAGAAGTTTAGTAATTAATATTAACTGCGTATGTGACATTAGTATGTCCCCATTCTTGGCCAATCATCCGAAGCGGATCTGCTTAGGTGACACAAGGGATATGTAGCCCTAAATATAATAAAGCGATAGCGCCCCATCCACAACAGACACCTCCGTGTCGAGCGCGGCCGCTTGGTGGACAGCGACTGCAACGAAGTCGGAGCCATAATACTGCGCACTGTGGGGGGGTTGCTACAGAGTTTCAACTGGGGTGCAGTGATTGCAAAACGATATACTGTGTCGTGGTATCATCCGGGATTTCGGTTGCCAGCGAGATCGCCACTCCGTGTGTCTGCTTATGTGCCCGTAAGGTTTCGCGATTCACGGATATTGCACGGGGATACAAGAACCATCATAATAGTCATCATGAGAAAGATTGTTACTCACATTAACGTCGCCAAGCATCTCCAAAGGATGGATGCGCCTGTGATGTGCATTCGGGGGGATTCCTTACCTCTTGTAAAAAAATAAAAAAAAATATGTACAAGAGAAAGAGAGAAACTTCTTGCTTTCGCATCACGCTGATATACTTTGCACTTCGAAAGTCTACAAAGGAACGATGATGGAAGTCTAGTGCGGGAAGGGGGCGGGGACAGGGGTGCGCACACTTGTTAGAAGTACTGTGGTGCCGAAATATATTTTTTTATGGGAAAATGTGGACACCTTTGGATGCAGACACGCGGCATAATAGGATGAAGAAAAAGAAAGCAAAAGGCCATGCGAAACAACATCACCAAGTTTCTGTCGCGCAATCTCCTTCAGACTTGAGAGTCTTCTGTAGTAATTGGTCATACTTTATCTCTTTCTTTATCAGAGCAAAAATACAATATGCTATATTTGGCAATTCCTTTAGTTTCACATAATTGTGATCCTTTTCTCTTTTATGTGTAGATTCTATCACGTGTCTAATGAATCCTACTGATAGGCTCGATACACATTCTTTTATCAGTCTCTTAAGAATAAACACTGAATTCAAACCATTTGTACAACAGGTGCCAGTAGCGAACGCTTAGAGACCTATCGATCTAATAAAGGTGGTCTATCTAGACACTTGTGTTTTTGTAATCATCTACCGTCACAGGTCGTGGCCAGGCATACTTAATAGTCCTGTTTTATTACCGCGGATGAACAAGCAGTCAAATAAGCGGTACGTAAGCCTTTACCTAGTTAGCGTTTTCATGAGAGGGCCGTTCGATGTGAAATGCGTAAATAGTTTGAGCTCGACCGGCTTTTATGTATATATATATGAATAAATAGGGGGAGAGAGAGAAAGAGGGGGGGAAGGCAGGGAGGTTAACCAGGGGTGACTTTCCGGTTTGCTTCCCTGCACTGGGGTGGGTGATATAGGGGTGGTAAAGACGGCAAAAGGCGAGAGGAGAAAAAAAGGAACAAGAAAAAAAAAACGAAGAAAGATAAAAAAAGTAAAGAGGTAACAGAAAAGGCGTTCCAATCACAGGCGTTCACACAGGCCTGTCGACCTCAAGAAGCGTAGTAGCGCTTGCATGGCATTTTAGCACTTTAGAACTTTAGTAGATGCATTCGAAAATAATCTCTGTTTAATGTCTGAGCGCTACTTATATTTATGGTTGAGGGCGAAGTATACTGCGAAAAAAGAACCTTAAAGTTTGTTTTCTTCACTACGTCAGCGAAAATTTCTGTTATTAGAGCGTTCGAAACTTACTATTACCCAGCAAAGGGGGAAGACATTTATTTGAGTTCTGTTTACTTATTAGGCTACAAAAAAGTACAATATTGAGTAGATTTGCGAGTCTTAGTAAAAATAATCGCCCATATACCTTCAGCAGTTGTATTATCTCTTTATGGGTTCCTGTATTGCAGGTATGCGTCAAAAAGCTCCGGCACTAAACCAATGAGAGAAATAGTGCAGTAGATGGGGGGATTCGATAACAAGAAAGAACAAAAGTTATTTTTAAATGTTTAATCAGTTGTTCTTTTTTTTGTTGCAACGGAGCGGGGAAATGTGGTGTGGAAAAATATCGATGTGGCCATGCATTCAGGAATAAATTTCATGTTCATATGGTTTATATTTAAACAAGAAAGAAAATGCGTTTGATAGCAGGATACATTGAAAGTTTGAAAGTCATGCGACAAACTTTCAGTACTGTGTGTTTGGTCTTAAAAGAGAAAATCGTTTTCAAACTTCGGACGTCAACGCTGCCTCACAGTATGTTTTCACTGCACTAAATTCTGAAATGCAATGAAAACATACGACGGAGCGACGCAGAGCACGAAGTAAGGAGCTGACTTCAAAGGACATTTTCTCAAGTTAATGCATAATCAACTCTGATCAAACGTCAAGAAATAAACTTAATCCTATACTGCTCCTAAATTATCTCCCTATCTCCTGTTGCAACGCGATCTATATTAAAAGAAAAAAATAAAGAAAGGTATTTCTCGTTCAAAGAAAACTCCCTGCATTAAACTTAGAAACATATGTATTAATTTTTTTTGTATATTGGATGCGTTATCTCCCACATTTTTGCAAGGACTGCTCACTATGTGATTTACAGGATGAATACACTTGCAAATGGAAAGTTTTCGACTTTCGTGCAGTTACGTTTTGCAAAATGTCAAAGACTCTTTAACATATTATCTTTGGTGCAACCAGAAACAGTTGTCGAACCATCTCGAAGGAGTGCCAATATTTCTGAAGAAAAAAAATTCGAATTATAACTCATATCCTGTTTTTCAATCCGACTTGAGTGGTGTAAACAATATTGTTATCGAGAGTGCAGGTTGCTATCGGGATCAGAGCCACTAATTGTTGTTGTTGTCATCGTCATCGTCGTTGCTGGTTTTTCTTCTGCATTAAGCTATGAAAGATGGAAAACTTGGCTATCGAAAATGCCAGATATACCGAAATATTGTCCAACAAAAACAAGAGGAAGAAGTAGAAGAAGCAGGTAATGAAATAACATAACCGAGGATCTATTTCCATTTATCAAAAGGAATGCGTGGATCACGAAGAAAAACAGAGAAAATAAAATGTAATGTATGCAAGAACACACAGGCATGAACAAGTCACAGAAACACAGAAAATAAGAACACGTACCTGAACTACTCTTTATAAAGAATTGATCAGGTCACTCACTGCTCACGAGAAAATCCCTTAGAGCTTTCTGAGCTTCGTTTGGTGTAACACGAATAAGGTCCAAACACTTCCTTTCATGCTGGAAGGTGGAGCATTCCTTTCGTTCACTAGCATCCATTCTACTTCACAGCGGTAATTTATTGATCATGAAACACTTTTGAGCTACAATTAAGCACATATGTCCGGTCGCGATGACCTTTTTGAAGCATCCTTCAATTTTAGGTTCTGAACCTGCTTCTTTCTTTCTTTTTTCCTACTGAACGTTTGTTGCAATGATGCAGGCACGGTGACAAAGAATAAGAAAGGGGCACGGCCATAGAACGCTCACTTACTACACGAAAGAAATTGGGGTCGATGTAAAATGTTTTGATCCGCCGATGTATAAGAATTTTCTGCCGTGGTGGCAGGTCACGTGCAGTTTAAGGAGAACCGCATGCAAGCTGCGGAAACCGTCAAGCTTGGGCGGCCGAACGAGGCGTTGCGTGCGAGCACGCCGGATTGGGTCACGGTGTAAGACATGCACCGCGTAGAACATGGGTTGCTTCACGCGCAGAAGGCGGTTCGTGTACGGGAGCTGCCATGCATGCCGAGCGCTGTCTGTGCACCACGTGCACCCACGTGGCGGAGATAGCACGTGCACACATGGACGCGCACCCGTAGAGGCACCGACAAAAAAAAAAGAAAAAAAAGAACAAGAAGAAGAGAGAGAGAAGCATCTGATTCAAACTGTACGGCGCCCCAGTAGCTGTCGCTGGTTACCACTGAACAGAAAAGCATCTAGACGGAACCAAAGTGCCGTATCACCCAGGAAGGGGACATTGTAGTATGTTTCCTGGTATTTGTAGCGGCTCTGTTGACTTAACGATGCCCTCGTTTCTCTTTTTCTCGCGTAGGCGTTGAGGTGACATTATTTGCGTAAACATGCGTCATGGCTTGTTATCGCTCAAACCACGGCCGTGAGTAACTTTCGACTAACACGTTTCCGAGCGCCCATGAAACAAGTCTGTGCGTACGACAGGTGTTCAAGGACAGCGGCAACGTGGCGGAAATACTTGGGGAAACTACACTTTACGGGAAAGCGGCGCTACTCGCGGTTCTATTTTATCGAACGTGCCGACGGCTGAAGTTTTAGTCCGGCCGCATAGTATTTCTACACACATAGATACGCGAGTTTGAAGGAGCTGTTCTTATCGTTTGACATAATCGATGATTAGAAGTATTGAGGTTCGATATAAGATGCCTCCGCAAATTAGCCGAGTTATAGTTTCCGTAACCTTGAACGTTAATCGGGTAGTTTCACTTTAACTGCTTGGAGCGCTCTTCTTTCTGAGGCGGTAGATGGAGCTTTAATTAATTCATGGGACGCGAGCTTATGCAGTCTCTCAGTGTGAACGCCCGTCTGCTTCTCGTGAAAACGCGCCTCTGATTGCTCGCTCGCTGTCACTGTAGTCGTGCTGCCCTCTGGAGAGACTTGCGTGAAAAAGAAAAGTGGGCTCTCAAGAAAAAAGAAAAAAAAAGGAGACGAATCTAGAAAATGTGCGTGAGACGAAACGACCGAGTGCGGAGGGAGCGCGAGAGAGGAAACTCGGTCGCGCCCGTTCAAAGCACGATCGAGACGTCCGAAAAACATCGGGCAGGGCTTCAAGTTGGTTAATGCAGGGCCGGTATTTTGTAGCGATGCCTTTTCCGATTCTATGCTTTTTCAGGCTTTCCGCGCTTGGCCAGTGGTCAGAGCGACGGTCTGTCCACATTATCAGCGGGATCAGGCGGCCTTGTGTGGTGGATGATAAGAATAGCATAGAATAAGGCATAAGGCATCGCTACAAAATAGCGACCCAGGCTGCTTCGAGGAGGGCAAAGCAAAAGTAACAAGAAAGAGCAAGAACCAAAAGAGCACAAATCGTGGAGGAAACGCTGCAAGCCCTTTAGTATTATTTTTCTTTTAGGCAATGGTACCAAAGTTGATCTTAACATTAGAGCTGCAGCGTCTTTCAGTGCTGGTCAAGTTCTAGCGTTTTAGTTTGTCCAGTTTGCACGAGGACAAAAAACCGCATGGTGATTGATAGGCACTAAAACATAATTACTGTCTTATTTTGTTGTAGCGCACGCTGAATAAGGGCAACAGAAAGGCACATCTGACACACACAGCGCTAACTTTCAACAACAGATTTATTTCCCGTTCTCGTCACTATATATATACACACCCTCGAACCGTCATATACAGCACGTGTAAAATTTCGGTAAAAGATGAACAAAATAAATATAAACTGGGAACCGCACGTAAGCAGTCTTTTGACTCGCACATTCACAGACATGTACACATTCATGTGCACATTCAGCACGAACAAAGATAATTGAGCTCTTTCGAGGATAATGAAATTTGGAAGGTTTAATGACGAATGCCTCGCCGAATGTTGAAATGTGTCTAGCTTCTATTATCAAGCGCGTCATCTCACACCTGCTTCTACTCATGGTGAATGTTTCTTTAAATCTAGGTTTGCATGTGCATCTCTGGCACTGGATGGCAAGAAAGCCGTCAGCGGCCAACTTGTTTACTTTGTTATTGTGTTCTCGTCGCCTCTCATTTATGCATCTGCCTGTTTGACCAATGTAGGATCGTCCACACCCGAGAGGAACGCGGTATACCACACCCGCGATGCAATCAATGAATTTGTTTTTATGTTCTTTTTCGCATGCGGTACGTGCAATTCTTTCCCGCCTTGTTTTTCTGGCTTTGTGTTTTCAGCGCTAAGACTCACAAAGATGGTGTACCGTTTCCGTGTGATAGTTTCTGAGATGGACACATGGCAGTCATCTGTCGCCTTGTACCTACAAAAAACAAAAAAACAAACTAAACTTGCTAGACATCAATGACCCTTTCCTCACTGAAAGTTCTGAGGAGGTTTTAAGTTTTGTAAGAGCTCATGAACATCAACGTGTAAAGGCCTTCTCCGCAATTGTTAAAGACCTTTATTATTCTCTGCCACAATCAGAATTATTAACCTGTATTGACAGTTGCATCGATACATATGGTGCCTTTAGGTTTAGTACGGAAGCAGGCACATCCATTGAGAATTTTTTAGAATTACTTAGGTTTTATTTGCCGACTACGTTTATCTAAAACAAAGGTACCTACATGTATCTGCAGAAACAGGGAGTGTATATAGGTTCTTGCCTAGCATCAGTGCTAAGTAATCTGCTTTTAGCCAAACTGGACAGAGACATGTCAGAGCGCCTTCACGATCTAAGGTTGTAAATGTTTTGAGATATGTTGACAACTTTTTAGTTCTTATTGACTGTACATCCGCTTGTTTTACTAATGAATGTGCTTCTGTTTTTACTGCTATTCGTGACTGTCTTAATCCACTAGAAGTGACCTTTGAAATGCAATGTGCCGGGAGGATTAGATTCCTTGACATCAAGTTTGTGCTCACCGATAACAAAACCTGCTGGTGTTACGAACCTAGGGCAAGTAAGCCACTTTACCATTTCATTCCGCGCATACAAAGCTTTTGAAGAGGGGAATTGCGAAGATGTGTTTCAGCGAAGCACTGAAAAAATCATACCTAATGCATGATAGCTTCGGACGGCAAGCCTCGCGTTTAAGCTGCGCTGGTTACCCGAGCCACGTGCTTGTGTCAGTCGCAGAAGGACTTCTTAAGAAGGCACAGCAAAGCAGGTCGGAGCAGATGCATGGTTCAAGCACTGACATGGACAAAACAAAGGTTTCTGTCATCCCCTACATACACGGTTTCTCCCATAGATTAAAGAAGATTTCTGGAAGGAGCGGCATCAACGTTATATTTTGGGCGCCTAAAAAAATCGGTCAGCCTGTGCAAAAACACAAGGCGGGAAAGAATTGCACGTACCGCATGCGAAAAAGGACATAAAAACAAATTCATTGATTGCATCGCGGGTGTGGTATACCGCGTTCCTCTCGGGTGTGGACGATCCTACATTGGTCAAACAGGCAGATGCATAAATGAGAGGCGACGAGAACACAATAACAAAGTAAACAAGTTGGCCGCTGACGGCTTTCTTGCCATCCAGTGCCAGAGATGCACATGCAAACCTAGATTTAAAGAAACATTCACCATGAGTAGAAGCAGGTGTGAGACGACGCGCTTGATAATAGAAGCTAGACACATTTCAACATTCGGCGAGGCATTCGTCATTAAACCTTCCAAATTTCATTATCCTCGAAAGAGCTCAATTATCTTTGTTCGTGCTGAATGTGCACATGAATGTGTACATGTCTGTGAATGTGCGAGTCAAAAAACTGCTTACGTGCGGTTCCCAGTTTATATTTATTTTGTTCATTTTTTACCGAAATTTTACACGTTCTGTATATGACGGTTCGAGGGTGTGTATATACAGTGACGAGAACGGGAAACAAATCTGTTGTTGAAAGTTAGCGCTGTGTGTGTCAGATGTGCCTTTCTGTTCAGCGTGCGCTACAACAAAATAAGATATGCCCTACCAACAAGCCCCTATAGCTATCCTCAGAATTACTGGCTACTATAGGCAGTAATTATTGCAATGAAATGTTCGAGTGATACGAAGGCGAAACTGTCGTGCAGTTCACGCTCGTTTTATTACTTGAGCGCTGGTCTGGCTGGTGGTTTGGATTCGTCACAACGTCAAGCGAAATTAGGCTGCGAATTTTGCTAGCGAGATTGAATCTAAAAGTAAAGAGATGGATATACACGAGACAGTGCTAGGTGACATTGTTATATTGCGTCCGTGTTTCCTTTTGAATACCTTTGTTTTGACTACTGCACGGAAAGGAAGAAAAAAAAAAAGCTGCCGGTATGCCATTATATGCCTATACGCCTAATTAAAATTTATACTTTTTTCTGTTCACAAGGCAAAGAATGAACATCGCCGTACTTATATGAGCAATGTGATATCCTGTTTTATCACGTGTAAATTAAGGGGAAAAAGAAAGAAAACCCCGAAGCGTAGGTACTGCTGGAGAGCGCGGTTGATCAGTAATAAGGAGGAGTGGTACAGTTAATGTTCCTTCCCCCGCCGTCTTTTCGGGCTAAATTGTGAGAAGGAACCACGGGCCCAAGAGCGCCTTGTAAAACCGATGGATCGCACTGCGTGTTTTCTGTTGAGCGCGCGCGGCGGCCGTTTGTTATGCGTTCCTGTGATACGGTATATTGGCTTATTAAATTTTCCCGCCCCACTGCATAGGCTTCACTTTCTGGACCGAGTAAAGCGGTACTCGGCGAGTAAACGTACGACAACGTCCCGGTGTTGCGCCGCGCATCCTCAAAAATGAAAAAAAAAAGGAACAAATTAATAATCTACTGATACCGCGTTGGCTGTGAGCGGAGGAACCGTGTTCGGCGCTTCCATTTACGTGAGGGCGCCTCGGCAGCGCATGTGTTTTTCCCCAGCCTGCGCGCACTAAGATTGATCGCTCGTCAGTGGTCGGGCAGTTCGTCTTGTGCGTGTATATATGTTTTGTCCCGGGCGTTTACTCAGAGAGTTGGCATTGCGTGTGGCGCCAGAGAGCCCGGGGATTCGCAGCACAAAGCTCTCGGCGCTCTTTACTCCGCGTCTCTTTCTCCTCGGAGCGTGTCGCATTAATCTGGTTGCATTTCGTGCAGCCCACGCATGCAGTTAACGCGCCACTTCTATTTATACATGCTCGCCGATATAGCGGACAACGCCCGACGGCTCTGTGCTCGTAACTGCGATGCGTATCGTATACGTTTGGAGCAGAAATGGCGGGACCGAGGGGACACAGAGGCACTGTCCACATTTAGCTGTTGTTCTTGCCTTGTATCGTTTTTGTGTGTAATATAGAACTGTGCGCGTAGCGTATCTTAACGAGCGCTAGGAGTGATACTCAGAGAAAGCTGCGAGGCGAAGTCGCCTTTGGTTTTGATTGTGTTTCCGCGTGCTTGCGCTATATAGTAGTGCGCGTGGCTCGGGCCTTGTCATAAAGAGGTTTGATGTTACGAGCAGATGTGACGTGGATTTCAGCTTTCCCACGCGAAAACTAGGGCGGCTAAGGAGTCTTTGAAAGCAGCGAATGCGAATGGGCCACATACTCCCGCGAAGCTGTCACCGTTCTTCCGGGCACAGTTCCGTCTAATAGATATTCTTCTTTGAGATATGTATATGTTGCTTAAGCGACTGGCTTGGTATATAATTCATCGGTACATGAAGAATAAAATCATGCGGAATAGTGGGATGGCTTATTCGTGAAATTTGGAAGTGCTTTGGTAGAATTAAAATTGAATTCTGGAGTACTGGAATTCTGTTTTTCAAATTTGGCGGTTCATCGTTCATCGGATACAAGGGCACGTGAGAAACTGTTTGAAAGAGATCCTAACGCCTCACGAACACATTTTCCGACAGCCCACCGTGTGCTATTTTACATGTATATTAGGTAATCTCCGATCTGTGAAAGTTACCGCTCTGAAGACATCGTAAACAGTTGGAGTGAAAGCAAGCATTAATTCCATCACAGACACTCAAATCATCACTCGCTGCTCCTCCGTATCTGTTTCCGATATTTACCTCATTGGAGTTAATATGGAAGTTGGGATTTCCTGGACATTGTCCCACTTTCGAAAAAAATATCCCGATGTTAGCGTCAGCTACGTACATGCACCTTACCAAAGTGCTTGCACTTTGTTGTACCGAAATATCCCGAATTTACATTGGGTGTATGCAGTTGTTTATTCCATTTTATTTATTTACTATCAGCGCTGTACAGGCGTTACACAGAGGAGTTGAAAAAATTCGAATAGACCTAAGCACTTATGAGTTGTGAATACGAAAGCATTAATGTCCAGTTGAATGCCGCTCAGTGGTCCTTCGAGTTATGAATTCCTCGTGGCCAAGCGAGCGCGTTGAGAGGCTTGGCCAGCACCTCCTAGATAGCACAAGGCTGGTATGATTCGATCCCTGGCGTCATACTACCTTGCCCGACTGCCATAGAATCTAATGGGGACGCTCCCGAGTAGGCCACGGTGATTTTGACGTCACCGCTTTCGTCACGCCGGACTTCGCAATGAAAATTTCGGTCCAAGTAGCACGACGTCATCAAGCAGAGCGCACAGACCTGCTATTTAGGAGGCGTTGGCTTAGCCCAGTGGGTAATACGCTCGCCTTCGGAGCCTGGAGGTCGTAGGCTCGAAACTCACTACCGCTGACGTTTTTGTTCTCGAATTTATTCTGTTCTTTATACAATAATTTATTTATTGTCATTACCGAGGCGTAGTCAGAACGCAGGCGAGAGTTTGCACGGACAAGGAACGCGTGGATAACACTGGCATCCCAGAGTGGAAGCAAGGGTGACGTTGCTTCCTGGCGATGCCCTCTCCCCTCACGCAACACCTGGCGCGCTGTCGCCCAGCAGGAGTGGCCCTTCCACCCGCTCTACTCCGTCGAGGCGCTGTGACGGAGAACCGCAGCCAATGGGGATTTAGGTGCCGTTTTTCGCTTGTCCAAACGACAGGAGCCGGCTTTCTCGCTGAAGGAGCCATTTGATGCTTTCGTATCAATAAAACAAAACAAACAAGACTAACAAAGCAGTACATGATCACAGACAGCAGACTTGAACGCGTCGTGATCAGTGATGCTGACAACGGAGGCAGGAAGGCGATTCCATTCTTGACTAAATTTAGGAATGAAGGCCTCGAAGTACACATTTTTCTTACACTGTGGCATCCCGATTTTCATTTGATGATCACTACGAGCTGAAAAGTGGCTAGGAGGTGGAAAAAAATTCTCAAATCGTCATTAATGCAATATATTTTATGGAATAGGCATAGGCTGAAAATACGATGCTTCGAGTGGCTCGAGAGAACAGACTTCCGGTCGCCGACGAGAAGCCAATATCCGGAGTGTGTGTGGCGTGGTGCATGGTTTCACGCTGACGTCAATGGCCCAACCCTTGTGCGAAATATCTATCGAGTGTCGTGTCGTCCGAGAAGAAAGGAGTTTCGGTCGACAATACGATATTTGGGTGGTTATTGCTATACGGCGGTAGAGAACGTCCCTTTCGGCAAGCAAAGATTACATTGCTTGGTTACATTGATTACATTACATTGTGAAAACGGAGGCTTCACGTCCAAAAAATGCGCCGGTGACATCAACTGCTCTTTGGGAGTTTGGAAAGTATACTCCGGAAGTAGTCATCACCGCGGAGAAAAAAGTCTCTACGCACTTGGAGCAAGGGAATGACCTCCTCGCCTGAAAAGGAGAGACTTTGGTCACGTAAATCAGCAGCCAAACAGAAGAAAGCTGTCACGTGACTCGGCGGCCAATCAGAAGGAAGACAGCACGTCTGCCATGTTACTTTGGGTCAAGACGCTCACCAGCCCGAGACTATATGAATGCTTCTATTGTCACATCTGGGCTATTTAAACAGCCCCTTCATCTACGAAATTTCTCTCATGTCAGCTCAATCTTGACTTACGTTGTAAATAAATCGTTTAAGATTGTGCAACAGCAATGTCATTCCTGTCCGGCAGCCTAGTCTCCTGATGCCCATGACACGTCAGCCTCGGTCACTTACCTTTTAGTAAGGCCGGACGGCAAGCTACAAGGAACGAGAATCCGCCGTCCTAACAGCAGGCAACATTAGTGGCCTTCTTCGCCTATGTACCCACGGCGTCCGAATCACTTGTGCTGTTAACTGTCTTTCATTCCGTCAAATTTGAAACTGGGAAGGTACCACATTTAGTTCATGCACATCAAATGTCAGGCGTCGCCTGCCACACTGGTTCATGACGGGTATGCGTCCACTTTCAGGAGAGTCCTTAAACTGAAAAGTTGAGTTTATCGCAACTACATAGTTTCATTTTCATGGAAGGCACTCGCCTACGAAATGTCAGGTTTGCCGTAATCCCGTTCTACTAATGCATCATGGCTCACAATGCTTTGTGTCTTGCGTGTCTTTGTGTCTGGCGAGAAGCCGCTAGAGATGCGCTTGACAATTTATTTAAATTGTAAATAATAAAGCAGAATGTGTTTTGGTGGTCAGAGTATATAGGATAAGCATTGTGATGCAAATAAAAACAAACTGAACGCACTTTGGCGCATGCTCCATGCGCTGTCCCGGAACGTTTCCTGATTTTCTAGTCTCATATGTCCAGATTTTATCCAGATTTTACTAATGCTCCTGTCTAGATTTTCCCAACTCTAACTATTATGCGAACTTTGCTGCAAAGCAACAGTGACTGTTTATTGGTTACCTCTCTGGGCGCACCTTCTTTTTCTATCCCCTCCTTCCAAAAGAGTAGGCAGGCTTTGTGTCCCTCTCGGAGGCAGTTGCCAGCCTGCTCCTTCTCTATTTCCTTCTCTTTGCACTGTATGTATGTTTCCATGTCTAATAATAATAATAATAATAATAATAATAATAATAATAATAATAATAATAATAATAATAATAATAATAATAATAATAATAATAATGGTGTTCACAAAGGTCAAAAGTTGTACGCTCGACATTTCTTGCTGACTAAAGCTCTTGTCAAGTTACGCGTATGTACATGCCAAGTTAACGGTTCAGAGATGTAGAAGAAAAAAAAATTGCGGCAGAACACATCTCGTGATGGCTGTCGACGGTAATGCGTTAGCTTTGAATCAATTTAGCGACACGATGTACTGCCCCCGTCCAAGCGAGCTATATATAAGGCGTGTGCTGCAGCGGGACTCCTCCTTCAAGCATCCCTAATGAAGTCCCTCAATGATTAAAAGTAGCGCCATCTCCGCCACCCTCTCCGGCTTCGCGCTCGTTTCTCCTCGCATGTGCTCGCCTCTCGATGGCGGCGCCCCCTTGCTCATTGCAGGATAGCAGTCGACGTCACGCATTAATGCGAGTGGGGTGATAAGTGCTTATCTTAGCGCTTTTGTTCAAGCTCTTATTTATTTCCTGTAGCCCTGAAAGTACACCCGAGCGCCTTATTTCAATCCTGGGAAGAAGGAGATGGAAATGAACGAAATGTTTTAGTGGGGGGGGGGGGGGGGCGTGGGGAATGTAAAAGATGTATGCTTTAGAGTCACGACAGGGATAGCGTGGGCGTGCGCGTTCGCGTCTCTTTGCAAAGGTTTTCGCTGAGTGCGGTTTGCGAATCGTCGCAAGTAGCTGAGGTGCACGGCTGCCCCAAAGGGTTCATCAGCAATAGAAGCTACGAATTTGTTTTGAGTACCGGCGACTGTAACCGCTCAGCTATATAGCTGCGTCGTTAAGGCGAACGGAAGCGGTGACTGAAGCCACATCGGACATTCGGGCATGATGTGGCTAGAGCCTAGATCGTTACAATAAAGATTAAAAATTATCTGCGTTGGCGCCGACTGTGCGCTCTGGCTGATAACCTTGGAGCGTTCGGCACTGTTCGCGCACGTTCGCACTGAGGTGCTACATTATCTATTTATTTATTTGTTTATTTATTTAGGAACTTATCTATTTTGTTTACGTTCCGAATGAGAGGGGCTTCCTATTTTGGTTAGCTAGATAACAAATAGAGCTCACGTGTAAGGGTCGGAGCGTGATTTGCACTGTATAACATTCTCTGAACTACTTTGTATACTTACTTGCACCGTCCGATCACTTTCTCAGAATGCAAGTGTTGTTTTCAAGACCGTACGTAGCGCTGAGTTCGCGGATGCCGAAATTATACTTCACTAAGTAGTTGAATGAAGAACACGCTATTACCGCAGTACTACAGTCCGCAAGGAACCCTCTCGATGCAATCTAAGGCGCAAGTTTGTCATGCGCCAAATGATCCTAAATATTCAAGAAAAGACAAAAGACGTCCTACATGAAGTAAACATCATACGCCCCGAAAACGTTTCGTCGCGGACAAACAGTAATGAAAAATCTCAGTAAGCAGATAATAAATTTCGATCGAATGAGCAGCGTTTCCCACAGAATTTTGAAAGCTGAAACACCATTTTCTTGTTAAGGTATCATTGCGTGCAAGTCTGATTTGTATCTTTACTATTCTAACAGTTTAATTGACGCTGCATATTTTTCCACGGCTAAACACACAAAATAAAAGGACACACAAATTTTAGTCTTTCAGTATCCGTATCTCTCATATATACACATGAAAAAAGTGCGCACTATTGCTCAAGGAAGAAAAACTGCGTCGACATGGTGCACAACGCGGGAGCGCACGACATTCACTCCCGTCACCATATAAACCACATACTACGTACACTACGGCTCGTATTCATTCATTTGCAACGAAAATGGCGCCAAGTAGACTTCCGAAAGCGCGCGCGGTTTTCTGAAAAAAAAAAAAACAGAAAATGTAAGAGCGCGCGCTTTCACGTGACGGCGGTAGTCCAATCAGAAAGTGGATATGGACGGCGGAGTGCGCGCGGCGGCAGAAAATTGCAAAGAGTGGCTCTACTTTTAAACACTGAGGAGTTTTAGTCGGATGTATGGATAAATGATATGAGCGTCCCCTTTGGAAAGGGGCGTTAGGTTGCGCCACTCAGCTCTCGTTATTATATTGCCTAATGTCCTACCTATGTTAAAAAACACAGAAAAGAAAAAGAAAACATGAAGAATTCCCATCACCAAACTTTCTGGACCCCTATTGGAAACTTTGTTTCTGTACACCTCCGTTGTTTGTAGTTTGCCTACTTTTCTTCCACCAATCTTCCAATCGTCTCTTACTAATCTCTATTGCGGACATGTTTACTTTTCCCCTGCTCTCGCTGAATGCAAGGGTTTCAAGGAGGCCAGAGGTGCCCAAATCGACCGCTGGGCAGATATCTTCACATTCGAATAAAACATGCTCCGCCGCTTCCCTAGCTTTACCGCAGCAAGCACTTGCTTCTTCTTCCATGTTGTATCCCGCTTTATAAGTGTGTGTTCTAAGGCATCCGGGGGCCCCATAACGTAAAACTATTCCAATGTGTCTTTATTCGAATCTCCTGAAGTCAAATTTGCGTAACCGCCGATGCAAACATCGGGCGGTCACCCGCATGGTTTTCTCAACAGACCAATCAAACGCTCTCCTCGTTCATAGAAGGTCACTTTTGTATGCTTGAAAAACAAATAACATTACCTGCACTGAGGGGCTTGTCTTATCTAATTGGCTGACAAGAGTCGAGGAGCACGCTCAAGTGGAGAGGAATTCGATCGGGCCCGTGCACTGAAAATCGATAACCGGATCAAGAGGGTGGTGCCGGCGTCTGCGATTGGTCCGCTTTCCCTTACTTAGCTTGCGGTGGCTGGTCGAAAATCGCGGCGGCATGCAACGGAAGCTTAATAATGACGCTGAAACGGAACCTCAGCAAAGAAGAGTTGGCAGAACGAGGTCGTAAACGTGTTGCAAGTGCTCGAAAACGTTACGTGGCCACGCAAAAAGTTTTATTATACGCAAATAAACCCATGCTCTCCGGCAGGTGCGAGTCCCCAGTGCCTGAGCGATCGGCGGCAGCCATCTTTTTTTATTCCTTTCGAAACGGGGCCTCCTGCGGCTATTCAGAAGAAAATTCAGTTTTGTTCGGCATGTTAATTCATCTTTAATGCGTTCACGCCACTTTGACGCGGTGAGTTTTTGTGGTTTTGTGCCATCGCGTGGCAGGCAGGTGAAGTGGGTGCAGCCCGAAAACTTTTGACCAATAGCCGAGGGCTAATGGCGATAAGGAGTCGAATCAGAAATAACTATTTTTCTTTTATTCGGTCAAATCATGCGTAATCAGCGTGTACACGTCATATCAGATGGGGAGCTATCACAGTTTTCGTGACGTCGCGTGACAGACAGGTGAAGTGGGGTTGGGGCAAAAAACTTTTTGACCAATCGCGGAGGGCTGATTGCTGGAATTGGAAAAGAAAAGTTTATAGCGCCCCTGATCTCGCTTCGAGAAGTAATGAGCTTCCTTTTGAGTTATAATAAATTGTTTATTTCCTGCTTTCGTTTCTTTCCTCTTAAGTAGTCCCTAAGAACACTCGGTGCCACTTAGCGCAACTAGCACTCTGCGCCTAGCACGGTGCGTGGCGAACGCTGAGAAACGCGTCATGCGGCAACCGGGCTCCTCTCTCGAGTCTCTTTCTGGGCACGCCACGCCATCTGGTCGCACAACCGGCAAGTCTCCGCGTGGCCTCCGAGACGAGAAGCGTGGCGTGGTGGTGCCTGCGAACGCTGGAAATTGTTTGCTCGCTTGGCGCACGCTCAGTGGCACATACTCAGTGACCCAAGTTGGCGAGAGGCTCATTGAAGAGCGGCACAGTCCCCAGTGAATTCATGGCGCAGCTCGCTAAAGCGTTGGTGTCACATACCCAGTGCGGCACACACCCAGTTCGTTTGTGGCGCAGCCTGCCAATGCGTGTGGTTGCTGTCCTTGAGGAACGCATGTGACGTGGGTTCGATTCGGCTCAGCATTGGATAAATTTAGGGGATATTTTTCTCATTATTGTAGAGTGGCACATTCCTAGTGGCACACACTGTTACGTTTCGCCTACGACGCGCGGTTTAGCCGGCGCGACTGCAACAAAGCGGCAGACATTTTGGCCCGTTCGGCGTCGCCGCTACGCTCCCCGCCAAGCGCGTCCAGGCATGTTCCGATGCCACGTGTCTTCATGTGCGTGTGTGAGTGTATGTGCCATTGTGCCCGACCGGAGGCGATACGACAGCAGGGGTCACCTTCTCCTCCCAGCCATTGTGCCCGACCGGAGGCGATACGACAGTAGGAGTCACCTTCTCCTCCCAGCCATTGTGCCCGACCGGAGGCGATACGACAGTAGGAGTTACCTTCTCCTCTTTGTGCCCGACCGGCGGCGCCACGACAGTATGCGTCACCTTATCTCATTGTACAATCACGTGCTCGTCTATTGAGGGGTTCCTTCTTGCCCTCAACTGCGAGAGTATAAAAACAGCTGCCCCCGGACGCAAAAGGAGGGCTCCGATTTCTTCTGTTGAGTAAAGTGCTCTCCCGTCTCTCTACTTCGGTCAACCTGACCGCCAACTCTTTGCGATGTTAAAATAAACAAGTTGTTTTGTTGTTACCAGTCGACTCATGCTTTGCCGGGACCTTCGGATGCTTCCAGTTGTACCCCAGGCCGCCAGGCCAACGCTACCCTTGGGGCTTGCGACCCAGGTGCAACCACGGGCGTCAGCGCCGAGTTCCCAACAGGTCGTACCATCGGTGCGACCACAACAACCGTTGCCATCGGTGGGATTCAAACAACACCTAATTACCCAAGTTGGCATCGAAGAGGTTCATTGCATACCGGCACAGACTGACTGGCACCTACCGAGTACTCCAAGTTTGCTTCAGAGTATCTTCGAACAGCGGTACCTACCCAATCCTGTTAGTTTACCGCAGGAGTCTCATGCGCTACCCATTTCACCACTGACTACACAGTGATCCAGGTAGGCGGGAGAACGGTTAGATACACAGATAGCCCTCGGAAAGTGCGTGAAGCACCCGAAAAATGCTAGTGCATTTTTCGGGTGCTATGCCATTTTTCGGAGTCTATGTGCTCACGGGCCGCCCTTCTCACTGTTTGCTCTTGCGCCGTGCGATGACCGGCCGTTTTCAGAGCAGACAGTCTTGGAGTGCTGGCTGATGCGACTTTCACACCAGAAGGTGGTGAAGGCGCTACTGAGGCTTCTCCGGTCAAGCGGCCTGATTGATCGAACGACTGTGACACTTCGGCGTTCCTTTGTGCGTGTGTGTGTGGGGGGGTTTCTAACTTCTTTACCCTCTCCCACTCTTTACATGTGTGTGCGTTTTTTAAAGATCTTTCTGTCTCTCGTTACCCCTTCCCCAGTGCAAGGTAGCAAACTGTATATCTATCTTCCGGTTAACGTCGCTGCCTTTTTCAGCTGTTTTCTCTCTCTCTCTCTCTCTCTCTCTTGCGCCGTGCTTTCGCATTCCAGACTCTTTAGCGGGCAGGTGGCCAGGTAAACCGAATGGATGCAGAGGATTGAGGTACAGTTAGGTTCAAGGACCGATATCCGCAAAGCGGACGTCATCGTATTGATGCTTGAGGGCGGCCTTATGACAAGCGCACTCTGATGACGACCAGTAGTGGGCAATATGTGCGGGAAATATTAATTATTTTGCAATCATATTGTATTGAGTAAGGCGACGATGATGACAGCGACAAAGGTGGTCGACAAGTTTTCTCATTTAAAAAAAGTAAAGGAGGTGGTGGTGGTGATGCTTATTAACACATAGCTACAATACTCTCTGTTGTACTAAGTTTCAACTTTGAAATGCGTAGATCCCGTGTTCGGAAGCAGTTCCCCCTTCAGCCGTAACACCAACGGACTTTAGGCACAGTTTCGTTTCACATGCAGACGGATATGAAGGTTTGCGACTACGAAGCTTTGCACGTGCAAAATAGTTCCGACTTTTTCCGATAACCATCGATGTTTACAGGCTGCACTAGCAAATAAAAGGTCTCTAGGACCTTATGTTGGTTGTGAGGATTAAGTTTGGGTCCTGATTATATGCGCATGTTTCGAATAAATATATTCGTGATATTGTCACAGTCGGTAATGTGGAAAGAAGACGATGCTGATGGTGGTCTTGGAGACGACGAAGAAGTGTTTAGCAGTATCATTTGATTTGGGTGCCAGGGCATAAAGGTTTGTTTTTTAATGAAACTGCTGATTCACTGGCAAATGCATCACTATCCGGCCCTATTCTTCCTATTCTACCAGTGACAGCACAGATCACGGCGGCAAGATTTCGGATGCGATCAATAAGATTAGCCTTATCAAATCCACGTTTGACTGCTTCTCCAGAGTATAAGCACCTGGCATTTCCCTGGCATAGCGAATCTTGTGACACAAAGATGCTTGAGGTCTGCCTCACCAAATTACGCTGCCGAATACCCTCGCTGAATTTCTATTTGCACAGGTGGGGTTTGGTTCCCTCCCCCCTCTATTCTTTTTGTAATGAGGAAGAGACGATACACCACTTTCTTCTATCTTGTCGCCGCTTTACTGCGGTTAGAAAAAGATGGTTGGAAATACCTTTTCGAAGAATTGGCCTGGACATGACAGAACCTGCAATTCTTTCGTTCGGAGCGTCCACTTTGGAATTCAGCCACAGGGATGCATGCTTCGCTGTCCGGACATTCCTTACGGAATCTAAACGAATGCCCTGCTAAATTCCTTTCTTTTTGTTTTTACTTTTAAATTCATTATTACTCATTCAGTATGACCTTCCTCATTTTATTTAACAGGTAATTCTGCGTTATTCAATGCTATTTCAATAGCTATTAGGAAATTTATGCTCCATAATAATTTCAAATAATACACCCATTTCTTGGCCAATCCCCCATCGTGGGTAGGAGCCACACGCATCACAGGCTACAACAACAACAACAACAACAACAACAACAACAACAACAACAACAGTATCGATGCTCTACGCTTGTTGGCTCAGCCATTAAAAGCCATCTGTAAATAAACGAACGCTTCTTCCTTCCCATAACATCATTGGTGGACGTGCGGGATAATCACTTGAGCGAGACGGAGCTCCGCAGCGGACGTAACCTGGCCGCCATGTCATCCGAAGGAGAGAGTTCAACCGCGGCCCCGTCGTCACCACCGACGGTCATCCTGGCCCAGCCTCGCGACTCTGGCATGTTTTCCGGGATTGACAACGTTGACGTCGATGACTGGTTACAGAATTATGAACGGGTCAGCGAGCACAACAGGTGGGATAACACGCTTATGCTGGCTAATATAATATTCTACCTCAAGAAAACAGCACGGGTCTGGTTCGAAACACATGAAGAAGAGATTACGAGTTGGGACCAGTGTAAACAGAAGCTTAGAGATATGTTCGGCAAACCCGTCGACAGCCAACGTGCTGCGAAGAAGGACCTTGGGACCCGTGTACAGACGTCTACTGAATCTTACGTGGCGTATATCCAGGACGTCCTCGCTCTTTGCCGCAAAGTAGATAACAGTATGGCAGAGGCAGACAAGGTCAGCCACGTTTTAAAAGGCATCGCGGACGACGCGTTTAACCTGCTTGTTTATGAGAACATCACAACGGTCAATGAGATCATTAACGAATGTCGCCGCTTTGAAGACGCGAAGAGTCGCCGCATAGTTCGACAGTTTACGCGTCTACCTAATACCGCAGCTTCGTCGACGTGCGAAGACATTTGTCCACCGCGTGAGTCCACCTCCTGTGAGAACGTCGTATGTATCGTTCGGCGAGAAATCGAAGCAGCGTCTCCTTCCACGCCAATCACGCAGTGCTTTGACGATTCCCGGCCGCTTGTGCCCCTCATTCAGTCGGTCATTCGCCAAGAACTTGCCAATGTAGGTCTTCCATCCATCTGCTCCGCCAGCCGTCCTGACTTTGCTTCGTCTGCTGCCTCTGCCCCTGTTCACCGGAGCCAATACGGTGCATATCCGAGCTATCGCAACCCGGCCGAATGGCGCACCCATGACGATAGACCCATCTGCTTTTACTGTGGGCGTGTGGGCCACATCTCTCGCCACTGTCGAAGTTCCTGGCCAGCCCACTCTCGACCAAGCTTTCCCGCCTACTGCCGCTCCCCACTGAATCCTCGCCCGCCATCACTCCACCGAGGTTCAAGACGCACCTGACAACGCTCGAGCCACCGCGACCAGCCGATCGCCATCACCACATAGTCGCCGCTCCCGTTCGCCCCAGCTGCGTCGCTCTCCATCCTCAGATTACCGTCGCCGCTCTCCGACGGGAAACTAACTAAGCAGCTCCTGGAGGTGACGCTGCTCTAGAACACCGGCCTGAAATTCCCCTGCTGACCCTGCCTACTAATCGGAACCTTCTGGACGTGGACGTGGATGGTTTGCCCGTTACAGCACTCATCGACACTGGAGCCCAAATTTCCATCATGAGTGCGGAGCTTCGAACGCGCTTGAAGAAAGTACTTACTCCTGCTCCGACTCGACTGCTCCAGGTCGCCGATGGTGGAACTCCGGCTGTGCTTGGAATGTGTACTGCTCGTGTCAGTGTCGTCGGTCGCCACACGTCCGTTTTGTTTAGTGTGCTTGAACGTTGCCCTCACAATGTGATCCTCGGACTCGACTTTTTGTCCGCCCATTCTGCTCTGATTGACCGTTCCGCCGGTGTTGTACAACTTGACCTACTCCTACCTGTTCCCATTGACCTTCCTGCTCAAGCTCCAGCTCAGCTTTGTTCCGCGGATTTTATACGCCTGCCATCTCTTTCAGCAACCTTCATCCCTGTTTTAGCGAGCCCACCTGTACCTGACGGAGACTATGTCCTTACTCCCGCGACGTCAGTCCTGCTTTCTCACAATGCCTCCGTCCCACACACCATCGTTTCTGTTGCGGACAATCAGACATGTCTTCCCATCCTAAATTTCGGACAGTGCCCGCAAGTAGTTCCTCAAGGCATGTCTCTTGCCACGTTGTCACCAACGCACGAGTGCCACATTTCTGCTCTATCTGTTGCGCCGTCTTCGACCACTGCTCATTCTGCGCCTTCTGCATCAGTCCCGACCGACGACTTTACAAAGATGATTGCACCGGACCTCTCAACCCGACAAGCCGCACAGCTCCGTGGCCTCCTCGAGTCCTACTCCTACATTTTCAATCTGAACGATCGGCCTTTGCGTCAAACTACGGTCGTGAAGCATCGGATAAATACCGGCGATGCAGCACCTGTTCGCAGACGCCCATACCGGGTGTCGCCCTCTGAGCGACAAGTTATCCAGAGCGAGGTTGACAAGATGCTTGCCAAAGGGATTATTGAACACTCTTCCAGCCCGTGGGCGTCCCCTGTTGTTCTCGTCAAAAAGAAGGATAACAGCTGGCGATTCTGCGTTGACTATCGTCATCTAAACACGATCACCAAGAAAGATGTATATCCACTTCCCCACATTGACGATGCTCTGGATTGTCTCCACGGTGCCACTTATTTTTCATCCATAGACCTTCGCTCTGGATATTGGCAAATTGCCGTGGATGAAATGGACCGTGAAAAGACCGCATTCGTCACACCAGGCGGCCTATATCAGTTCCGAGTAATGCCATTTGGCTTGTGCAATGCCCCGGCGACCTTTGAACAGATGATGGACATGCTCTTGCGTGGTTTGAAATGGTCCATCTGTTTGTGCTACTTGGATGACGTCATCGTATTCTCTTCAACTTTTGCGACTCATCTTGAAAGACTTTCATCTGTTCTTTCTGTTTTTCGCACCACTGGCTTGCAGCTCAACTCATCCAAGTGCCACTTCGGTTACCGCCAATTAACCATGCTCGGACACCTCGTCGATTCGTCAGGCATTCGCCCCGACCCCGCTAAAGTTCATGCTGTGCAGAATTTCCCCGTACCAACATGTGCCAAAGATGTTCGCAGCTTTATGGGCCTTTGCTCTTACTTCCGCAGAGGCCAGGACACCAGAAAAATAATTAGAATTTTTTTCTAGCACAATCATACAACGTGAATTTGTTTCGATGCAGTACATTCTTCAAACAGGCGCAGATAGACAGTACCACTTGATTTTAGCATACATGCCTATAGGCAGCGAAGAAAAAAAAATAATTTCACCTGTGGTATTCAGCCTTTTCCTTAGTTACGCAAAGTCCCATTTTACGAAGGTAAGCCCGAATGTCGAAAACCTGGCACTGGGCATAGACTTCACCTTCGTTCATACGCGCAGTTATTATAAACGGGCGAGGGTAATGGAAGCCCGAGCAGCTACATACATAAAAAGTGTCACGATACTTTCCGTAAGTTGCGTTGCCCGGACTGAGAAAAAAAAGGAAAAGAAACTGCGTTTTGCCTCTCTAAACTTTATTTTTTTTCTCATAGTGTACATAAAATGTTCGTATCCACTGACCAGGACAGGTAAGCATTTCTTGTAGCAACATTAAGGCCGCGATTTCTGTGCCTGCCCTCGTAGGCCCCAGGGAATCCGCTGTTGCCGATGTCGCCACATACGCCCGGCGATTGTGTCTGCAACGCCCTTGATTTATTCGGTAGGTAGAGACGACGCCTGTGAATCTGTACATGTGGCGCACGGGGCGGGCGGTGCTGCAAGTGGGCATTGTGGCTCCTGAGAACTCGTGCTGTTTTCTAGGATGGACCTGTGCAGAGAAGCAGGCAACAAAATTAAGGATGTATGGGTTGTGCCTTTTCGCTTACTTGATATTCACTCCTGAATATTTTTTATCATGCACGCGATAAAAGCCGCACGATTACGCTGGATTTAAAGATGAAACATATTTTCAAATGTTCAAGAACATGAGCGTTCGTCAAGGCTAACTTTGAGTGGCACAGAAGATGTAAGCTCGATTGGAACAAGGTGGAATGGGCGAAATTCCATGAGCGATCAAAACACTTACTAGTGTGACGTGTGAAGAGCAGATGAGAGCATGGTGTTTCACCATCCATAGCCGCCTGCGTAGCCTCCCCCAACCCCGACAGCAGTCAGTCCACCCCCATAACCTCCACCTACTGCGTATCCTCCCTTAAGTCCGACGCCAACATTGCCTGCATCAAGGTGTCCTTTGACGCCGTAGCTAGCGAGACTCAGGCCTGTTCCATAGCCACCGCCGTATCCTCCACTGTAGCCGCCACCGTAGCCGTTGCCGTAGCCACCACCGTAGCCCAGTCCTGTGGCGTAGGTGACGCCTCCTCCGTAGCCGAGATTTCCGCCGTATCCTCCGAAAGCTCCGACATCGGCTGCAACAACGGTGCCCTTGAGGCCAACTCCCCCGTATCCTCCGTAACCTCCTCCGTAGCCTCCTCCGTAACCTCCTCCGTAGCCTCCTCCGTAGCCCCCTCCGTATCCGGCACCGGTTCCGTAGCCGGCAAGACCGTACGATCCCAAGCCGTAGCCGTTCACAACGCTGACGCCACCGTCGACGGCTCCGATGGTGCCCAGTCCGCCACCGAGACCTGCTCCAACAAAGCCACCTCCGACTCCGCCGCCTGCTCCAAGGGCGCCAACGTCGCTGAGGACAGCATGGCTCACCGTGACCACAGGCTGGATGGCATGCGACACGGTGGTTACCGGCTGCTTCACGTAGCTCACCACAGGCTTGGTCACATAGCTGAAGCTCACGACGGGCTTCTTGACGTACGACACGGTCTTGACAGGAGCCACTTTGACGTGTCCTACGACGCCGTGTCCTACGACGCCGTGGCCGGCGAGGGGCACAGCGGCTGCGTGGCCGCCGCCGCCGCCGCCAGCGAGACCGAGGCCCACGCCTCCGCCTCCGTGCACGACGCCCGGGCCACCGTGCACGACGCCCGGGCCACCGTGCACGACGGCGCCGCCGGCAGCTCCACCAACAGCTCCTCCCACTGCTCCGCCAGCGTAGCCGCCCGCCAGTGTTTCGGACACCATGGCCGCGAGGACGATCACCTGCAAATACGACGATCACAGGGTGCACTCACTTATGAGGCTGGTAGCAACCATATACAGCAAACAATGCCACAGACTGCACGACCTTATTGGGAGGAACTTGCGCAACCATTAGATGTTATTTTTGGAAGAATCGGTGTGATGGCCGAAGTTAATTCTCCCTGCAGACGACAATGCTTGCTTTGCGTTGACGTCCTGCAGTCTTTGATAAGCATCTCTGATGCATGGCGCTCTCTCGTGAAACTTTTCAACTGCTGAAGCTGATTAGCAAGATCTATACGTACTCTTTTGCTGTTTCTAGCGATTAGGGTTCAACATGAGAAGATGTTCCTCAAGTTCGCAGCAGAATATGGTAGCTCCCAAGGTGACAACGTGAATTATAATAGCTAACGCCACATCATAATGAGCAGTTGCGGAATACCATACGTTACACTGCGCAAATTTATGAGTTGCCCTTGCCTTAGAGTGTTCATGTCAAATAAAGCCTACTCCTGTGGTTTACCCTGTCCGACACCATTTGCTTTGAGGTGAGAGCAAATGGTATTGAACGAGTAGCACCACATGAACTGCAGCTTTTTCTTGGTGCACGAGAAGGTCAACAAATCGCTGTGAACCTTCAACACTGCTTTGGTCACTTCCAGGTCTCGACAGAACCAGGCTATCTCACTTTAATGTTCACATGCCCGTGTTGCGTTCATGAACACGCTCGCAACGACCCTCATATTTCATTCGGCTTTGAACACGGGGCCAAAGCGATTTCGTCGGTCGTTATTGTGCCCGTTCACTTTGGTTGAAAGAAGGAGCCACAAGGTCACAAGTTGGGAGTTTCGCTAATCGCTTAGGGGGTCGCTATAGAGAAGCTGTCGCTATTCAGTTTGGCACAACAGCGAGCACTCGCGCCATGCGTGCGCGGACGCAGTCGTAGCAGCGGTCGGCGACGGCCTCCGCGAGAAGCTGCCTCGCATGGCGGCACTTACAAGGGCGTGCATCTTGGGTATCCTGGTCAGTGGGAAGAGGCAAATCCAAATGTGACCACACCTCGCAGCGTGGTGCATTTTTATACGGATCGGCTCTCGATCGAGGATAACGCCGGACGACCCAGTCTTGCTCAACTTCTGTCCTATCCGGAACCACGCGCGAGCAGGAGAGAAAAAACAAACAAAAGCGAGAAAGAGAGATGAAGCATGAGCAAGACACGCCTAACCAAAACGTACGCAGCCCGCAAGAAGGGAGCAAGAGAGTGTCGGCGGCGCGCTTTCGCGTCGAATCGTCGTCAGCTGCAACGAGACTTTCTCCCAGCTGTGTTCTTTTTCTCCTCTCGCTCTTCCCCTGCACACGGAAGTTCCGACGGACCCTGAGCGAAAGGGGAGGAGCCGCGACGAACCGCCGCCGCGGCTCGTCGCCGTCCGCCGTGTGGTGGTAAAAATACGGCTTATCAGTGCGTTCATTACACGCACTGCCCACAGCTGTCCAACGCCCTGGATTTCGGGCCGCCTGGTCTCCCCTGCCAGCAGCTCAATACCCCCCCCCCCCCCTTTTGCTGAGTGCGTTCTTTAGAGGTGCAACACACGAAGCGGTCGCGGCAGCACGGCGTGCCGATAGCCACGGTAGCGCTTAATTAAGACGGGGAAGCGCCCGTGGTGGCTTCCTCCACCATCTCTCCCATTGTTACCGTCGAATTCCGCGACGTTTTTCGTGAACGGACTTGCAACTACAGCTTGCCTCGGGCCCATTTCCTTTCGATACAAAAACAGCTGACGCGTTTTTGCGTGCATTTCTTTGTACGCTATAATATACCAGCGAGAACACAGGTGCCCTCGGACTCATCGTCGCATGCGGAGCATCTCTCGTGGTCGTTTTCTTCGTCCCGTCTTAACGCTATTTGCGTTCCTTCCTTCGGGATATTACCAGTGGGTATACTTCTAGCATGTAGGAAAACAATCATGCGTCTGTGTTTGTAGTTGTTCTTCATGTTAGTTGACTCTTTCCTTGTTCCGTGCGTCTGGCTGGAGTGCGATATGTAAAGAGTTCTACAGTGTGGCTCAGTGCCGGCATCTGTCTGGTAAAACTGCTATTGACACCGTGGAAGTTTCGTCTTAGAGGCCCTGTGCTTCTGGAGCTCACAGCGAGGCGCGGCAACAATGCGTACAAAGATCAGAGTGAGCAATGAAGACAGCGGAAAGTCCATCTCATCCTCCTGCTGCAGTTGACCCTCCTGTCACATTCCCTGAATTGCCTTTGAAATAGACGGAATTTTAGTCAAAAACATTTGGGGCTTGTTCTGAGCCCTTACCACGTAGGGCGCCGGATGCAGCCCTCAACCTTTCAGAAGAGAGAAGGATTCTTACCAGGAGATGACGCGCGACAGTTGAACACCACGGGGATGCATCTATTTGTCCTTCGGCGGTGAAAGCAGTTGATACTGCAGGCCTCACAGTACAGTATACATGTCGAAGAAAGTTATGGTCAGAAGCCGCGAGAGAACGGCAAGTAGACCACGCTATCACGACATTCAGTGTGCTTGATGACTGGCTAGTCTTCTTCCGCTATCTCTCTGACACGTATTTGAGTCCGAGTTTCTGTGTAGCCGGCCCACTAGGGTTAACAACCGAAAGCTTCGGTAGTCATTGCGGGAGTTTGACAGCTAGAGCTGGGCTGCTGTTCTGGACACTGTCAAATTCTCCCATGTTGTCGAATTCCGCCATGATAATGTTTGAAGTCATTCAGAGACTGCATAGCCGCAATGTGAGCCAATAAGAGCTGACAAATAGTGACAGTCACTTAAGTATCCTTGCGTGACTTGAGAACTTGTCGAAACTTCACCTTAAATTCGAACTCCACCTTAATCCACCTTGCTCTAATTAGCAACAACCTTAATCCACCTTAAACCGCATCAATATTTAATCCACCCTAATCCACATTAATCCGCCTCAACCCACCTCAATAAATGTTAATAAACTTTAATCAGCCTTAATCCATTTGAATACGCCTTAATCCAATTTGGGAGTGGGCCAAGTCGGTTTTTTGGGTATGGCCACGGCGTCCAGCCGACGCCTTGGCTGCAGCAGGTCCAGCGCCTGGAACATGATGTCATCACTTGGTCACGTGGGTTTTGGTGCTATCGGAAGACAACGCTGGACGCCGGATGCCGGATTTTTCCTTCATGGGGTACATAAGGCTTTCACCTTAAAATTGTGAATTCGACGAAATGGCGTAATTTGACATGTCTAAAATAGGGTATCACTAGTCATTAGCCAATGATATCGGAGGCACTCGGTGCTCCATGCTTAAGGATACAAAGTATGGATAGTTTATTTGTGATCAGTGTCTCAAGGTAGCACAAAAGACAAGCAAAAAATAATAAGAACGACGTGACCCTGCACCTACCTCACTTCACTTTCTCTTGTTCTGCCGTTTGCAGATTTCGGAGATATCCCTTGCTCCACGGCAGCTAGAGAAAGAGTTCTATTGCGCGTTTTCACTCGCATTTCCTTTTTCGAATGGCTAAAGCTTACGTCCACATACCCCACCTCTGTCACGCTTTCTCAATTGCGAAATACCGAAACAAACGGACATCTCGCGAGTCCACTCAACCAGCGCACTTTCTCTCAAAGCGCGCTTATAGAAAGCTCCCACACGCGTCACCCAAAACCGCGCCTCCTGCGTACTGGTTTCTTTTAATTTTCTCTTCTCCAGCTCCGTCCCGTGCACTCCGGTACCGGCGGCTCGTTTTGGAAACTCGCGCGTAGCGGGCCTCGATCGCGCGCGGATTATCTCGTTCGTGTGTACTACGAGCAGCTTCCTCTTCGACCAATTTTTCTTTCCATCTCCGGTTTCTGCATTTTGACGCAGCGACAGTTTCGGCGGAGCGGACTGCCCAACGCCGCAGCGCACCCTTTCCCACCGCGGCTCGCTCGATCGGAAAAGACCGCGGCGCCTGTCCAGGACTGGCGGGCGTCACGACCGCTTATAGACGCGTCTATAAAAGTCGCGAAAGGAGCGAAGCTCCGGAACAGGTTTTAATGGGGCTCCCGAAGTGGCTGATGATTGCAGCCGGCCACTATCTGTCTGAAGGGCGTAATTTCGGTGCCCAGTCGAGTGAAAACAAGAATGCCGGCCCAGCGAGCACGTTCGACGTCGACTGCAATGGAAACGCGGAGGCATCCGTGGCGCGGCATTATTCTGCGTCGCTGCGGCTGCGCGCCGGAAAGCTCAGTCGCGAGGGGAGCTCATTATGTGGTTATCAACGCTTCCCTCGGTCACGTTCGATCTCACGACGCACGAGCGCGCGCTAAGTGTAACGGCGGCCGTAACACGCACGCACAGCCGCGGGCTTCGCCTCTGGGCTGGGGCTAAAATACACGAGCGCCAAGCACTTGATTACCCCGCGACATCACAGACACCGGCAGGAAATGGAGCGAGCCTCTCGCCCGAGCATTTTGAGAAATGGAGGACGCTGCATTTGTGTCGCTACGGGGGGATCCTGCCATTCACTTTCTTCGATCGCAAAGTTCGTTTCCAGCCTCATTGCGCCGAAGTCGTGCATTCCTTAAGTTGATTCACGGAGTGCGTGCACACCTGTAAGCTGGTGCTTCAATAAGCAGGTTATCGTCACACTGTGTGCTTACACGGGGGATATCTTGTGTCACGCCCGTTCGCCTGATTTCGCGCATACATGAATCTGCGCTGTGCTATCGGCGACATCGGTCTGAGAAAAACTAATGTGAGTGACAAAAAGACAAAAAAAAAACAAGTATTTTTCTATCACTGACATTCTTAATACCCAATATTTTCTATAACTTGGTATTGTGTACGTCTTCATCAATATTACCTGTTACTTTTTTATCACCCACAGACTGAAGCGCTGTGCATTGTACGCGGCTGCTTTGTTTCATTTAGATTTTATTTTTTGTGATTCGGCTGGCGGTTGCCATACGAGGGCATGAAATTCGTAATATGTAATTCGGAATGAAATTACATATAAGAATGGAGGCCAGCTTCATGCAAACACTGCAACAGGGATTTATGATGTGCATTGTTTATGAGCCATCTTTCATAGTCTTCAGATTTGTGACTTCTTAATTTCACACCCCAAGTACATTTTCGCCGACTGTCTTTGTCCCACATCACGTCCAATGTAGATCGCGGGCATCCGCTGCAGACCCAGGAGTGGAGCACTTCGTACACTGGACAGTGCCTTCATATAATTGACCCCAGGTAGAAGTGATGGCTGAGGTGAGGCCCTCCCTTGCCCGAAGTCTATGGAGAGAATGAATGAATAAAATTTCATTGAAACAAGGATGGCGCCTATCAGCCCATCGGAGAGAGACTTCCTCCGACCGAGAAAAAATCTCGGGAAGGGAGCAGACACACGGGAAGATGAGGGTCTGGTAATAAAGAAAGGGGGAAAAAGAAAATAAACGCTTCAAGAATTGCGAAAACCCACACAGTGATGCATGCAGGTTGAAGTTCACTTCCTTTAAGCTCACTTTGTGTCCACTAAGCTCAGAAAAGGCAGCGCCGAACAGCTGTACGAATTACACCTTACAATACTCGCTCGTTGCCTGTCAAAGACACCTAACTGGTTTAAGGTTGCCAAAATAGTCCTTTACGAGAAAACGCCTATATGCTGCGCTCGCTTTGAATGCGGCCCGCATTAAAAGAGGATCTAATTAATTATTTGTTACGCGCTTGAGAAATTTAGTCTTCATTTCGGGGTTTGTAGAGTTGGTATCTATAATTAGAAAAATAAGGACAACGCTCTTGTGTCTGTACTCCTTTAACCAACTATGCCACCGACATGTACTACGAACGGCGTCGCCCTTGAGCACGGTGTTCTAATGGCAAAAATTGTTGGTTAAGGGGGTCGCGTCGGTGGTGGTGCATGATGATGATGATGATGATCGCTGATGGCCTCCTATTTGTATCAGGGTGGCGACATAGTATAGCCACCTAGCCTGTGTCAACTACTTAGGTGTTACCATGTCTTATCTAGCATTCTACCCATCTCTGATTTATTTCGCCAAGTTACCGCTGCTTGTGACGATCCCGTTCCCATCGCTTCCCTGCTTCGTTTCCGCCAATACTCAAATCATCTCTCGCTCATCTCCATCTCTGATCCCCCCCCCATTGCCCTTGAACGCCGGCACTTCCGGAAGGTGAGCGTTCTCTGTGGCTCTGGCTTGGTGAATTTGTACGCATGCCATTAAAATGTGCTGGGTAGTCTGTTTGTTTTTTTCTGCAGTAGGCATTGCGAATATTTGAACCCATATATTTTTTAAATATGAACGCACTAAATGGCTCATGAGGCGGAAAATACGGCGTTGGCGGCGTGACAACGCGATGGTACAAAAAGGCTACGAACCCTCGACCTTTGGTGGGATTCGAATCCTCGACCTTTGGTGGAGCCAAACCCATGACTTTTGGTTTTGATTAAGGTGCATGTAATTGAAGCACAGTTAATTAAGGTATAGTTAATTAAGGCACTCGAACCCATGACCTTTGGTGGGAGTCGAACCCTCGACCTCGCGTTGTGCCATGATGTCTTTCCCATTCATCCACGTAGGGATAACTAAGTGCCCTTTGAATTTTTTTTCACGACCTGCTTGACGCACGCTTTTAGGATATTTAAACGCTTATGTTTTTCGTGGCACACTTTAAGGCTGGATATCTGTAAAGTGGTGCTAGCCTTACGATTTCTCGTAAGCAAGCATGACTTCACTCCAGCTCGGATTCACTGATTTCGCAATTGCAAACATGCGCACCGAAATGAATAATTAAATAATTAGAAATTTAATGAATCTGTTTAATTAGCCACTTGGCAATTGCGATTTCTTAAGAAAGTAATTTGTGCATCTTCCAGAAATTCACCTGGAAAGGTGATAGAACGCTATTTGTCACAAAAATCTAAAGAAAAAGAAATCGTTCAGTGTAGACGAAAAAAAGAAAGAAACAAATGGTGGTATGTCTTTCTTAGCAGCTACCCGAAATCACCATCTCTGCTCGCCTGCTTGACAATATTCCAAGCAACTTCCCGTCTACGTTGTTGTGAGCTCCCTAGAGATCTGGAACCGCTATCCACGATGGTCTACTTTGAGCTATCGAAATGTATATGCGCTGAGTTAGCACAAAGTTGTCCTCTAGGCATCGGCCTTGCGTGAATGCATTTTATAGTGGCCCCAATATTGCATTTTCTGAACGCGCTTCGGCAGCTTGATATTAAAGCGAAGGTTTCCTTGCCTACCTTCTTTTTAGAAAACAACATTAACAACAATTATTTCAACAACTGACGTAATACAACCCCATTTCTCTCAACTGTTGGTGACAGAAACCTACCTTCCCAAGGTTTAGCGTGGGTCGCGTGTTTTCAGTTTATCGCTTGCTAGGCATGCAAGCCACGCTACAGGGCCCATCATAGTGCTAGCGAGTGCACCTCTTCTATGCGTAACTAAGCAATCAATCATGGCATAAAAGCTCCACATATAGAAGGCCTGCACTGACGTCATCCTAGCCGGCGTGTTGGAGGACCAGCACAGTGAGAAGCTGTCTCCGTGACATTACAATCTATAATGTCGGCTCACAGGTATCTCTAAAGTCTCGAGACATCTTAATGGAATAGCGCATGATATGCAATGGCTCCTTTGATTACGTTAAATTCCTTATATTTGGCCTACCAAATTCTTGCTCTCCTGTGTACGTACCCACTCTTGGACATGCCCCCTGAAGTCGAAGGGGTGCAGCAAACTGCGACAGAAGGGGTGCAGAAGCTTCAAATGTATTTAGATATGTGAGGTACTTCTCCCTGCATACATTTCTCACCACCATTCTTCTTTGCGAAGGCAGCATATATCGCGTTCGTCCACGTGACATTGCTGCCCTGACGTCTCACACTGTGCACCCGCCTTATTTGGTGTTGAGACGTGAGCGATGCATAAACATAAACACTGCATGAAATTACGCATTGCATGAGATGAAAGAAACAGCAACATAATTATATGCATCGCGCTTGTATAGCTTCAACGGTTCGCTGAATCTTCGCGTCACATAGATGCCCCACATGTGCGCCATACCTGCATAACTTTTGTGGCTTGCACCGCCATTCTGCAGATCACCGACGTTATTGCAATTGGTTGGTACGAATTCGTGTTATCCTTATCTTCTTTGCTTTTATGTACGACGTACCTTAATTTCACGCTGCAAAATTGAAACTTAAAATAAATTCTGGAGTTATACGTGCCAAAACGACGTTGCGATTATGAGGCACGACGTAGTGGGGGACTCCGGAAATTTTGACCTCCTGGGATCCTTTAACGTGCACTTATTCTAAATACACGGGCGTTTTTTGCATTCACCCCGATCGAAATGCGGCCATCGCGGCCAAGAATCGAATCCGCGACCTCGTGCTTAGCAGGGCAACACCATAGCCGCTAAGCAACCGCGGCGGGTCCAATTGGAATTTTCTTGTTTGAATCACTTACACAATGGCGCTGTACTAGCGAACAACTTCCTGTGACAATGAAGGGAAAGCTACGGGGGCGGAGCTTCTGCACACGTGTGCTGCCGCGCCATGTAGTCCGACAGCGCTTGAGAGTGCTTTCGTTCCTCGGAGCGGATGCTGAATCTGCGTATAGCTTTCACGTGCGGCGTTTTCGCATTTGCTCAGATGCAGAAAAAAAAGGTAAATTTAACAATCAGCAGTCTGCATTGTCTTGCTTTTAAAGAACTGTGAGGTTTTTACGTGCCAAAACCACTTTCTGATTATGAGGGACGCCGTAGTGGAGGACTCCGAAAATTACGACTGCCTGGGGTTCTTTAACGTGTGCTTTCGCATTTAGTCCCCATCGAAATGCGGCCGCCGTGGCTGGGATTCGATCCCGCGATCTCGTGTTCAGCAGCCCAACACCATAGCCACTAAGCAACCACGGCGGGTTGTTTTGATTAGCTGTTGTAAATAAGGTGTTTATGTTTTCTCTTGATAACGCGGATGAAAATGTCGGACTTTTTTCAGAAGCGCTCATAATCGTGCGCGCTTGGCCTCCGCAGCTTTCTCTTCGTTGCCACAGAATTTTGTACGCGAGTATAGTCAGCCGTGCCTTGATTACTGGACCCAGCTGTTTGATCAGAAGCTGTATTGAGATTTCATCGGGTCATGCCGTCATGTTAGTAGAGACATTTTCTGCTGCTTTTGCCTAGTTGAAGTTTTCTGCGCTCAATTTTGTACTTTCCTGCTTCCCTGTTACTGCATCTGTCTGAACAAAGGCTACCCTTTCTTGTTTACATAATTTATCACTAATTATGAACTATCACTAATTTATCACGCACTCTTTAACAGGGTGGAACACCAAAAATATAAGGCGCACCAGGTTCCATGAACTGAACTCTCCGTTCCAGCTCCGACCTCCACCCTGGCTTCGTCGACGTGAGGTTGGGGTTGGCAGTGGCCTTCACGAAGGCTTACACTACATTGATTGGAATGACCGACAGTGCTGCGTGCGACGTCTGCGGCAGCAAAGAGAACATCGAGCATTTATTGTGCCACTGTCCTCGATTTCGCTCGCAAAGACATACGCTCTCTATCGCATTGCGATGACTGGACGATCGACCGTTGTCGGCGCACGAGCTACTCGAACACCGTCCCATCGCTTGTTGGTTCACAAGGCTTCAAGGCACTTTTGTGTTTCTTTAGGGCGACTGGCCTGTGTGAACGTCTTTGAATTTGTGGCGCCCTCCGCGTGCGTGCGCGAACTCACCGCATCTTTCCTTCGTCTCTCTCGCATATTTCTATTCCCACTTTCGCTTTCCCTAGCGTATAGGGAAAGCCAAAGAGACACATTTCTGCTTAACATGCTTGCCTTCTCCCTTTCTTTCCTCTTCGTCCTCCTTCTATAGCTTGTTTAACTCCCTTGTTCCACCACTTTAGTGGTTGTTACAGCGATAGCTGTTATGGACTCACTCTCCTTCTCCTGGTCGTTTTGGTGTCTGCCGGTGTCGTCGCTGGAATCCCCAAATTCTTTGCGATAAACTCGCAAAGAAAATTTGAACAAATACTACGCGCTGTAGGAATCGATGTAATGATAAGCATTTTGCAAGTATCTGGCTATCCAGCATTGTTTGGGCTTCCGTAAAGCGTTACCAGGTGGTCCAACGTGTTTGTGCAAATTGAGTAGTTGTATGTGTGACGCGAGCGTACGCGCGTGTGATGACAGCAGCGGGACGACGACCACGTTGAAGACCGCCGCATAACGGCAACGGCATGATTTTTACTTCGGTCGTTCGACGGGAATTTATACCAGCCGATTGTTGGGTTCTACAATGGTACTCAATGGGGCGGCGTTAGCGAGGGAAGCATGGAATGTGGCGTGATGTGCGACTAAGTGTTATACAATCGTACGTACCCATGTCCGTGCCATGTGGGGTATGTCAAAAGGTGGATGGCATTTGTGCTCCGTCAAAGAAATGTTGAAACATGATGAGCTTGGGCCGATCATGAAGTCGGTACAAAGTCGCCCAGTTTCTACGTAGCGTTAGCTGCTGCGAGGAGAGTAGTGAGGAATGAGTGCCGGCCCCGGAGATAGTGCATTCTAAATACTCGTACGAACTCCTTTAGGATAGCGCACGAACTCCTTTCAGAATCAGAATCAGAATCGGTTTTTATTGAGATCATTAGAATGATTACAAGTTGTTAATATTCAGGAGGAGGTCCCGGAGTCAAAGACTGCAATGGGACCTCCTTTACAAAGTAAACGTAATAAAACAAAAGTACAGCAGTTTTCAACAAATTGTTAACATAGAAAAATTACAAGTTTTAGTATGAATACCATGATTGAAGAATTACATATGCATAAATGTAATGAAAAAGAGCACTGTAACACAATCTCGTAGACAACTGATAAAGTAACTGCGTAGATGACGTTAAGAACACAGTAGAATTAGTTAACTCGAATGTATATGTGAGGCAGAAACAGAAACGTAACTGTATGGCATTGAAAATGAAAGAAGGCACCCTGAAAGAATGGTTGTGAGTATGGACTAGGCATCAGTATTCGACAGAATGTAATCTTTTAGTTGTTTCTTGAATTCGTGAATTTTAAGTGTTTTTATGTATAATGGTAGTGTGTTCCAGAATGCGACAGATGAAAAATGGACGCTCTGTTTGCCATAATTAGTATGTATTTTAGGTAAAAGGAAGTTCCTATTTATTGCAAACCTGGTAATATTAGTATTTAATAGAGAAGATTGTGGTAACAAGCTATCGCATCGTGCGTAATTGATTTGACGGAACAAAAAGGTACCTAGATTATATTTAACGAGTTGTGTGACTGTAAGAATGTGATTAGTTCGTAAAAGATATGAGGCGTTGTTGTTATATGGGCTAAATGTAATTATCCTAATAGCCTGATTCTGTAGAATTTGCAATGAGTTTAAATGGGTTACGTAAGTGTTTCCCCAGCAAGTAACGCAGTAATTAATGTGGGAATGAATAAATGAAAAGTATAATGGTAGTAATGTTTGATGGTCAAATATGTTTCGTGCTGTTAGAAGTACCCTAATCCCGTAGGTAATCTTCTGTTTTAGTTTGGTTATGTGTTCAGTAAATTTAAGATGTTTGTCAACTTCTATGCCAAGATAATTGCATGAAAAACTTGCAGGGATAGGACTTCCGCCCAATAAGATAGGAGGAGTGGAGTGAAGTGTTCGTTGGTGAGAAGTGAATACAACAAATTTTGTTTTAGACGGGTTTATGTGTAGCTGGTTAGTATGGCACCACTCCAGCAGGCTGTGTAAGTCGCCATTAAGGTTAGATACTAAGGTTGTAATACATTTATTGGAATTAATAATAGTAGTATCATCTGCATAAAGTATACATTTCGAAAAGGACAGGCAGTTAGGCAGATCATTGACGTATAATAAAAATAAAAGCGGACCCAATATGGAACCCTGGGGCACGCCAATATTAGTGAACATGGTTTTAGAATGAACGGCTGAAATGGTTACTACCTGCATTCTGTCTGTTAAGTAATTTTGTAGTAACAAGAGTGCTGGGCCGGTGATTCCCAATGATTCAAGCTTACGAAATAAAATGCGGTGATTTATTTTCTCAAACGCTTTGCTTAAGTCTACAAACACTGAAGCTGCATAATTCCCTTCATCGATAGCGAGTTTTAGTTGATCGGTTAGAACAACGAGAGCCAGTTCGGTCGAGTAACCCGAGCGAAAGCCGTATTGGAATGGTGTGAGAATGTTAAATTTTGTAAGGTAATTAGTTAAACGTTTTTGTATTAGCTTTTCGATTACCTTACTAAAGAAAGGTAATACACAAATGGGGCGATAATTGGAAATTAAAGAGCGGTCACCTTTCTTAAAAATGGGTGTGATCTTGCCTTGTTTTAGTTCTTGTGGGAATGTGCCTGATTTAAACATGACGTTGATTATGTCTGCAAGGACATCACTTATTAGGGGTGCAATTAATTTTATATGGGAAGGGTGTAATTTATCTATGCCGGCGCCGGTTATTTTCATGTTGTTTATAATGTTTAGAACTTCCTGAGATGTAGTTGGAAATAAAAAGAAAGAATGTGGCAGGCGCTGGGGCACGGGATTGTCATGCGCAGGTGGCTGTAGCTCGCTGCTAAAGAAGAAATCAGCAAACGCATCAGCTATTTCTTTGGCGGTCTTGTACACCATACCCTGATATGCAATTTCTTGTATAGCTTCGCGATTATTTGTCCTGTTTAAGAAGGTGTTAACAATCTCCCATTTCTTTTTTATGTTTTTACCGCATTCCAAAATTTTTCTTTCGTACCATGTTTTTTTAGCTTTTTTCAAAGTGGCAGAAAGCTGGTTAGAAAACTTTTTGTACCGAATGGCTAAATTCTTGTTAAATGGTTGTCGTTTGGTTTTCTTATAAAGATTATCCTTTTTGCGCATTGAAGCTAAGAGCTTATCTGTTATCCATGGATTTTGAGGCGACGCGTACTTCTTTTTGCATTTAACTTGAACGGAATGACGATCAACACATGACTTAAGCATAGTGATAAACAGTGCAAATGCTTTTTGTGGATCATTTGTAGAAAAGATGGGGGACCAGTCAAGGTTCGACACGGCGTCCAGGAATGCTTGTTTGTCTAATATAAACTTCGTGTACGTGATTTTTTCGGAGCCATGAGTATAGTGAAAATTTAAAAATATAGAATAGTGATCAGTTATGTCGGTCATTATAACACCTGCGTCTGGTGGATATGCCAAATGTGATAATGCATGGTCAATTAATGTACCTATGGGGTGGTTAGCACATCGTGTCGGTATCTTAATTAAACATTCATAACCAAAGTACTATCAGCGAGGTTAATGTTGATGTCGCCTATAATTATTACATTTTTGTTTTCATCTGCTAGCAGTCCCATGACTTTATGGAGAGCAGTACAGAAGTCTGTTGCTAATGACGAAGGTGAACGATATATGCAACCAATTATTAGGTCTTTGTTGTCTATGTTGAGGAAGTCATTTTTAAGTTCAATCCAAACGTCTTCACAATTAGTTACATTAAGTTCAAGATCGTTCCTTCGGTTGTAAGTAATACCTGAATAGATATACAGCGCTGCGCCGCCATGGTTGCTGAACGGACGATTCGAGTGTTCAGGAACAAAACTAGAAAAACAGAAAAGGTGTTTATCGTGGTCGCTCAACCAAGGATAGGATAAGGATAAGGGAGCGCGATACTTCCTAAGGGAGTCCGACTTCAAGGAAGTTGTGGTCGTGTCACACGGCCAGTAACAAGTTATTAAATGAAGCCACCAGAGGCGCGTTCAGCGCTGTTTGGTTTTTGTACAAGTACAAAAATGTAACTTCTAATTACGCTCGTAGATATTATAATTGACGCTCCTTCCATTAAACATATATTACGAACCCACGACTATTGGTGGCAGTTAAGATAACACATGCCCTTTGGTGTCGAACCCTCGACTTTTGCTTTGACCGAAATTCAATGGCACCAAAATTGACAGTACAACCATTGATAGTCAAACCCAGGACCACTGGTGGAAGTCGAAAACACGACCTCTGGTGGTAATTAAGGCAAAGTTAATTAAGGCACATATAATTAAGATAGTTAATTAAGGCACTCGAACCCCCGGTCTTTGGTGTGAGAAATCAAGTAATAGGAAACAACAACGTATCCTAATGAGAATGTAAAGTAATGAACGGCTCGTGAGCGCGTAGGCTTTCGCCTTCATCCTCTTTAGCGATGCTAAAGTGACTGTCAACTTTTTATTGCGATAGCAATGATATGGACGCTCCAGGCGCATTTTTGCTGTCGCCGTCGCCGTGGAAGTAGAAGTGCGATAACGCCGTCGCCCCGTGTAGTAGGCTGTATGTGTGAGTGAAAGCACGCGGGGGAAACCAACGATCGCAGCTCATTCTCACGCGCCATATATGGAGGCAAGCGGGGAGGCAGCGCGGGAGGGAGGGGGGCGACTTCGACTCTGCCAACAAGTGCATACTTTGCACGTCGTACGCGCCGTATCTCGAAAGTGATCTGCAGACGGCTCGTACCTTTGTGCGCGCTGTGTTCTCGCCGGTCTTGCCTTGAAGAAACAGACCGCACGAAGGTCACTTCGCTTGCTGTTGCTGCGGCGCTTGCTCGCACCAGCCTTTTGACAGCGAGTGTCCGCTCTCATCGAGTGTGATGTGTTCATGTTTGCTCGTGCGCGCTGACACCACGCTTGTTAATTCAATTAGTAAGCGAATGTTTCTAAGTTATTCATACAGCCGATAAAAGTACGATCCTTACTTCGTACAGCTGCGCACGAAATTGCTATCGCAATCGATGCTTCGCCTTGCGGGTGAAACTACGACTTTTTTTTTCTTTCCTATAAAGCTTACTCTGATCATACGCCATTTTTTAGAGATAAATAAGGTCTTTATTGATTAATCATTTGCCGTTAGACGCATAGCAAAAGCCGCAGCAAACTTGGAACAGGCGAGACTAACAAGCAATTCATTGTATTTGATTTGGAACACAGTGACTGCTTCAGTGAATCTGGTGTTACTGATTTCGCCTGTTTTCGGAAACCGTCTGTTCTTAAAGCACTTCATTGTGGCCTTTCACCATCAGAATACTTGCAACGAAAAGTTGAAAGACCGATAAGTGAAATGCTTTCGCGAACAGTGTTTATTTTTCGGACAACCTGATAAAACATTCGTAAAATTCGCAAACGTCCCGAAAAATGTGCAGGATTGGCAGGTATGCGAATGTCACTAACAGTTGCTTCCCGTCTCTCTTTTAGCCTATTTCCTGGTAAACGCTGGCATGGTCAAGGACTTTTTCCTGTCGTATTTTCTTTATAGCTCCTGTTTTCTTTTGTGCTTTCCCCTTTTCATCACTCATTATGCCTAATGCCCTACAAATGTATTGTTTTAATCTCTCTCCTATTCTTCAATTGCTGTCGTTTTTCGCATCTACCTTATTTCTTGTAGAGCCTGCAGACGTTGTGCCTCTCAACGTAGCAGTTACCAACTAGCTCTCTTTCTTTCTTCTGATGTGATCGTTTTTGTATGTAAAAAAAAACTAATACAGTCGACTCCAGTTAGGTCAACCCTTGCGGGACGAACCATGATGCAATGCCATGCTGAGCGGACAAACCAGACTGCTGAATATGGTAGAACACGAAACAAGCGGGAACGTATTGCGTCACAGGCGAAAGGAGCGTTACCGACTAAAAAATCAAAGTTAAACAGCTTCACGCTTAAGGAACAGAACACTTAATAATAATATTTGGGGTTTTACGTGCCAAAACCACTTTCTGATTATGAGGCACGCCGTAGTGGAGGACTCCGGAAATTTCGACCACCTGGGGATCTTTAACGTGCACCTAAATCTAAGTACACGGGTGTTTTCGCATTTCGCCCCCATCGAAATGCGGCCGCCGTGGCCGGGATTCGATCCCGCGACCTCGTGCTCAGCAGCCCAACACCATAGCCACTGAGCAACCACGGCGGGTAACAGAACACTTAGCTAAAGAATGGACACTTCGAAGAGCCATAAGGGACGCGGAACGCTATTACTAGCGCTCGTCTGGCCACTGGTGTTGGTCGTGAAGAGCTTGCGCATGCGCAGCAGTCGCAATGTGGCGTTCACGAAAGCCGCGGTTGCGGTTTCGGCTTCCGCGCGCACTGTCGTGTTTTCTGTATCGAAGCGCGCACACGCATACTCCAATGTATGCTTTCTTTGCGTCGAGCAGTTTACCGTAAAGGTACGTTCCGGTACGCAATATGTTTTCTTGCGAAGCAATCATTTGTTTTCTATTTGTATTTTCTTAACTATATTCGACGCGCTTAGCAAGCTTCAATTGTGTGAGAAGTAATCGGGTATACTTCAACCGTACCCTTTTCATAAGCTGAATATGGTGTAAAGAGATGTATTAAGTAGACAATCTCATGCAAACGCCAGAAGTGTTGCACAAGTTGTGTTTTCAAACATTTATTTACATGCTTTGTGCAACTACAGAAACAATGTGCTTGATGTTGTCCTTTGGTGTCAGCGTTTATTTATACATTTATTCTCAATACACAATATACAAAACAAAGAAATAAGTGTTTTGTTTCATGCAACATTTGGAGCACATACCAACCAAGGAAAGGTAAACATATCGTATATCGTTAGTGACGCGCAAGAAATACCGGAAAAGCAACCGCCATGTGGAAGCAGCTACCGAGGAATTACTCAACTACAATACAACACTCGCCGAGGACCTGCGCGCGTTCTATCGGACATCGGTGCATTGTACATGTCGATCGCTGTGTTGCTGTGCGATCACTTGCCTTGTGATCTTCTTATTGGGAACACTTTTTATTCTTTCTTACGTAATAAAAACATACTTTTTAGTTAATAATATAACAATTCTCAGAGTAATAAGCGTATCGAAATATCTTGCTTGCTTTCCAGCAAGGAGGCCACATTCTACATTTGCCAAAAGTATTGTAAGACATACTACTTGCCCTCACCAATTCACATTCACAATTGACAATTCATTCAGACCTACTTGCCCTCACAATTCACGCCTAATACACAATTATGAGACCCATTGTGGTGTCTGCACCGGCCGCAAGTGCAATTGACAATTACAGGCATCAGAAACAAAGCTGAAGCGGCTGCCCCGGAAATGCGGTGGTCCCGGGTTCGAGTCCCAGACCAGGACTAGGCGCTGAATTTACGAACTCGTATGCTTTCCTTATTGGAATGGCCAGCAGCCCCACGTGCGACACATGCAGCAGCGATGAGACGCTCGCACACATTATCCAAGGTAAATATACCTGGTAGCGAAGCTTCCATAGGAGCCCATACGTTCAAACCATCGCGGTCCATCTGCGGTTCAAGGTGCTTATAGCGCCATCTGTATGTGGTGGGAACACTTCCGGCGGAAAAAAAAAATAATGTGACGCCATGTCCGTTAAAAGCAGAAGTGACGTTATTTTGTTTTCGAAGGCGCGAAATTTGTTCTGTTGTCCTTCCTTTGGAGCTATATATTCAAATGCCCCGCCATTCGACTTGATGGGCGTTCCGAGCTTTCAGCGTGGAAAGCGATGCAGGAAAATGCGAGCCATACGGTTGTCGAAATCGCATCCCTGCACAGAACATACTTTCTTTGGAGGCCGACGAAAGCTTTAGGTGTAGAATGCTGATCCTATTGTCGGATGCCAAGCCCGTTGACCGGCGCAGTCGCACGAAAACAACTACACAATCATGTGGCGGTCGTAACTCACTACTTTTTACTGAACAGATTAAGAAGCGATGAAGCTACCCGCGCCACCAAATTCAGACAAACTTCGACAACCAAGAAAGCACAAACTGTGAGGGGGGCGTATTTCAACAGGTGGCCCTTACGAGTGCGCCTTTCTGCCCATTTCAAGACGTCCATTGCATTGCGAGTGATAGTGGCGTCAACGCCCCCTGTAGCGATAGGCGCTGAAAAGAAATGCATTTATTAATAATAATAAAATTAAACTTGTATTTTCTTAACTCGTCACGAATATATAAAATTGACTAGGAATTTTATTTTCGTTGAATGAATCTAACGGTGTCTCGTTTGAGTTAAAAAACGCGTTTTTCTTTCCCAATGTTTGTTCCCCTCAAACATAGTCGCGCTTCAATCGCTTCTCCCATAACCCCCCATGCTGATGTCGGTGACAATCTGTATTGAACCGCTTTTCGCCCGAAGCTTCGCGACCTATTTGAATCGACCTTGCATTATCTGTGTCTGCGCAAGATACAGTGCCCAGAAAGTGATGTGCAGAGTGCTGGACCAAATGGATAATCGTCCACTGTCAGAACTAAAAGCTTTACGTCAGGGCTCCCAAAGAACATCCATGTTGAACGCCTTACTAGTGTTACTAAGGTTCCTGCGGTCTACGGAGCTTCACAATAGACTTTAAGAACGCCACCCCCTACCGCTCCATAGTATACACGGTTTGTTCGTGCTCGTCTGTCTTTCTCTCTCTCTACCTCCCCCTTCCACTCTTTTATCCCCCGTAATCCTTCCCCCGTGCAGGGTAGCCAACCGGAACTACGTCGGCTTATCCTCCGCGCCTTTCTATGCATTTCTATCGCTCTTGTTGGAGCTCAGTACAATTCACTTCAAGTGCAGCAGTGGTGTAAAATATTTGTATCACCTTTTTAACTGGAACTTATATGGAACCAGATTAAGAGTGTACTGAAGGAATGGACATGGTACACTTGCAACATGCACGAAGTAAAACTCAAGCTTCAAAGAACAACGTCTTATCATACCTCGAGATGTTCTCGGTATTCAATCACTTGTGCAGCGCGACTGCGACTTTTGTTTCGCATGCGTTCTCACGAAGCACTGAAAGCACGAGTAAATGACGCCTGCCGCACTTCTGATTCAAACCACGATGAAATGAGGAGTGAAGCCTCACATGGCGAGAGCACAGCTAGAATTGGCTCATCTATGGACTCGGCTTGTGTCTGCTCGCAGTCGCCGCTTTGTGTGGCTCCATGTTCGCGAAGCGTAAATACTTGGATCTTTTAGAGCGCAGCTCTTAGGCACCTGTTCCTGCGGCGAGCGTCGGTGTCGCAGCTCGGCGTAACCGAGTGGAACGAGCACAGCGAAAGATGAAAGCGAACGCGGAGCGCAGCGGGGGGATCAAAGACGCGAGGCGGAAAGCAGAGCGGAGGGTGCAGCGGAACAATGAGGCGGAAAGCGGAAGAGGGTATGGTAAAAGCGTGAGAAGAAAAGCGTAGTGTTCCGACAATGGTTAGGAGATGCCGCCAGAGTAGCGCGCGTCATCTGGGAGGTCTGTCAGCGGCGGCTGCTGTGAATCGCGCCCACGCGTCACCCACGCACTAGAACTTGCCCTTTCCAGATTAGCGAGGCAGTTGCGCCGCACTTCGCTCCATTTGCAGCGTGCAGCACGAGACAGATTGTCCGCGCCAGCCAATGTATCGCGAAATTAAAACACGTAGAGCTGCTCGAAAATTTCGCATTAGGGAGTATCGTAATCATCGGAGAGTGATTTTTATTCCATATTTAGATAAATTTTGTGCAACAAGACTTTAGGAGGCTCGGCATCAGTCATTTTTTCAACGAAAGTAGCGCTCTTGGTCGTCGGCGTGACAAGTAATTTACGACTGCAGCGCTATCAGTGGTGAGGACACGAAACTGGCTCCAGTGTCCGGTGCCTGCTTAAGGAAGTAGCGCCGTGTGCTGAATTTGTATTTTCAAGCTCTCTTTAGTAACTACTGGGCCCACGAGGGGGCACTGGTGACGGTTCAATTTACCTTTCTAATTTCGGAAAATAGATCCTTTTGAATTTATTGTTTTTTTATACATTAATTTCTTCATAGCGATTACCGAGACGCATTTAGAACGCAGGCGAGAACTTGGGTGGTATTGTGAAGTTCGGGCTCCGAGTGGCTACGAAGGTCCCATGGCTGGTGCCGCAGCAGGTGCCAGGACAAAAAGGTTCAGAGCGACGTCCGAGCGATGAGAAAAGAAGCTTTATGTACAAATTTGAATGATGGTTTACAAGAAGGGCTCCACTATTCTTGGAGTCCACCATATGTCAAAGTCTTTACATGTCCGAGCACCTCCACAACACTCAAGCTCCGCTTTTTAACCAGTTAATTTTCCCATGCGATCGTCGATGGAATCGAATATCATTCTCGGCCAAGTGGAACTGTCGCAGTCTAAAAAATACCACTCATGGTGTCGCACCACTCCGTCGGGCTCCGCCTCTGGTGTCCAACGTTCGACCCGCCCTTGATGCAATGGAGATAGTTTCGTGTGAAGCCGCGGGGGACGCTGTTCCCGCGAAGTCGTCAGCGTAGGTTCTTTGCAACAATTAGTAGGCTCGCCGTAACGGTCAGCTTGTAGCTCTTTTCGTCTCGAGTGTCGCCACCGCTTCCAAAGAAAGTGGCGGTTGCGGTCAGCTTGAAGGGAGGTTCTCTTTCTGCCCTTCAATAGTCGGCGCCGGGCCCTCGCGCTTCACGGGAACACACACAAAGAACGACGTTGCCGTTTGGAGACACCCGTCGCCGATGACCCATTAGAGTTTGGGGTCCAAGAACTCGTCTCGTTCGTCAGCTCTGGGTCGTCGAACACACGTAGACGCGACACATAAACGCATGCCAATTATCTTGAGGTGACGCTGATTTTGTCGCCAGCTCTTAGGTGTCAAAAAGACGATGAAGCGCGGATGGCATTACGTAGCTGCACACTCGCCGGGGAAGCACCCTTTGTTCAAAAGGACCGCCAGGCACAACAGCGGACAAGGAACGCGCGGATAACACAGGCTTCCGAGGGTGAGGTGGCGTCGTGGTGATGTCCTCTCCCCTCATGCAACACCTAGGGTGCTATCACGACAGCAGACGTACCCTTTCGCCCGCTTGCTCCATCGAGACGCGTTCGTGACGCGGCGTCGCAACCAATGGGAATTCAGGGGCCGTTTTTCGCTTGTTTAGACGGCAGACGCCAGTCACTTCCCTCAATGGGCTATTTGATGCTTGCGCATCAAAAACGCCTTCACGTTAACAGAAGCCTCTGCGAAGTTGGCTGCATGTATAAGTTCCTCTGCTGGCACCGAACGTGATCATCAGCACTCATTAGTGTCACCACCACTTCGCAAAATGCAACGATATATTGTAAGTCACCACCTGTCAGGCGCGAGTACCATTACTGGTATTGAAGTGCTGGGTAGTGTTCCCATAGGCAGTCTCTAGCGTGAGACTGGAGGAGCATGTTGAACGTCTTTGCCACCAGTGTACAAGGTCACCGTGCCACGATTTTTTTGGTGGAGCGAACATAGCACTGCATAAAGCGCACAATATTGGTGGCTTGCGAACAGAAAAATCGCGTCGCTTTGCCATAAAATCGGCGTAAAAATGTGGCGACCTGCTAATGCTTTTGAGTACGCTGATAGTGTCCTCAGGAGATAGATTTGTGGTATCGACGAAAGAATGAGGTGGCAAGGAGTGCTTAAATTTTCCGACGCCGAAAAGCACAGGTATAATGTCGTAATTCAACGAAGCGTAGATCAATTCAGCCGGGTGCTCAAAACAAGGTGAAGATTCCATTACGATCACAAAAAAATGAATGTATTGCAGCAAACTCAGACAATCGCCCGTAGACGCGCAAATATTGGCACCGCAGTCGTTGATGAGGTAAACGTCGAAGTTGTGTAGAACAGAATCTATGAAATTTTCGGTTCCACTCCAGCGATTGCCGACAAGCGGAGAGCCACTGGTGCGTTTCAATTTTTCTTGTTCACACTCGCTTATCATCCAGAAGGCGGTCGCAATTTTGTCGCCAAAGGTCACCTGCAAGCTCGATGCAAAATTATTTGTACTTGTGTCGTTCCATAACCTGTAGGGTGCCACGATGTCGGCGTCTTCCCGGAGCGACATGGTCCAGTTGAATAGTGGCGTCGACTGCAAGAGGACCTGTGGAATTGGCCGGCGGGGCGAGCCAGTTGTCAAAAACACCCATACCTGATCACGGTGGCGGGCCGAGGGCAAATCCGTCGAGTCAGTACTCTCAGCGTTGAATACGATGGCGTCGCTTTTGTGGATGGCGTCCCGGTTTCTAGTGACGTGGCAGACGTTGGTACCGTTAGGCACGCACTGTAACGTCAGGAATTCTCTGCGGCTCGGGAGTGTGAAGTTATCCCATGGGTATCCGGAGGGTGACCACAGTAGTATTTCCGGCGTCTCAATGGGCTGTGAAAGATTTACCGTCTGCTGGTCAATGTCTCTAATTATGAGAGGCGACGATAATAGGAGTGAGGTAGTAAAGTAGACATAAAGTGAAAACAAGAATAAAATCACGAAAGTTTGAACATAGTGCCAGTAATGCGGGTGTTGTAACGCCAACTGATCTATGCGACCACGGACTTCATTCGGGAAGCCTGCAATGATGTCTCGCGCGCCCTGCAAGCGTCTGCGTGGCGCGTCCATAGCGCAAGTTAACCTGGAAGAAAGGAAAGGCCCATTAAACGACTGCTACCGCAAGCAAGGTTGTGGCTGCCACCACACAAGTGATAGAGCAAGAGCGCAGGACGGTGGTCTAGAAGGAGGAGGGCGTGAGGGAACGTACACAAAATTGGCATTACAAGGGATAAGGGAAGAGCACACACTGGTACCGCAAGATCGCAGGCGAAACATTTAAGAAAGCTTTGCTTTGAAGTGGCGTGCACGCGACATACTTTAAGTCTAGTGCTCTTCATACAGAGTGGCTAGGAAAATTGAAACGAAAAAAAAGAACGTTAGCCCGAGTGAAGCATACGGTACCTGCAAGAGGAGCTGCCGAGCAACTGTTTGCGCTTTCAGAATGTGGGACCCACCGGCTTGCAGCAAACGGCTCTTGTGCCTTATCGTGTTAAAAGTCAATGAGAACGTCACCATGAACGCGCAGACGCAGTGATAAAAAATATTCTTCGCACCGGCAGAATCTGACATCACGTGTATGCACACCTTGCGAGTACGACGCATTGCAATAACGGTTGCGCACCATGCAAACTGTGTAGCGAGGTGAAATATGAATTTCATGTTTTGCATCTCCTCTAGACAGCCGCATAAAAACGTGACATGCTTCGAGACTTGATAATATAGCGCGGCAAAATAATCATCACACACAGTCGGGGCACAAGGAGCGCCGAAAGGTTGGCCTACACTGAAGATATGAAAGTACTAAATGCGTTCATTCAAGAGAGTGCGTGCCACGTGAGTCGTGTTTGCAGTTTCGAGGGCATCTAAATTTAAGCAGCGTCACTATGACTTGTTCTGCCCTACAGTGATCATAGAAGAGAGAGAGAAAACAAGGATAGGAAAGGCAGGGAGGTCAACCAGAACAGCATCCGGTTTGCTACCCTACACTGGGGGTGAGGGAAAGGGGAATAGAAAGAGGAAGAAAGGGAGAGAGTAAGCACTGAGTACGTGTAGGAGGGGCACCATACACAAGGACACTATAAACGGTCTCTTAAACCGGTGCACTTCAAGTACTGCACTAGTGCACGAATCGCTTTTCGAGTGAGTGACGGTGTGTGGCCACGGTCCGAGTATCTTTGACTCGGTGAACGGTCTCGAGTCCAGTCGGTTTAAAGTTGCCCGCAGACAGAGGCGTTGGACATCGTAGCGAGGGCAGGTACACAATAGGTGCTCGATAGTTTCTTCGCACCCACAGGAGTCGCACATCGGCCTCTCGGCCATTCCCATACGGTAGGAGTATGCGTTCGTGAACGCCACTCCCAGCCACAAGCGGCACAGCAAGGTTGTTTCGCCGCGGGAAAGGCTAGATGGTAGTTGTAGCCGTAGCGTGGGGTCTAGTTTGCGTAATCTGCAATTGAAGGCACTTGAAATCCAGTGATCTTGTGACTTCTTGCGTGCAAGTAGGTGAAGTTCCCTGGCAGCGTCCGATCTCGCCAAAGGTGTTGGACGCGTCTTGGGATCTTCGTGGGCACACCGGGCAGCCTTGTCAGCTAGGTTGTTGCCGACGATGCCACAGTGAGCAAGAATCCATTGAAATATAACGTGTTGTCCTCTTTCCAGAGCTTGGTGGTGCACTTCCCTGATGTCAAATATCATCTGCTCGTAAGTTCTGTGATGTAACGCAGATTTTATACTGTGAAGAGCTGCCTTAGAATCACAAAATACGACCCACTTCTCTGTTGGCTGTTCGATGATGTACGTCATAGCAGCATGAAGAGCTGCAAGTTCTGCCGACGTAGATGTAGTCATGTGTGACAATTTGAATCTAACTGTAACCTTCCTAGCTGGAACGGCGAACGCGGAAGTTGAGCTGGTAAGTGAGGTCGAACCCTCAATATATATATGAATGTGGTCATGATATTGAGCCGGCGCTGGATGATTGGACTTTTTTGTAATTCCAGGAACAGCAAAATTCACTTGAGGCTGTCGCAGGCACCACAGGGGAGATGAAGGCTTCGCCGCCGGTGTAAAAGATGTCGGTATGCACTCTTGGTGAGCGCTAATCACTCGTGAAAAGGTCGCTTGAGGTCTCTCGGCTGGTAGGGAGGCCAAATGATGGTCGGAGATCCTTGACAGATCGCGAATGTGCGCTGTGAGAGAGTCGACAACGTCTACCATGAGGCCATACTGAACTCACTTGAGGCTGTTGGAGTTGGTGGCCGAATATATCACTGGATTCAGGACTATTTGACTGAGAGGCGCTTTTTCTTACAGATCGAAGACGGCCCAACTTGAGACCATTACACCTGCCGTGGTGTGCCGCAGGGTGGAGTGTTGAGCCCTATTTTGTTCAACCTCGTCCTGGTAGGACTAGCGGAGTACCTACCACAGACAGTTCATGTCTCAATATACGCCGACGACATTTGCATCTGGGCCTCTGCGGTGACTTGCCCTCAGCTAAGAGCCAGGCTTCAGCGGGCGGCAACCATGTCGGCGTCTTATCTTCGAGAACAAGGCCTCAGTGTGCCTACTGAAAAGTGCGCATTACTTGGTTTTACGCGCAAACAAATGTCATTGTATCTTGTTTCCATCAATGGTCAAGCTGTATCCTATGTTAAGACGCATCGCTTTCTGGGCGTCATCATTGACCGCAACCTCTCGTGGAGCCCTCACTGCGTCTATCTGAAGAAGAAGTTAGTCGCCATTGCTCAAGTCTTCAAATTTCTCTGCTGGAAAACTGGGGTACACCAGTCCATTCTATGATACAGCTACACAGGGTATTGTTTCTCGGACTCCTACGTTACAGTCTACCAGTGTTGTCAAATGCGTGCAAGACGAACTTTCGCGCCTTGGAGAGCATACAAGGTCAAGCCCTGCGCACGGGTTTAGGGCTTCCTCGGTGCACCTCAACAGCAGCGACAATTGCCATCGTGGGAGACCATATAATCCAGACACATGTAACAGTGACCATAGAGTTGGCTGCTATAGTTACTAGAGGGAACTCTGGCGCCGCGGTCGCTCAGTCGCCACAGAAATGATGGTTGGTGCATGGATTTGTCTGATCTTCGTGCTTGTGAGTGCAGACGTTCTTGTGGCTCCGTTTATTACGCTTTATCTGCCTTTATTGGCCTAAATCTCAAAGAAATTATAATTTCTTTTTATTGCAGAAGACAATAAGACTGCGAATGCACATCATTTTTCATTAATTTTCATGTTATTTACCCTAAAGGCCCAAAAGGGGAGGGGAAGACATTTTTAGTACAATGAACACTAAAAGTTACGTGCACGCAACAAAGAATATAGCGGTGCTAATAGCACTTGCATAAGCAGTTTTGAATAAAGAAATACACATACAATTCGTCCACAATGGTGGGAATACGAAAAAGAAATTATTTACAGATAGCAATACAGCAATTTGGACATGCGGATACTGAAGCGTGGGATGATGTATCTGATTCATCATAACAAAAGAACTGAAGAACATCGTAATGAAGGTTAGACGAAGACATGCCCTTTTCAGGTGTCAAAACTACCGAATATCTTTTTAGTTATGTCAATGGATTTTGGTAAGCGATAAGAATTGATTTAGTGCTTCTGAAAGTTAATCAGCATTTTCTTCTTCAGCTACTGATCTCGGCAACTGGTTCCACTTCTGGATTGCCAAATGCAGAAATGAAAAACGAAGTAGGTCGGTGCGGGCAAATGATTGACGAATTTTAGGAGAGTGGTCCAAGCGTCGAAACGTTGCAGCTGGCGTCGTTACTATTGAGGTAGTGTAAGGTGTAGGGTTGTGATATATCTTGTAAAAGAATATTAAACGAGTCACCTTCCTTCTTATTTCTAGTGTTGCCAGGTCAAAGCTCTCTTTAATTTTAGATACACTTGAATAGCAAGAGTAATCCGACACGATGATCCTAGCAGCTTTGTTTTGTTATGATTTAAGCCTCTTGATGAGATATGCTTGATGAGGGTTCCAAATAACGGAGCAGTATTCAAGATTGTATCGAAATATTCAGTTGTGGGCAAGAGGTTTTTTGTCCTTATTAATTTGGCGAAGTCTGTGTCGAAGGAAGCCAAGAGTCCGATTTTGTTTTCCCAATAGTCAGTGAATATGTGTGTTCGAAGTCAGATTACAAGTTAAATGAACGCCTAAATATTTAAATAACTCAACTGGTTCAATTGCCTCCTTATTTATTCTACAAATATGCGACATAAAGTTATTACAAGCAGTGAACCGCATTAATTTTGTTGTCTTAATATCAATATTCATCTGCCAATCATGGCACTATTCATTTAATTTCCGCAAGCCATTATCTAATTCTTCGCAATCGCTATGGTCAGTAACAGCATGATAGATAACGCAATCGCCAGCAATTAGACGAACTTTTGAGTTTATACCAATGTAAATATCGTTAATAAAAACTAAGAAGAACGTTGGCCCAATACTGAGCCCTGGGGTACACCAGACGTGACAGGCTCGAAGTCCGACACAACGCTTTCAACCAGTACCGCTTGGCTCCTATCACATAAATACTCTTGAACCCAATCAATGACTTTAGTTTCTATTTGAAGAAGGCTCATCTTATATATGAAAAGCTTATGGCCCACCCTGTCGAAGGCTTTTTCAAAGTCAATGAAGACTGCATCAGTTTATGTTAGTTAATGCAGGTTGGTGTGAATGTCACTAGTTAGCTCGAAAAGCTGTGTCTCAGAAAAGCGTCCCCGTTGAAAGCCAAATTGATTTGAAAATATAATTTTGTTGTCGACCATATGTACCATAATTTGAGATTACAAAATGTGTTCTAACAGCTTGCAAGTGAGAGATGTCAAGGATATTGGACGATAATTTGTCATTGCATTTTTATCCCCCGTTTTAAATATCGGCACCACGTGAGCAAGTTCCAACTTATCAGTGATTTGAGTCATATCTAACGACTGTTGGAAAATAAGTGCAAGTGTAAGTGCCGAGTAATGCTTAGTAAGTTTCAGTAATCTTGTGCTAATACCATCGGGACAGGACTTGAGTATAATGGCAAACGTTCGATAGCTTTTTCAACTGCATTGGAGGGTTTAAATATACGAGGCATTGGAGAGGAATCACAATCAGGTGCACTATTACTGCTCATTCCGTCTATATTATTCCGATATTAACGCGAGATGCTCAAGAGACGAGCAGCCGCGAGAACGACGAAGTGGGTCTGTGCCCTTCGCGCCAGCGAATGTGTAAATAGCCTGTAAATAGTCTACAGTGTAAATAGTCTACAGTGTAAATAGTCTACAGTGTAAATAGCCTGTAAATAGTCTCTTCCGTCTGTGTATTTCTACACGTAACATTCTGGTGGAGGTGAGCGATCCCCGTCCTCGCCACGGAACTCCGGAGTGGTCGGTACATCGAGCTTGTCACCATGCCTCCCGGGGACGAGCCCGCCTCTGCAACGGCTTCGGCTGGTCCGACTGCTCCAATCGTCACAGTTTCCCAACATCGCGACCCTGGTGTGTTGTCTGGCCTGGAGGGACACGATGTTGACGAATGCATCAAGCTATATGAACATGCCAGCGCTAATAACAGGTGGGACCCAACCATTATGCTCGCCAATGTCATCTTTTATCTCGGCGGCACCGCACGCGTGTGGCACCAAATGCATGACGACAAGATAACCAGTTGGGAAAGTTTCAAAGAAAGGCTACGGGAACTGTTCGGCGACCCCATTAGGCGCAAGGTTGCCGCGAGAAAGGCTCCTGTGTCTCGTGTTCAGACACCTACAAAGCCATACGTTTCATATATCCTCGACATCTTGGCTCTATGCGGCAAAGCTGACCATGCTATGTCTGAAGCAGATAAAGTGGCGCATGTGCTAAAAGGCATCGCCGACGACGCTTTCAATTTGCTTGTTTTCGGCAACGTCTCAACTATCGACGCCATCATAAAAGAATGCCGTCGCCTCGAACAAGCTAAGAGCCGCCGTATCTCACACCGCATCACGCGGCTACCCAACACTGCTGCTACGTCGACATGTGAGGGTCGATCGCGTCGGACCACCACCTGTGACGACGTAACCCGTATTGTTCGCCGCGAACTCGAGGCCGCCTGTTAGCCAGCTTTCTCAGCGACGCCTCCCGATCCACCAGCAACCACAATTGCGCTTATTCAGGCCGTCGTCAGACAGGAACTTGAGAACATGGGTCTGAACTCCGTGTGTTCAACTTCTCAACCCAGCGTTCCCCAGTTCTCTAGCGGCCCTCCTCGTCCCCGCCAGTCTTTTTCTGCCACACCTTCCATTCAGCGTCCAGTCCGTTCAGCGTTCAGTCCGTTCAGCGTCCGTTGCCGGACGCTGAAAAAACTACGGAAGGTTAGGCAGCGCTCTTTTCATTCGGTCTCTATTGTCGTCTCTTCCTTATGATTCGGGCTGTTACACAAGTTAGTAATATACCGCTTCCGCTGTGAAATGAAGGATAGTTGAATACTTGAAAATGAAGCGAAGAGCTGCAATTTCATTCCATCTGTTCACTGTACCCTTCTGTTGTCAATGTTAGATACGTATTGCAAGTATTCCGTTCAAGTAGTACGACCAACGTCTGCACATATGCTGCTACTTTGCTGCTGTCCTTCAGAAGGAGACCGAGAATAGTTATGTAATTCTTGTGGGCAAACAATATATAGAGAGATAAATGGGATGGGAAAGGCAATGAGGTTAACCGGATGAGATTCTGGTTTGCAAACCTGCACTGGGGGAAGGGGAAATGACAGACGGAAAAAAACAACGGAGAGAAAAAGCAAACTAACGGGAAAAAATGCAGGGAAGGTCATGAACATCCATGAGTATTACAGTCTCTCCAATAGGCCACTCGAACGTAAAAATTTCAAGAGTGCCTTCACTGTCTTGTGGTGTGACGACTGTATAGGTTGGAGTTCGACTGTTCGCTCCGAAAACGGCCGGTCGTCAAGAAGCGCCAGCGTGGTCGCGAGTGACTGCCTGTGTGCGCTGTATCGGGGACAATGACAAAGAACGTGTTCGATAGTTTCCTCGTTGCCGCAGTGGTCACACGCAGCACTATCCTCCATCTGATACGGAAAGCAAACGACTTCGTAAATGCGACGCCAAGCCACAATCGGTAAAGTATCGTTGTTTTGGGTCGGGATCAGGTGGAGGCTGAAGTTGTAGCCAAGGGTCCAGTCAATGTAGACGTGTGTGCTGGAAACTAGGTGTGTTCCACAACGATTGTAATGCATCATATGGAAGCACTCTGGGGGGCAGATCGAGCAACTTTATCGGCCTGTTCATTACGCATTATGCCACAGTGGCTAGGGAGTCACTGAAATGTGACGTCGTATCCTTGCTCGACGAAGCAATGAAGGATCTATCGGAATCGTAGCACTAGTTGTTCGTAGGGTCCGCAGCGTAAGGCGGAAAGCAAGCAATGAGCTGCCTTAGAGTCGCTAAAAATGCTGTACTTTTGCGCCGCTTCTTTTATAGCTTCTTGCAGTCCAGAGGACAAGCCTTTATGACAAGCGTCCTCCAGGAGGTTTTTAAACGCAGACCAATCTATTTTTCCTAGTGTGTTGGGCGGATGAGTGTTAAACATCCCGTCGATGCTAACGTAAGTCGGGATGTGATTGCCCCCATGTGTCCGAATGTCCAAAAACCACTTAACGCGCGTGGAAAAGCGGCGTGATACAAATGTCAAGTCCAGGCTGCTGCTGTACACTGTATACCCCGTAGAAATGTAGGACTAGCGTCATTCAGCACGAAGAGGTCATGATCGGAAACAAATGAAGCGAGTCTTCGTCCCGCTGCGTTAACTCTTGAGCTTCCCCAAATGGTGTGATGGGCGTTAACCTCCTCTGTGATAATCCAAGGACCAGGATATGCTTTTATAATGTCTTCTAGTTTTCTGATGTCAAACGGCCGTGACGGAGATAGGTAAGCACCTAAGAGTGTAAAGGCGAGCTTTATATTTTGACTGTTAGGCAGACATACTGATTGTCGTCATGAGGTTGCACAGACTGGAGGACGTAAGCAAGCTCACGCCGAATGAAGACGACGACCTTGCTACTTTCGTTGTTGCTTGAGGACGTAATTGACTCGTAGCCGGATAATCTGATCGGATGGGATAATCTTGGTTCGCAGATAAATTGGAAAATGGTCAACATGCACAAATTGGCGAAAATCAACAATGCAAGGTCTTAGACCTTTGGCATTCCACTGATTAATCGATGTATCTCTAACCTCTTTGTGAAATGACTGGTGATTGTTAGCCATGGTTCACTCGAGGGTTACTAGGACTGGGCTCAGCGAGTCCAGCACTTGTAGTCCACTTCGAGCGGATGGAGTTTCGATGCTGACCAGCATTACTCTGATGACATCCTTTATGGACCGCAGCATCGGTATTATTTGGCGGTCTACTGTTGGCACATCCCCAAGTGAAGTTTGCTGCAGTGGAGGCATCAAGCGTGTAGGCTCCTTGGAAGGCTGCGTACTCGGGAGCGATGGTCAATCTCGTACAGAGGAAGACTTTTCCGTTTGAGGCCTCTTTCAGATCTCGTGTCTGCTGATGTCGGTGACACAATCTGTGCATGAACTGCACCTTGCGTTGCACGGTTCTGTAGATGACGATGTCGACGCTGGATCTTTCCAAAAGCTTCGCTATGAGATGAGCTGTCCCTAACCATTTGTTTCAGGATAGCAACTTCTTTTTTGATAGGTGGGCACTTTAGATGTGGCTTCATAAGACCCATCACAGTTACCACACCTAATATTTGTTGCACGGCAAACGTCGTCAGAGTGCGACTTCGCGCACCGGGGTCACATTGTAGATTTTGCACAGGCGCCCTTGGCATGTCCGATCCTGAAACACTTGTGGTATTGAAGCGGCTTGGGGACAAACGGTCGAACGACGTGCCGGAAGTGACCGACTTTGACATGTAAAGGGATGGTGTCGCCTTTGAAAATGATCTTCACGCGGCGGCTGTTCCCAAGGCGGCATACGTGCGTTATGACCACTCCTTCGTACGCCGGTTTGATCAGAATAGGCAGGTCCGAGTTTGCAATTGCCAGGTAAATGTCGTAGACGACGCCGGCAGTACACGTGCCCTCCGTTGGTATAGCGGGGCTCACTTTTATTTTCCCGAATTCTCTAATCTATCGGAGCTTGTCTAGCGCATTTCCACGGGTCGTGTCGACAGGCAGGACATTCTTCCGCGTGTTTAGTCGTACCTCCTCAATTTCATTTGGTGCTATTCCCTCAAGGAAAATTGAGAGAGCTAGCCTGCTTAATCCTCGAAGGCTGACGGAAGAGCCCACATGTATGAAAAGGATGGTGTGCGGCCAGCGCTCATGCTTTGCCTGCAGTGTTGACGTAATCCTAGGTGATGACGTCTCGATGAGCCTTCTTTTGGCCTTTGGGCTCATCACCGACACAAAGCTGTCATCCGACGAGTCATCGCCTGAGGCTGAGTAAAGCTCACTGTCTTCGCTTGTGCTGGACCAAGTACCTCGCTTCCTTGAAGAGCTTATCAAACTAGACCACTGGCCTGGGTTGGCATGCTCCGCGTCCATGGCCATGATAGCAGGAGCCTCAGTGCAGTCTTCACTGCTGGTGGACCAGGTGGCGTATGTCAATGAAGAGCTCGCTGTCGTAGTCCTCTGGCCGTAGTCGTAGTCCTCTGGCCGTTCGGGCCTGTGGGAGGCTCCTCGTCCATAGCCACAAGGCAGGACGCATAAGGCGCCGCGGAAAGCGTGTAAAATTGGACGAAATATAGCTTGCCTAGAGAGCTGGCGTCTTACAAAAAATATAGTATGCAAAAATACAGTATGCGGTGAAGCCAAGCGGCTCCGGAAGGCCAGAAATGGTCATTAATTCGGTCCACCAAGCGTCATGCATAACGTTAAGAGACAGAAACAGAGCGGTCTGGATCAGAAAGCAAACGGGTATAGACGATATTCTAATTGACATCAAGAGGAAAAAATGCAACTGGGCAGGTCATGTAATGCACCGGTTAGATAACCGTTGGACCATTAGGGTTACAGAATGGGTACCAAGAGAAGGAAAATGCAATCGAGGACGGCAAAAGACTAGGTGGAGCGATGAAATTAGGAAATTCGCAGGCGCTAGTTGGAATCAGTTGGCGCAGGACAGGGGTAATTGGAGATCACAGCGAGAGGCCTTCGTCCTGCAGTAGACATAAAACAGGCTGATGATGCTGATGCTGATGTTGAAGCGGCGTCATCCGCGGAGCAGCTGCTGCGTCTAACTCATGAGGATAAGGTAGATACGGTAGTCCCATTAGCAACATTTTGGAAAGTTAAAAGCAAGAGACATATGATACGGCGAAACGTCCGACGCGATGCCCGACGCGCCGGAATAATCACTGCTCCGACTTGATGCGTACGACAGTCAGATACGCGTGGTATACAGACAAGCGAGCGATGCTTATAGGCCCCAGCTGGATCAACTATCCCTACATGCAGGCTCGGCGGCTAAGCAACAGCAACACGGTGCTGCAGGAATGTTCTTGAAATACTTTGTGTTTTCTCGAAGGAAGGCCAGACAGGCATGGCTGCACAAAGCTCGCCCATTGCGCACGAGTAATATCACTTAAGGCACGTCCGCGCTAATAGGAAACCTCCCGAAATTGCACACCGCCCGCGCCGTCGTCTCCAATGACGACCACCTGTTGTCGGTTGGCCTATATCTCGCGGGCCGGAAGACGGCGCTTATGGTCAGCCTGCCACTTGTCATAAAGAGATATGCAGAGTCTCCCAAGAATCATGCACCAAGGTTTAAAACTATGCAAATACCACGTAGCTGGACAGAACCAAAGTAAAGCTGTTTCCCGTCGCTTGGAGGTACTCCGGTTTACTTTTTGCATTCTGCCTAATTACATCATTGGTCTTAATTAATGAATCAACTTCTAAAATATCATAATTAGAGGAAAAGTGTCAATGAGAAAATTGTAGAGCAACATGAGAAACTCCCGATACAGAATTGTGTTGCTGAGTACGTGCTACACAAGTGTTTTTCCAAGCGTGAAAGGGGCCCGCGAATACACGCAAAGTGCCTCCAGCGGCCAGTCGTGCGTCAATTTTGCGTGTATTCGCGGGCTTCTTTCGCGCTCGGAAAAGCACTTTTATGTCGCACGTATATGGGGTAACATAAATGCTCTATCGGGAGTTTTTCTTGTTGCTCTACAATTTTCCCATTGACACTTTTAATCTAACTATAATATTTGAGAAGTTGATTAATTAATCAAGACTAATTATATAATTAGGTGCAATGCAAAAAAAAAGATCTGAGTATCTCGATGCGACGGCAAACAACATTACCTTGGTTCTGTCCAGCTAGGTGACATTTGCATAGTTTTAAATCTTGGTGCACGGTAGTTGGGCACCCTGCATATCTGTTTTTGTTGCCTCTTGAACGTTTATACGATTATTTAACGCTAAAAGGAGCATGACAAACTTACGTACAACCTGCAGGCGTCGCGATAAATCGTTTATCATTTATGCGCGCACAAAAATATAAAATTGTTCACGTTTTATACGTTGCCATGATAAGCACAAATTTTGCACCTTCATCTCGACTATTTTCGTTGGCGCCCGCCGGCTGAGGCGGTAGCTTCTACTGGCCCACCAGCTAGGGTACAGTGTTTAAACACTTTCTTTCAAGCTCGCGGTCAAAGCTGCAGATCACATGATTAACGCGTCCGAAGGTTGTATCATCATTACTTTTCATCCCCAGAGGCTTTAAAAGTTCGCATATTACTGCACCCCAACATCAACAGTAGAGAGTTTTAGAATAGGGGCCCCAAACGTTTTGGGGCCCCAAAGAAATAGCGTCGACGCCACTGCGCATGCGCGAGACGCAAACTGCGTTTGGGTTTTGCGTTGGGAACGCTATTTCACCGATTTAGCGGGAGCCCAAATAGCGGCCCCAAAAACTTTGCGTCAGCAAACATGGCGGCACCCATCGAAGCGACGGCTCTAACCTAGCACCAAACTGGGTTCGATTCGTGGTAACGCGTGAAGTTCGCAAGCTAAGAGAAGTGACTGCGGTTATCGCTTTCTCTCAACTAGCGTGTGTTATGAAGATTGATTCATTAGACGCCGCTGATTCCGAGTTCGCTTGTGGATTTTATGGCTCGTAGGCCTAACCCGGCTAAGCTTGGCTGGTGAAGACGTAAAGTTGGTTTGCTCAAAACGAAGCGCAACTAATTGTTTGCTGCTTACAGAATAACCTCCAAATTGTAATTAAACGCGAATACACGCAAGTCAGAATTACTATTCCTAACATAAAATTGTATATTTTATTTAATTATTTCTAATAGCTTTTATTTGACGCCGTAGTGGCGCTGTCAGCGCAAGACGCTATCCGCAAACGTAAAACCCTATTCTAAAGCTCTTCACTCCTTCGTGCCCCAACGCTAACACCCCCAAAGCTCTTTGGGGCCCCAGCCTATTGGGGCCCCTATTCTAAAGCTCTCTAGTGTTTCAGTTTTTCAGATTTAGTTTCAGTTTGTTTATTCAGACATACATTGCCTGAGAGTTTGTTTATTCAGACATACATTGCCTGAGTTGAAAGCACTAAAGGCAGATGGGAACTCCTCCACCCATACATTTGCTTACATCATTAGATGGATGGATGGATGGATGGATGGATGGATGGATGGATGGATGGATGGATGGATGGATGGATGGATGGATGGATCCAGTGACTGCTTTCGAGGTCCTTGCTCGATTATCTCTTTCTCACACTCACTGATCATCCAAACGGCTGTTCTGGTCTTGTTGCAGTAGGTGCTGGACAGATCATCCTGATTATCCGTGACTGGTGCCGCTGTCAGTATTGTCCAGTTTCTGTAAGGAAGTACGATGTCGGCGTCCTGCCTGAGCGCCATGGTCCAGTTAAAAATTGGAGACGTATGTGGCAGGTCTCGTGGAGGCGGTCTTTCGGGAGCACCGATCGTCCAGAAGACCCACGCTTGTCCTTGATGTCGGTAAGAAGGAAGGTCGACATCACGGAAGCTGTTGGCCTCAAACACAATGGCGTCGCTCTTGCCGACAAAGCTGCGATCCTCGGTGCCGTAGCAGACGATGCGATCATCGCTGCAGACAGCGGACAGGCAGTCGTCGTCCTCCCGCGCCTTCTCGTCGTGCCACTGAAACGAAGGTACTGGCGACCAGAGCAGGACCAGAGCACAACCGCCTTCGTCGCGCGCATGCCAGGGAAACCACTCCGCCTCGATCTCCTTCGCTGCGTTGTAGTGCTTTACCGCATAGCGTGTCGCGATGACGCCCCAGAAGAACACAGAGACGGCAGCAACCGTCTGACAGGCGCACACAATGTTCAGGTTATTCGCAAGCTGCTGGGGACGGAGGGCTGGGGGTTGTATTCATATAGGAGGTTGAAGAAATAAACATTATTAAAATTGTCCGAAGGTATGATTCGGACACAGGATCTCTAACACAGACGCCCGATATTGAAACCATTACGCCACGGACGCATGCATCGGAAAGCGGCAAAGAACGCCCTCATGAATTTATCGCGGGCAAGCCAGTGCCTTGAGACGCATGGCGCGTTTCGATTTGGACACATTGACAATCTGAACCGTTGCATTTAGTAGCGATAGTGCGTGTTCACAGCGTCTTCTCCGCTTAGAAAAGTATAGATTGCTCTGAAATTTGCGACAATGAAGGCATACAAACCGTAATAAACGAATCCACAAAAAGCGTCTGAACCCACAAGCACGAAGATCAGACAAAACCATGTACTTCCCACATGGGGGAAATAAACAAAATAGGAGAGGCCCTGACGTCACCTCAGGCCCTGACGTCAGCCGGAAATGCAGCCATGTTGGTGTGCCATCTCCCTTTGCGCTTACAATCGGCTCGCCGGAGTAGAAAGGCGCGAGGATATGTTCTTCTTGGGCGAGTTGGTGTTTACTTAACATGATGCTTTTTAGGCCGAAAAACTCAAAAAGAAAGAAAACATTGAGAGGCGAAAGGAATTGATTAAAAGGATTAAATCATCAATCCTTTTGAACGAACATTGTTCTTCAAATGAATGATGAAATCAGCAGGGTTTTAAGCCTTTTAAGCTTCGCGACAATAGCCTATCTTTTACCCACGAGATTCCGGTTGACAACGTGCTGCACTTTTTTAGATTTAACTATGACGTTTTTAAAACAACATGGGTTTTGGTGTTACTCACCACGCGCTAAAAAAAAGAGCTGTTACCACACGATTCTGCCCACTCGAAAATTGTAAAACGAGGGATTGCAACAACCTACCTGGAGTCTCCGCTTAAAAAATCGTGTGTTCATAGAGTCAAGACGAGTTTTGACAATCGGATTGAGCGGCTTTTAAAAGCCGGCTACCCTCGCTCGTTGATGACGTCAGTGGGGGACACTTTGCTCCAGAAGCTGAAAGGCAACAAAAAGCCTAAGGAGGGCGATGAAGTCGAGCGTATAACGCTCGAAAAAAGGCACAAATGGTCCCGTACCTTCACAGGATTTGCCACAACCTTAAGAAGGCGGCGAACAGGTATGCAGTACCCGTGGTCTTTTCCGCCCCGAACAAGCGCGCCCGTCTCTGGACCCGAATAACAGGCGGCGCTACGAACGGGTGTACAGCACAGCACATTAAGCGTTACGTGCTTTGTTCCACTGGAGTGGGTTTATCTGATTCCGTTCAGCTGCGTCAAGTGCTACATTGGGCAAACTGGGCGATGCGTCAACGACCGAATGAGAGGGCACCCAAATATTTTAACAAAGGATGCGACTGCGCACTTGCCTGCGCATTTCAATTCTTGTCCCTACTATGAACCACTGTTTTTTTAATGTCGGTATCTTAGGTAGAAGCAGGAACAAAACCGCACGTTAACTGTTAGAGGCCTACACTCTTAAGCAAAATTACACCCGTTGGGTCGTATCTTGCCCCACAACAATAATCATCCTCTGTCTTGTCCGCATTTCTTTTCGTGAACGCTGCGAGCCCGGTACTTCCAAGCCACGAACGGCATGCGCGTTATCAGCATTACAGAGCATTCTCGACAGGAAAGTAGCGAGCCGGCGTTTTTATGAAAGTAAACGTAAGCAACACATATGACGGTTATAGTTGTGTGGCTCTCACAAGTGTCATACATGTTCACAATAATAGGCGGGCATACAAAAGTTACGGGGGTCTGTGGATTAAGGCAACGAATATTTGCGCTGGTCAAACAGGAAAACGAAATCTGATGGAAGGATTGAATAATGTCCACGTTTCGCACATTGGAGAGAGGGCGAACGCAGAAACGGAAATGCACGTTTTCGAATATTTCTATTCGTTAGATGTCCAGTTTCTGCCGATAACTCATCAGAAAAATGGTCAAAACGGCGAGTTGATGTCGGACTATCATGAGGCACCGTAATTCGAACGACCACAGTGCGAGGAAAATAACCCAGACGAACAACGGGCAGTGCACTGGAAGTTTTGGGGTTTTGCGTGCCACAACCACATTCTGATTGGGAGGCACGTCGTAGCGCGGGATTACCGATTAATTTTGATCGCCTCGAGTTCTTTAGCGTGCACCTAATTCTAACCACGCTAGCGCTTTTTCATTCGAGACTTCGAGCTCGGCAGTGCCACGACATAGCCATTGAGCCACCGTGGCGGTAAACGGGCACTGCACTGACAAATATATCTTCATTGGGAACATACATGACTATAGGCAATTGTAATTCAATCGTAAAAAATAAAAAAAAGAATAAGAGCGATGACGCTACTTTCTGGCGAAACATTGGGAACACAATGCTAATTAATGTCATTGAGGACCGAGATGTGAAAAGTGGACTTAACGAAGGTACACCGAACGCTGCCTCATGGACATGTCCCCGAACTTCAGTATAAAGGAAGCTTCCGTTTTCTCCCTTGATCACGCACGTGCCACGTAAGTGACATATTAGCGTGGTGTTCTCAAATAACAGGTTGCATTCACATTGACGGCAATGCTGTTGGAGGGATGCATTATTGAGTAACAATGTTTACGCAAGCATGGATTAAGGCAGGCCTCGTTCAGCCGGTGTACTGTCGACCACGAGCACACGAATCTAAGGCACCACGCCTTGGCTACCAGAGGCATATTGGGTGTTTTCCTTTTCATTTTTTTTGCTTGATACAGATCTCTAAAGTTTAAAAAAATTAAAGAATTGAAAGTTGTATATAGCGCAATCAGGCTTCTTAAGGTGGATTGCCTGAACAGGCGGTCATTGCACGACAAATTGTGATGTCCAGGTAACTAATTAAATAAGTGCTCAAGTTGACTTCGTAATAATTCAATTTTGTGCACAAGTTGCAGATGCGAAATTGAAGCCGAGGATTATAGTGAAGTCATGTATGCTATGCGGAAATCATGTGACTAGCAACACATTCGGGATATCCGTTCTCAAAATCTGCTAAGAAACGCGTCGGCGTTCCAATTAAGATCGCAGCGAACTGCTAGAGGGACGCGTTTTGAAAACATAACTGGACTGGAACGTCAATGTGCTTCGTAGCGCAATTTGATGGCGATTTCGAAAGTGATGCGACTTTTAGATTTTCTATAGACAAAGCAGAAGTGACCTCACTACCTCTCGGCTTCAATTTCGCAATTGAAACATGTGCCCTAAAGTGAAAAACCAGCATGTTCATTGGTTAATTTTTTTATTACCTAACCTGAAGTCCATTGCTTGCTTAACTGCAGCTGCAGCGCTCTTACGAATGAGGCAGCTAGCTCTGCTAAGCATAGTCTGCTTCGAGAAAAGTGGCCCCAAATGCATGTTCGACGCGACTTTTTTCATACAGTAAACAGACGTAAAGTATCATTTTCATCTTTCCGCCAAAGCCTTCGGCCAAGGGAAAGTCAAACCACTGCTAAAGCGGCTTCAGGGCCTTCCGCTCTTTTCCCAAGCCGTCGATATACTACGCTAGGAACTAAAGGATTCTGTAGCATTTAAATCTGAAAACTGAGAAAAAAAACAAGAAAACAAATGTTGCAGTTTCACCCGAAAAGAAGGAGCACTGACAGCGATGGCAAAACATTATACTATCACGCGAACTACGACGGACGTTCCAAAAGTAAGTTTAGTCATTTTTTTAAAGAAAAGATGATACAATCGGTGAAACAAACAATCGCCTTAAGAATCCAGGCCCGTTGCTGGTTCAACGACGGAAAGAGCGTCAGCGCAGGAGGAATGATGCTTGCGCAGAGCGCTGGAGAAGAGAGAGTAGCAGCAGACCGGCGGTGCCTGAGGTTATTGGAGTACAAATCACGATGGCAGACATACGTGTGCTGACTACGTGGTCTCCAATGGAAGTGCGTACTGTTATCTGGTATGAATGGGCACGTGGGACTAGTGTGTCCGTCATCCACGAACGCTTATACAGATCGTGTATGGTGAAGAGTTCGATTTAGGCCTTGCATCTTAGGGCAGTGAGTTTTACCAGGGTGGTTTCTTCGAACAGATTCCACGCTACGACAAGTATCTCAATGTCGGTAGCGACTATGTGGAAAAATAGTGCAGGGTATATACTTCATGATGCCATGGTGCATTTTTTGGCAATAAAGGTTACGTGTGAAATTAAATGACGAAACTTACTTTCGGAACGTCCCTCGTATCAGGCTCGTGGTTTTATTGAAGTGAACACTTGCCTACTAACTACTCATGCGTGGTGTCAGACGCCCAATGACGCACATGAATAGAGTTCACTCGATGACTGCAGGTACTCGCGGTCACAACGCTCCCGTGATGAGGAGCGTCGGCAGCAGGGAGCACGCGTGCTTGTTCCAAAGTGAACGTCGTGTACTGGGGATCCCTACACCACTTACACTATAGTATACTAGGCTCATTTCAGCTGTGCCAAACCTTCAAAAATTTCCTCCACGTCAAAAACTCTGCAGATTACGAGGCCTCCAACAATGGGCGAGCCGGAAGACAGCGCGCATAAAGCTACCAGCCTTCTCGGTTTGACCTCGCATACCCGCCCTTGGACCCGCAGCAGATCACATGATCGCTCTCGAAAAAAGAAATGAACGTTTTTTATTACCGTCCCTTACAAAAATGACTTTAGACTGTCTATAGAAAGTCTATGGACTTCTTATAGACGACCTTGCCTTTCTATAGATTTGGACCCTTGTTGATACAAACTCTATAGACTGTCTATTGACGAAAGTCGATAAAGTTTCTATTTCTTTTGTCTATTCGCAGTCTATAGACGGTCGATAGAAAAAAGTTGATAAGGTGTTTGTTTCTTTTTTGTCTACTTCCTCCCTATAGACTACCTATAGACGAAAGTCGATACAGCCTGTATTTTTTTCTCTGTTATTTGTCTATAGACTTTCTATAGACGAGAGTCGATAACATTGTATATTTCTTGTCTATTCCCACTCTACCGAGTTCTTCACAAACGCGCACCTGCACACATTCACGTGCACCACCCATTCCCCATTCATTTCACTACCACCACCCATAATATATATATATATATATATATATATATATATATATATATATATATATATATATATATATATATATATATATATATATATATATATATATATTGCTGCGCGACCGGCCGCGTAAAAGGAAGACTTTGTTAAAGCAGCTTACAGGCATGGCACAAAAATGTAACACTAACCATTGAATGCCCTCAACGGTAAGAGAGCAGGGATTTGTTACTATAGTTGGACAGCACGACCAGCACACGGGTTCCTACTGATTTTACAGATGCAGGTCACGGAAGTCCGCATTCGTGAAATGTGAGAAATTTAAAGTACCAATCAAACAAATTGATCGCCTGTGAAGTGACGGTAAAGAAAAAAAAACTTAAACTGACTCTACTTCAGTTGCGATCTACGTAATACGAATCATGCTTTGGTTTGGTAGATAATGGTTTTAATGAATCATATAGCTGTTCTGCAGGGAATGGTTAATGCTTTTGCAACGAGTTGCAAACTGATGTAGAGTGCTGCGGATGGTGTTATTTATTGTTGTCATATGCAGTGACCCAAACTGGGATCAAAGAAGTTGGTGGAAGGGCAGCACATACTCAGACGTGGTACTTACCCAGTGGCCTCTAGGGCACATAACCACGGGAATGGCACAGATTTTTGGACTGCAATACTTTCGGGATCGGTTCACATTATTAGACTGCACTATCTTCGGGATCGACCCAAGATAACGGCCAGATATTCGTTACACAAAAGTGGTTTGATCTTGTCAAGAATGCTTCGCGTGAAAATACAACGTTAATGCATACGGAAGGAACAAAAAAGGGGAAAAAAAGAGCCCAGTACTAAGCAAGTATACAGTACGGCAGATGGGAAGGCCGAGCGCTCGTGAGCAAGAGGGTATGTGCAGAGAGAGAGAGAGAGAGAATACAGAGAAAGGCAGGGAAGTTAACCAGAGGTAGTTCCGGTTGGCTACCTTGCACTGGAGGAATGGTTAAGGGGGATAAAAAGAGAAAGAGAGTGGAAAGGGGAGATAGAGAGAAAGCGAGACGAGCACTAACAAAGCGCGTACACTATAGAGTGGTAGGGGGCAGCGTTCTTAAAGTATATCGTGAAGCCCCGTAGACCGCAGGAACCTTAATAACGCGAGTAAGGCCTTCAACGCGGATGTTCTTTCAGAGCACTGACCTAACGCTTTCAGTTCTGATAGTGGACGATTGTCCAACTGGCCCAGTACTCTGCACATCACTTGTCTCTGGGCACTCTATTGCGGGCAGACACAGATAATATGTGTGAGCGACTTTTCGCTGTTGAATGTGTTGCACATGGGGCTGTTGGCCATCCTAATAAGGAAAGCATATATGAGTTCGTAAAGGCAACGCCTAGCCTCAGAATGTACAGTATGGTGTGTTCACGTCGTGGTAACCCAGGTGGGGGGAGGTGCATCCGTATGTCCGGAGACAACGAACGCAAACGACACATGGTGAAAACGTTCGATTCCCACAGGGGCAAAGTACAATCACGGGACATCAATCGCAGCCCAGCTGCAGCGTCTGTAATGAACTAACCTCGAGTCGGAAGTCAGCGCAATGCATGCACTGCGCTGGCGCTCTCCTCAACCGAGGTCAGTCGCAGGTCTCGCACCTCTCTTATGCTCAGTTTGCTGCGGTGAGCGCCTAACTTGCAGATGTGTAACCAATTATGCTGTTAATGGGCATGCATCTCTATACAGATAATAAAATGCTATATAGGTCCGACTATAGGAGCCGACTACGGTCGGTTTAAAGGTGCGTTTTGTTTTGACGCAGTCGCCATGTCTATCTCTAATTAGCAGAAGGTAAACATGAGCCTTGTCTTGGGAGCTGCGAATGGCAACAATAGGAAGGCCGCCCGCAAATATATATATCGGTCATGGAAGTGCGGCGGTGGACGAAACGCACCGACTATCATCAGCAATTATGAAAACCTGAGACAAACCGGCAGCTTCAAGAAACAGCGGTGGAGGACTCCATTTTTGAGTCCTAGTCTACGCAAGGATGTTCTAGCATCTATGGCCTCAAACCCTCATGCTAGCGTACAGGACCTGGCCGCCCAGGTACCAATTTCCAAGTCATCAGTTTGGAGAATTTTACATGACGGCCTTTCACCCGTGCCACCTTAACCTGCACCAATGCTTGGAAGATAGGGACTTGCAGAATCGTCTAGATTTCTCGAATTGGGCCCTCACAAAAGCCGATGAGTCACCAGACATTTTAGCAACATCATGTGCACAGATGAAGCCAACTTTCACAGAAACCCCCCGGTAAATTTGCATAATGTGCACAATTGGAGGGACTCCAATCCACACTGGGTAAAGCGCAATCGGCCCCAGTACCAGTGGTCGCTCAATGTGTGGTTCGGAATTTACGCCGGTGCTATAATCGGTCCCATCTTCTTCGATCCCACACTGACTGGACAGCGTTACGGGAATGAAATCCTTGAAGGAGTGGTGGATGAGTTTCTCAGCGAAGTGACGCTGTCACGTCTTCCACTTCTGTGATATCAGCAAGACGGGGCACCCGCACACAGCAGCAGCCGAGCACGAAACTGGCTGGATGCGACTTTTCATACTGAATAGATTGGAAGGCACGGGCCGGTAAACTGGCCGGCTAGGTCACCCGACCTCTCTCCACTCGATTTATTTGTTTGGAGTTATGTGAAAGATCGTGCTTACATGATTGAGACGGACGTCAGATTAGCTCAAGACAAGGATAGCGGATGTATGCCGTAGAATTTGAGCGTCGGTAATCAAGAAAGCCACTGATGTGATAAAGCGGACTCAGTACTGCGTCGCTGCAGAAGGACTAATTTGAACACGTCCTATAGACAGCAGCTGGTGTTCAGCGGCGCTTACGAATTCATGTATAATAAAAGCACCGTCAAATGTCTTTTTTTATTTCTCATTTTTTTTGTACAGACATTCCGATTGCCAAGTCGGCTCATTTAAAAGTGGTGTACTTATTTTCTGGAACGCATCGGTCTTGCCTTTTCTCTACACGTGGGTCGCTTCCCAGTCTGTTTATTTCGCTTTTATTTTTTGCTACGAACCTCCTTTTGCAGCACGTATACACTCTCATAAAAATATAAAACCGCCACTTTAATTTGGCTTTGGTCCGAAGCAAGTTTCTGGCGCGAAATATAGCTGCGCGCGCACTCCGTCGATGCGGTGCGAGCAAAGCGGGGATGTTGAAATATTTTTTTGCCTATTACATTGCTTTTCGCGTTTCGTGCGTGGTCAGAGCGCTGCTTCGGTCGCGTTATCAAGGGGCTTTCATTATCAATGTGACCAGCCTGCCTTGAGAGACGGATAATACGCGTGACGTGAAACGAGAAGAAGGAATAGCTGCGAAGCCGCGGAACCGGCTGTTGGTGCTCCTTCGGTACCATTATCAAGGTGATGTACTATTTCTCCGGGTTTGCGACAGGCAATGCAGTTGCTTTCAATTAGTTTATTTGAGGGCGCTGCTTTATAGGGGGGGGGGGGGGAATGCGGGTGGGAGCTCAGTCACGGGGTGTTTTTCATATTACATGAGGTTTCTTTGCCAGGCGGAAAACATTGTGCGCAATTAGTACGTCGCAGAAAACACATCAGCTAGATGTCATTTGGGGGTGCCTACAAATGCCTCATTGACGTTTGAATAATTAGGACAGTACTTCTCGAGTTAGATAATTTATTGCGATTACCGATTTAAATATCAGTAACGAACGATTTACTGGCGGCTACTCCACTGTACTGAAAACAATATGCACTAGGTTTTCTTCGAGTAACGCAACTGCTCTTTTTCTAAGTATTGGTGCATGATAGTTGGGGCATGTTGTATAATTCGCTCAGTAACTGAAGTGAGGCCAAGCCGGATTCATTCGAAATTGGAATCAACAGCATTCATGCGCAGAAGCGCTTATGATCGGACTCACATAAAAAGAAAAGAGAGAGAGAGAGGGGGAGGCTGCAGCTTCGCCGGGAAGGAGAAGCCGTATTAGTGATAGCGCGCAATATACGACAATTACACAAAGTAGGAAGAGACGCCAAATTCTTGGTGGTGCGAGAGGACTCAGGCTGCGAAATTGAACTGTCTTCTAAGATGAGGTCTTGTAAATTCTCATATAAGGCCGTCCTTTCGGTGAACAATTCTTCTAGAACACGCGAAGTTTCTTCAAGTGCAAGAAGTATATATATGGAGTTCGGAAAGCTGGCCGGGCCCCAGCCCCCTCCGGAAAAATGAAAACTTTCCGCCAATAGGTCCGACCATAAGCGCATTTTGAGCAATCTGGACCCTGCCAATGAGGCTCGCATGAAATCCCTAATGGGGTCACACGCTAGCTGTCGTACGCCCATAAACAAGATACTCACGGAAACGTCGTGTGTGCGTGTGTGTGCGTGTATATATATATATATATATATATATATATATATATATATATATATATATATATATATATATATATATATATATATATATAGCCGCAGGTTGCCGATGCGATGCCGGCCACGGTGGCCGAATTACAGAAATTAAATTGTGGGGTATAACGTGCCAAAGCCACATTCTGATTATGAGGCACGCCGTAGTGGAGGACTCCGGGAATTTCAACCACCTGGGGTTCTTTAACGTGCACCTAAATCTAAGTACACGAGTGTTTTCGCACTTCGCCCCCATCGAAATGCGGCCGCCGCGGCCGGGATTCAATTCCGCGACCTCGTGCTCAGCAGCCCAACACCACAGCCACTGAGCGACCACGGCGGGTCGACCGAATTTCGATGGGGGCAAAATGTAAAAACCATCGTGTACTTAGATCGTGCGCGTTAAAGAACCCCACGGTGGTCAAAATTAATCCAGCCCCCCACTACAGTGTGCCTTATAGTCAGATCGTGGTTCTGGCACGCAAGACACCAGATTCTAATTCATTATTTTATGCGGCGCTGAGTAAATGTTTTAGTAAATTATTTTAGACGGTCAATGAGTAAATGTTTATTGCGGTACACGAAAGCACTTGTCACTCGATGCGTTGAAACATAAAACGTGTCACACTAAACACTGAAAACGTTGCACACGTGTCCCGACCTTTGTAGCCACATAGAAAGCGACGCAAGTCGCTCAAATCTTATCCGAAAGCATAAGCATAGATGTTGTGGGATCGATTATACAGGCGGGGTACTAGCGACTTACGCGCCATTGACAATCCGACATTTCGCGTCATATTTATATTTTCTTCTTGAAAGTATAATGAATTGGGATGCCCAAATTCTTAGCCTCCCTGGTGCTCTTTGGAAACAGACGGTCAGTGGGAAGTTCTGTGCATTCCTGAGGCCGTCCCAACCATTGCAAGACGTCCTTGTTCGAAGTACTGTGCCGATTCTCGTACAGGGCATCGCATAGTGCGCACAGATCATTCTTGGGAGTAATAATGACATATTTCTCTTTCCAAGTCATGTAAGCGTGGTAGGACTTGAAGTGGCGGAAAATCTTGTTGATCTCGTTCACAGCTTTCCCCACTGTAGGAGCCGCGGTGGCGTCCACAACCGACATCGGTGGTACCGTATTCCCGAGTCTGGAACGTCCGAAGTAGACGGGTATGATGAAGTATTGAAGAGCACCGAACAGTAAGCGACTCGAATGCTCGAAGCAGGGTGAACTATCGACGACGAACACAAAGCAGTAGAGCTTCTGAAAACTCCGTAAGCAAGCGTCTGGGTTCCTGTGGCACTGTCTCCCGCCGCAGTCCTCAATGATGTAGGCACCGCTGGCGTTCGCAACAAAATGGGCGAATTGAAATTCGTTCGTTATGTTTTCGATCGGTTTTGGTGAGGATTTGATGCGATCGGCCTCACATTTACTCACCAACCACACGGCGGCCCTTGATTTGAATTTGAAGCTCCGGTTGAAGGTGTTGAGCGATATTTTCGTACGCACGGTAGCCCATGTTTTGTATGGCATGATCACGTCAGCGTCTTTGCGCTGCGACATTGTCCAGTTGAACTGGGCGGTCATGAGCTGCAGGTCGTTAGAGGCTTCCTGGCCTCGTGCCATGATGACCCATACCTGTCCTTTGTGTCGATATGTCGGCACGTCGTAGTAATTGACGCTGCTGGCGTCGAAGAGGATGGCGTCGGCTCGCCTCAGGTAGTTCCTATCCCTGGTGACGAAACAAGTCCTGTTGTCGGCACGAACAGGGCAGTGATTCAAGGCGCCCTCGTCGCTATTCAGCATCGACTTCTCGGATTCCCAGCGGTAAGTGGGCGCTGACCACACAAGAATGCGAGGGTTATCGACTTCTTCGTCCAGAGAGCCATTCCCCAGATCGCGCTCGTACCACGGACTCCAAGGAATGCCGCGCCTTGATTCCTCTACTACGTCCTTCCAGTAGCGCATGATCACGAGGGGTATAAGTGAGGAGACCGCAATCAGCAGCGCCATGCCAACGAAAGGCAGCACGTCGGACCACTCCCTGGCCAGCTGGAGAGCAGCATGAAAGCAGGAGGCACCGTCGTTCTCCCGGCGGGCACGATGCCGTCGGCGCCGTATCGCTTCCATGTTGAACTTGCGACAGGTCGGTGCCAAGTTCAGCTGAAATACAGTACTAGTCAGCCAGAGGGTAAATGCTCGAATGCAGTTATATTTCAAACGCTAAATATATCACGCAACTTAGGGGAATAATGTTCCTAACGCAAAAACTATGAAGGACAGAGTAAGGCTGTGGATTCATTTTCGACACTGGGATACCAGATCAAGAATTCGGCTCCGACAGGTTATAATAACGTTATTTCTTATGCTCAGATGCTGGACATGTGAAGCAACGTGCATTTGAACCATGGCATGAAAAAAGTAACCCAACCGTTCGTCTTAGTGTATTACGATAGCGGGCGATGTGCCCAACGCTTTCCCCGAAGTTTGCCGCAAGCACAATAGCACAGCTAGTTGCACTTCTCAACGCTGTGGTAGTCGCTGCCGCTTAGTGTTGTTTGGAAGCAAACGAAGCAACAGAGCAGGATACGAACCTTCAGTTACAGAGACCGCATCTTCGCTTGCAGCCTAGAAAAAAAAAACCTCTCAACCACAGTGCCGTCGAACAAACGCTTGCATATGCTCTCAGGTCCGGCGAAGTTCAATTATTAAAGTGCACGAGTCAGCAGACATTGGGAAAACGATCGGCTGCTATCAGTTTACGCAGCAGCTCTGGCTTTACCGCGCACTCGAAGGCCTATCTTCGTCCGAATAATTCGCATCTTCATTCTTCGATAGCCCTTAATCTTGAGTTTCACCTTCGTGAAGGAATTTAGCTTCTATCTTAGTGCATGAGTAGCGGCACCCATTGTAAAAACGGGCGAAGATGATGTTTTTTGCACCTTATGCACAACACTTATGCACCGGCCATGTCAGCGTCGCGCCGCGGCCAGCTTTGCCATCAAGCCGCCGTTTGAGGCGACATGCTGCGCAGGCGAACGCTACTCGCTTAGTTGGTCCGTTTTGAAACTCGGCCTTGGAGCGCTGTGGAGCCGTTATCTCCTTCACTTGTTTGCCGCGATAGCCAGCAAAAATCCAACGCGCGTGCCGCAACACGGCAACAGCAAATAGAGGCCGTGTGTTATGTGACCTAAGGGTGTGCGAATATTCAAAACGTTCGAATAACGAATCGAATGCGCTATTCGATTCGCTCCTCGAATTAAATAGTCACTACTAACAAATGCGAATATTTTTAGAATAGCTTTCGTGAATCGCCGCCGCACCCCTGTGGCTATGGCGTTGCGCTGCTGAGGTCGAGGTCGCGGGCTCGATTCCGGCGGCAGCATTCGCAAAATCTCCCGTGTAGTACTGAGATTAAGGTTCGCGTTGCAGAATCGCAGGTGGTCGAAATATTTCTGGAGTCGACCACTACGAAGGGCCTCATACTAAAATTGTGGTTGCAGCACGTAAAGCCCAGTTAGCAAGAATATGGGAAACAGAGGGGCTCGATTTTTATTAATCACGACCACATAAAGTCGACAGGCGATGAAACCCGGGAAAGCATAGGGGTAAATAGCTGTGGTTGAAATTGAGATGTAGAAGATAATGACGAAAAGGTAAAGTGGATGAAAAGACAACTTGTCGCTGGTGGAAGGCGAACCCACAACCTCCACATTACGCTTGTGTTACACCGCCAACTGCGCTTTACGGCGACGGCTATCAATCCGTCCACTATCAATCCGGCCGTGGACTGAGCAAGGATTCGCGCATCGCCCTCACGGGCGCTTACAGGGCACTGATATACTTGTTGAATACAGTAAGACAGCGTTTCCAACCTGTAGACAATGTTGTCTTGAGCACGGAGACAAATGTTATTCTGCTGCGCACAACAGGGAACCGGGAAACATGCACAAAGGATCGCTTGCTTTTTCTTGCAGCTTTCGAAGCTCCCGCTTTTTTCAAACCGTATGCAGTGTTAGAGATGATGTTACAGCGATCGAGACGATCGAGCAACCCACGTATGCCAACGACTGTGCGATCGTAGGTCCCCTTGAATTACTTGCGAGCACAAGCTCGCGCACGCGCGCACATCCTTTCAGATGAAATAAAAAGAAGACGTCCATATCTCGCTCCTTTTCGCTCTCGGGCATATTTGTCAGATATCACTTAGACGCCGGACACTGGGGTCAATTTCTCGTGCTTTAGAGTGTGGCGCCGAGTGCTACTTTAGTTTAAAAAGAATTATTCTGTTTTCATCAAACATGAAATACGAAGAAGGAATCAGGCGTGTGTGTGCTTTATAATATTGCGAATTTGGAGCCACGTGAGACGATCATCGCAGCCGTCTTCGTTCGAATCAGAAGTGCGGGCGTGCGTCGCTTAATCGTTCTCTCAGTGGTTTACGGGAGGGACGCGTGCGAAACAAAAGTTGCGGCTGCTGCACGCGCGAATAAATACGGATCTCGAGGTGCGATGAGACTTAGAGCTTTTCAATCTTGAGTTTAACTTCTTGCAGGCTGTAGTGTACGTTTTATGTTTTTTTTTAATATTTAAAAGAACGAATTAATTGCGCATCAACACACAATTGTGACAATATAACAAGCGATCGCATAGCAAGACGGCGAGCGATATGCAAGAAACACTGATGTCGGAACAGTCTCTCATTGACATAATACAGACTAGTAATTCACATGCAAGTATGGGCCAAGTGCTGGTTATATTTGAGGATATTTTTGCTTGTCAGTAATGACATACGAGACGGCGTCCACCAGATAGAGGAATATGCGTATGTGCTGCGAATTTTTCGATATACAGGATGAATAGGTGGGCTAGTTGGTAATGCAATATTAGAAAACTTGGAGCACAAGAAAGACACTGCACGTAGAAAAGGAACACACGTCACAAGCGTTGGTGCTTGCATTAAACGCAATAATAGATATGAGCTTCTGCGCATTCAGCGCTTTCTAGATAAATGCTTATATGAATCCTGGTATCAAATGGCAGCGTATGCGTAAACACTGTTGCTGTACTTATACGAAGCAAATGAACAACTTTTAAAGCATAATTTGTGCGTAATTTCTGGTGTTTGCGAGACACTGTCTAGTAAATATATTTATTGACACTGCATTTTCCTTATAGATAATATAAGATTGCATGTGTGATGCCGGTATTCCACACTGCTTCGACTTGCGTGCCACGCATTTGATACTTGCTAAGCTCGTTGAACATAGTTTCGGCCGTACAAATCGAAACCAAGGAGCACTTTTACATCAAGGCAAGATGTACTGTACTATAAGTTTGCCATTAAGAAGACCAGTTCGGCACAAAGGAAGATTACATTGAGGTAGGTATGCAGGCGCGCGCGTCAGTGCGACTGGAAAGCGAAACTGGAAGAAAGGAGGCCACCCACCGCGGCTGTCGTGAATGCCACATATCACGACAGCTGCGGATGGGCACCCCGCTTGCATCCGACACCGGGCCCAGAAGGACATTGGAGGTAGCGTTCCGCGGGGTGCCCTTTGCGGGAGTGTCCATTCGTTAGCGTAGCTACAATGTTCTGTGGGCAAACCTCGAAAGGTTGCCATAGGCGCACCAAAGAAATAAAAAAAAGAAGACATAAACAAATAAAGGAGCTATATACAGGGCGTTCCTACTGGTGCCGCCCCAGCTGAGAGGAACCGATGAGATGGGGGGGGGGGGAGGGGGAGGGGTAATCTCGAAAGAAGCATAGCCCTCTCTATACTATGCCCTTTAATAAAGGGTACATTTCAATAATGCCTTCGTTAATAGTTCCATTCCAATGCATCACAATCATTTCACTATGTTGCTCAGGTTTCAAAAAAGTGTGTTTTAGGGCCCCTTTAAGTAAGCACCCGCCGTTCTTCGTTCGTGTGCCCTTGGAATGCAAAGGATTGATCTGCTATGGCGTTCGAGTTGAAATGAATACTTTTATGGAATAGAGCACTGTCGCCTTTTGCCCGCCTTTTAAATACTTAAAGTGTCACACATAAATAAAAATTTTCACTTTATATTTCAAGTGCTCCTGAATCTTTGCTTTCCAGAAAGACTAAGGCCCTATCAAGTGTGAGCGGTCGCCACAAAGAGGCGCTGGACGTCGAAATGAAGACACTTCTGGTCGATGGTCAGTCTCGTCCGCAACGAGAAATATTGCCTGGAAGGTCGATATTTGCGAATAGTCTCTCGTTAACTACGCTAAAATCTTTACATACTGCTCCCCGCGTGTCTATTACTGTACTTTTCGTAATAATTATTAATTAATTATTAATTAATTAGTTAGTTTTCTATTTGTTCTATCATTTATTATTTTACTTTATTCGCAGAATGTGCAGGGTCGTGAATACAACTATTATTGCAATATTTAAAAATAATCTCGCGTGTGCAGAATAGCATAGCGCGAAAGATAAACATAATTTACCCGCTCCCTTCCCCCTCCTAACGCATCTTTGTTTAGTAGCAAACGAAACTATATTAGATATAGAGAGAAAATTTAATGAGAAGTGGTGAGGTTAGCCTAGCTGCAGGCTTCGCACGCTATTTCGTGTGTAATTAATGTATGATGAAAGATGAAAAAGAAATCACCGGCGATTACGATACTCAATTAATGCGAAATTTGAGTTCAGCCCTATACGTGTTTTCATTTCGCCATACGTTGGCTGGCGCGGCCAGTCTGTCTCGTGTAGGGTGCCTCGATGCGCGCGCCCCCTCCTCTCCACGGAGCGGCGGAGGGGGGCGCGCGCATCGAGGCACCCTAGTCTCGTGAGGCACGTTGCAAGCGGAGCGAAGTGTGGCGCGATCGCGACAGCCAGTGCGTGGGTGACGCGTGGGCGCGATTCACAGCAGACGACGCGCGCTACTCTGGCGCCATCTCGTAACCATTGTCGCAGCACTGCGCATTTCTTCTCACGCTTTCGCCATACCCTCTGCCGCTTTCCGCCTCGTGGTTCCGCTGCACCCTCCGCTCTGCTTTCCGCTTCGCGTCTTTGATCCCCCCGCTGCGCTCCGCGTTCGCTTTCATCTTTCGCTGTGCTCGTTCCACTCGGTTACGCCGAGCTACGACGCCGACGCTCGCCGCAGGAACGGGCGCCTAAGAGCTGCGCTCTAAAAAAATGTGACAGCGAGTTAAGTGTTTATATGTATGCCGGTGCGTCGAAATCATACTAAACACTTCGTCCAGTCTTTGCGAAATAGCCAACAGTCTTCACTTGTGTGTAAGTCTTCCATACGGCATTAACACGGGCAAATGACACGGTAGAAAATGCCAATGCCTATACAGTATTTCAGCCATGGCCACAGAAACACGAGTCTTTCGAGTTACAAGTTTCAAGTTTTTATTTACCGTTACTAAGATGTTACTTTGATTCACGACAATATCATTAAAAAAAACTGTAAATGTGTGTTTGCCGCTTTTGTCTATGCGTTTGTACAAAGGGCTGACTGCAGTTACTACCCCTTTTATGTATTCCGTGTAGCTGCGGGAAACCAACGTTAATGGCAGGAATTCGCAATCCGCACTTCTCCTTTGAAGCAAAAGAATCTCATTACTTGTTTTCTTTGTCTTCATGCGATATTATCTAGGTCGTAAGTGATGTTTCCCTGAAAGAGGACCGACGTACGAAAGCCGTTTAAGAGGAAATCGGCGTCGTGTAGTTCCTATTTTTGCGCAGTGTGTTTAGGACTTGTCGTCGTCGACTATGAGAACGAGCGCTCGCGTACTGCCTTCGCTGTTGCAATTTCCGTCTTGTAATGCCTCCGGGCGTGGCCACTTAGTAACGGCCTCCTTGGCAGCAACCCGACCAGTAGGCGACGGTTAGGTGAAAAAAGCGTAAGCATTTATATATGTTGTGTGTATATCGAGATTAACAGCCTATATACACGGTATGCGAATCTGTTCTATTTGTCCTGTTTTTTTCTGTTCTTTTTTTACCCGCTCAAGGAAGGAAAAGACGAGTAGGGTGGAACGCCGTAATAATAAACCTTTTGAGATCGAGCTAAATGTTTGCTATATCGGGTACTTCAGTATATGCGCCGTCATTCTGACACGCTATATACCCGTTAACAATGTTGGCCTCAGTCATGAACAAGCGCTTTATTAAATCAGCCCATCACGAAACGGAGTAAACTGCACAACATTCGTAGAATAATTTGTAAAACGGAGTAAGCTGGACAACATTCGTATAATATTTTGTAAAGCCACTAATTAAATTGAAGAGAAAAAGAGGAATGAGCGCGCGAGTGTGTGTGCGTCCACAGGCACTGTAAGTATAATAACCTCAGAGGGCGATGCCCCCATTTCTTGACCTAATATAGCTGAAGTCGTGCACATGCGACAGGTCGCAAAATGATACGTAAGAAAATTCAGAAACAAAAGAAAAGAGAGCGTTCAGAAAGGGTTTTTGTACTAGGAAAAACTCATCGTCACCGCTGCTCTGAATCCGTTACTACAGCGTTCTGAAATGTGTGATGTTCAAATTGAATTATTATACTCGAAAAGCTTTTAGTCTTTTTAGTCTAGCGGCGTTTCGCGAACACTACTGCGCATTTGGTCCGCCAGTGAAAGCCTTCAATATGCGCCCTCGACTCCAGTGCGCTGCACCGACCAAGAAAGCATCTTATCGCGAGACTATTAAATGAGATTAGCAAAAGGCAAGCGCTGTGCTCCGCCTGTATAAGGGGCCACCGACTTGGAGGAAAATTATTTCTCTGGTGGCAGTGTTCACAAAGGAAACGCGCTGCACAGGAGTGGACAGGTTAACGGTGCGACTGTGATTGTGGATGGTCCAGCCCGCATATCTGCGAGCGCTACTTTCCCCAGACAAGCGTGAAAGTTTCGGGCTATCAATGTAATGTGTGACTTCGTATATCTTATTGCCTGTTTTCCGAGAGGGGATGTTGCTCAGCGCGACCAGGCCCATAGAGCCTTGCTAAGTTTCATGCAAAAAACTGACTTGGCCTCCCGTTTATAGACATTTTTTTCCGTGTTCCTACTTTCTTTTGTCCGTGCCTCTGTCATTTGTTTATTTCGTATTTTCTTTCTTATTTATTTGTTTCCTATATTCTTCTCCTCTTCTCATTCCCTCCTCCCGACAGAGTAGGCAGGCGTTGTGCCCCGCTCGGTGGCAGTTGTCAGCTTGCTCCCTCCCTGTTTCCTTCGTGTTTTGCATGCTTCCAATAATAATAATAATAATAATAATAATAATAATAATAATAATAATAATAATAATAATAATAATAATAATAATAATAATAATAATAATAATAATAATAATAATAATAATAATAATAATAATAATAATAATAATAATAATCCAGCAGTGACATGTTTTCATTACCTAGTTACTATAATGAGATTGCTGTACCAGTGCGACGAATCTACCCACCTGAAATAGCGACAGCAGCCGCGCATTTGCCTCCGACATAGGGTGTACAATATTGCCAACCTGGCAGAAAAGTGACCCGTTTCAGGCCGTTGGCAACGCAAGCTTGCTAAACGCTACTAAGGCATGCAGTCCAATGGTGCGCAATTTATAACAATAAACTTCGTGTGCCATATATTCTTCTCGTTATTTGTTTGGACGACGACGGCCCGCCGCTATCGCCTGTATGGAACACTTGGCGTGACGGATAAAAAAAAAAGAGGAATTAATCGGATCGTTGCAAAATACAGCCGCATACTTAAAGAAGGCGCGAACGAACGCCAAATGTAATGCTTCGGCCCACGAAGCTAGCTAAGCCCACAGGATTAGATATATAAGACGCAGAAAGACGCGGCGCGCCCAGCTGTATACGCATGCTTTTCTCCTCGCGAGCGCCCTGAGATGTTTCTGGGCTGAATGACTTGCGCTATCGCCAGCGTGATTGACAGACTTCTAGTTCATCTCGAGATACCAGTTCTTGTTCTCAAAAGCCGCCTTGACTCGCCGCTTTATAGCCGAGTGGCCATGGTGTTATGATCTGCTGAGCACGAGGTGTAGCGGCTTCGATCCCGGCCGTGAAGGCCGCATTCCGTTGGGAGAGGAGCGCTAGAAATCAATCATCGAGTCCTTAACAATATGGTGTGCTTCCTTATCAGTTTGTGGGTTTGGCATGTAAAGCCCCAGAACCTAATTTAATTGATTTTAATAGCCGCCTCCGATACATGTCTTACAGAACGCAGTTATCATTTTCGTCTTCAGAGCTTTCTAAAGACAAAGGTATCAACAACAGCGGCCGCTTATTATACGTTGAAATAAAAGCGCCAGTTTAAAATTACGAGCGACCTCATGCACTAAAAAGCGTCTTGATGTCAATGATATATCGATTCCTGAATTTCCTGGCAGTGATTGCGTGAATTGTTTATTTATCACAGTATGATTGAAACCTACACGCAAATTAAACAAGACACATCAAACTATTACGCGAGAAGGCAGTAAGAAGCATCGACTGCGTCAAGCAAAGGGTGCAGTGTGATTTCCCGTTAGTTTTCGCGTTTATCACCAATATTTCTGCGAGATACAAGTGCTGGCACTGGTTAAATGTACTCGAAAGACACTCAGGTAGTCGCCGATAGTTGCAGATTGTACACGCACACTCTGGACAATGTACGAGGGCGAATCAGAAAGTCTTTGCCCCTATTTTTTAGCCAAATTACGGCTGTAAATGCAAAGTCAACTTATGCATCCCAGCGGTGGACCTTTCTTCGACGGGCCTGGCCTTATGTGCCGGTAGCTCGGCGGCACGGCGCGGCTGTCAGCTGTTGAAGATGGCAGTTGCGCTTCACACGTTCACGGCGTACGAGCGACGAAGCGGGATTCGTGTTTTATGGGGGAAGGGACAAACGCCCATCGAAAATCCACAGGGAATCGCAGCCATCGTGTGAAGAACGGCGTGTCGCTTCGAGAAGTGTGAGGTGGCGGTGTTGTGGGTTCACAAAAGGCCGTGAAGACTTGCATTACAATGAGCATTCGGGGAGGGCGCGAACGCGAATTCTGCCGCAGGGGAATCTAAAATTTAGTGCTACGATGGCACAAATGTCTGAGCCGGTGTGGGGACTATGAAGAAAAACGGTGTAACGCACGCAGTATTTGTTATTACCTGTATGCGCCTTATTTTGGCTAATAAAGAATAGAGGCCAAGACTTTCTGATTCGCCCTCGTACTACAGCGCGCAAAAAAAACAAAACACATATTTTACTTTTTATTGTGCTTTTCGATGAATTATTATCGATTCATTCTGGCATTGTTGCTATCATTTTAACATGTAATTTCACCTTACAGCACCACTTACCCTATAGCATTCCCGAAAATTTGTATCTGATTATAGCTAGGAATAATCAACCCATTCCTTGGCTAATTGATCTCCCACAGTGGGTATGAGCTGTGGGAAGGCGTGAAGCGGACCGGGTCCCACGTCTTTTATTGAGTCTTTGTTCGAACGGAGGGGTCCACTAGCCGGGCACTTGCCACCTGGCTTGAGCGCGGGGATCGTGCGGAGGCGAAACTTCGTCGCCGTCAGCAACAAAAACAGATGAATGAGCTGAGAGCATGGCGCATGGCCCAGAAATTTAGTAATTTATTGCGGTTGCTTTGTCTGCTGCTGTTCGGTTCCATGTGCTGAATTTCTCTCATTCATGTCACGGTTCTTGTTCGTGGTTATTATTGGCAGTTGCGTCCGTGCGTGTATTGGGATCCAGCTTTCGTCATGATGAGCAATGAACCGCCGTATTGATGGCGAAGGAGACAACCGATGGAACAACCGATGTGCTGATTCGTTTACCTTTAAGACCGAGCGCTGCCGAGAGCGTTCTGATCATTAACGCAGCAACAGAACAGAAAATATGGGTGAGTGAGCCATTTGTGTATCGAATCCGATTACGCTGACAAGTTCTTGTGATGCCGCCGTGCGCAAGAATGACGGGCTACAGTTAAATTACTCGTTCTACAGGCAGTAGCACAGTAAGGGTGCATTCGACTGATCACCTTTCGAACGCTCCAGAGCTCCCTCGCGGCGATATGTACATTCGGCAGGTAGAAATTGAGCGCTGGGAATGCATTGGTCTCGGTCATACAGAGCGCTCGGCGGCGCTCTCACTTTCGACCTGGGAACACGACCACGATTCGACCGAATCTCAACAGCAGCTCTGCTAGCAACTGAACGTTTGGCTGGAGCAGATTTTTTCTGGCTCCAGTGTTGAGAGGGCTCCGCATCGCTGCGAACAGAATTGGAGCGCTATAGGAGCAAGTCGAATAACGGAAGACGCGGGAAGTACATTATTGGAGACTACACAAGCCTGCGCGAAACTTTACTTTCGAATTGCATCTTATGGTAGATTCGGCGTGACAGGTCGCTATTGCTTCCGTTTGCATAATTAGAAATGCAGAAGGCACCGCTCGCGGCTGTTACTGCTGGTCTTCTAGTATCGCGTAAGAATTTTTTTAGTGGACGAAGAGTAGTTACAGTATTCATGTGGCAGAATGCATATAGTTGAGCCGTTAGCTTAGAGGCAGTATGGCAGGAAAAAACAAGCGTTTTTCTTTCTTGCTCTTCATTTTAGAATCAGTAGTTGTTAGTCTGTTTTGTCAGTTTGTTGCACGTGTGTTCATTAACCACCACTGAACCTTCCTCAGTGCTTCCTTGCTTCACACATACTCTACGAAAGGTTTTAATCTTCCAAAAGTGCATGAGTCAGCACTTGATTACCACCATGAGTGTTTTTTTGGCCTTACGTTTTTCATTGTGCTTAATGTGGCAGCCTCCGACTCACTTTTCATAGTCTTTAAGTTCACGTAACATGGCCACATTTCTTTGCTGTCCTTGTATTTTCACTTTCGCCGCTGCGGTACGCTGAACTTACTTAGCGCATGAGTGCCTTATGTATATAAAATGTTTGACATTCTGCTGCAGGATGCGGGCCGTCGAAACCCACCTGATAAGAAAATCAACGTGTGCATTGCATCTATAGTCAGGATTGTGGCACTCCTAGGGGTGTGCGAATAGTGATTTCCGAGACCGAATCGAATACGAATCGAATAGTGCCAGAAGCGAATCGAATCGCATAGAATGTCGAATAGTTTTCGAATAATATAGATACGCTATCACAATCAATATAACACGATGTTTACATCCTAGTATTATTAAAGTTAGCAAGTTTCTGTCACTACATATTACGTTATGAAGTGGTGTTTATTAAAAGCACAAATGGAGCATTATGAGCAAACAAGTGGTTTCTTCACATTCACAGGGCTCTTCGGAGAGTGCGAATGACCACTGTATGCTGTATATATAGCCTGCACAGTATGGCTACCTAAGCGACGCCTCCTGGGGGGAGGGGAGGGGGAGGTATTCTGTACGTCTCCACCTAGGGGACATGTGATTTCGTCTGCTGCTGAAGCTCTGATGCGCTCGGCTGGGTTACGTCTCAGGAGTATGCAGACAACCTCAGCTAATCAGCACTTCAGCAGCTGACGAAATGGATATGTCCACTAGATGGACACTTACAGAATACTCCCCTGCTCCACTACACAAGTCCTCATGTTTTATGTCTATACTATTCGTGTGGTGGTCAAAATTTGCCGTCCTTTTGCTCCTATTCTATGTTTAAGTAGGCGAAGTTGACGTTTTGGAATATTCGAAAAGTGTTCGAAAAATATTCGCATTTACGAATATTGATTTCTGTCTATTCGAAGACCGATTCGAATTGGACACTATTCGATTCGTTATTTGAAAGTTTCGAATATTCGCACACCCACCCATAGGCACTTCTGAAGATATCGTTGTATATGACGCATGCCTGTTATAACTACACCATCTTGCTTCACTGAAGGAACAACCTAGCAGCGACAGATGTACTTGACAAATCTGCCGGTCCCTATCTTTATAAACTGCCTAATAATACTGCCGTTACTTTTCATCACATTGAAAAAATAAAATGACAAAATGGATACTAAAGTGTCATTTAAAACACCAAACTTTACACACCTATGTCATTGTAAAAAATTCTCATATCTTATTCCTTTTTAACAGTCATATTATGATCTACTTTATAAAAGAATGACCATGGACTCATGGTTGCGATGTGTGAGGTTTTCCAAGAAATAGGCATGGTATGAGTGTGGCAAATAAAGTAAAACAACCCTGAACTAGGTGTCTTCCTCTAAAGAGAAGCCTTCAAACTACGCTCCCTCATTTCCCTTGAAAGGCCATGTGAGCTGTGACACGGGTTCTTACCCTTTATTGTGCATGTAAAAAGTGCTGTTGTAACATTTACCAAAATCAAAATATTACAGCGCTGTTGTGCGTCACGGCGTACTCGTGATAGAAAGAGCTGCGGTGTATTAACGAAAACTTAAACGAAACCAACATTCTTGTGCTGATAGCCCACATTACAGTTAATTTCTGAATCACCGTGGCGAAACCACTTGTCCAAAATGCTACCTCTACACTGGAACCTAGAGATGTACGCAAGTACACAAAATGTATGTTGACAATATCCTGAATGAAAAAAAAAATCGCACATGCACACACTGGACGTATAGCTGGGTCTATTCCCATAAGTAAAAGTGTTGTAAGTACACCATGCTTCACATATACATACATCCTGCTCTTGTGCTGCTTCTTTTTGCTGGCTCCACCAGTTGTACAATGTAGCAACACTCACAGCAAGCGATTCTCGTGAATTTTTCTAAAACGCAAGAATTTGCTAAACTATAATACTTTTGCGCCTTTAGTCGAGATTTCTCTCAGTTAATTGCTGTTTCAGTCTTTAGCTGAAGACCTTTTTTGTCGTCAGTTTCCCATAATGTGTTATGGTAGAGACATATTCGTTTTTTAACCACCCACGTTCTGCATGCTCAGATTCGGATTCAGATATGGTTTATCTTTACTGAATTTCTTCCAAGGAAGGTACAGAAGCTAAAAGTATGGCAATACCTGACAGATGCCTTTGTACCGGTTATACATACATATAATACATACATAGTAAAAAGTTCGCAGCATGTGGCAATTCTGTGTTATACAACAAAAAATAGTATATCGTCATTTAGTAACATTTATGGCCAGCATTTTAGTACTTAGTGGTATGCTGAAGTTACTTTAGCATGAGCACGTACACAATATTACATATTCCATGCTTATTCAAGATTGATATCATCTTTTTGCACTTATGGTAATAATGTGATGTATAGTGTATCTTTGAAGGGACACTAAAGAGAAATATTATTTCTTCTGTATAAGTAGATTACTCTTATACCATACCAAAAACACCACGCTTACTACGAGAAATCGCTTGGTTTGCAAGAAAAAAGGGCAAAAACGAAAGACGGGATGAGACGCCTCCTTGAAGTCCCCGCACCAGTTCGCCGTGATGTCATGAATTTTTACGGCGTCTTCTAGGGCCTTGTTATTTATTTAGCGGTAAAGATCATTACGCCGTGTTTCAAAGGAGCCACACATTGAACATGCTGAGTTTTGGGAAAGTTTACTGAGCCAACATGGCCCAAATAAAAAAAAAACCACTTACTTAGCTCAGGACGAACTGGTGGGCTAGTTGGTTATGTATGTCTATTTGATCACAGCGCACGAAAAAAACAGAACGTGACAGGGAGTAGACACTAGAACAGGGTAGAGCACTTTGCGGTGTCTACTCTGCCGGTCCCTGTCATTTCTTTTTTTGTGTGTGCGCTGTGATCAAATATACATGGTCACGCTGACGCACCGGCGTCGTGGTTGGGGAGAAATCCGAACACTGAAACCTTGACCTTCATTTTCTTTTCCAATAAGCAGCGTATTATTTCAAAATTAACGACAACATAATTAAAAAAATTGTTTTAACAGTCTAAACTGATTTAGTGTTTCGCTTTAGTGTCCCTTTAAATATCACTGCCGTGACACTGCACCGCCATTTGACTTACTGTGAGATCTCGCAAGGCATGCTGCTAGCCTGCATTTTCTTCCTGAGTGTATCGCGAAACTTCTGCAAACTACATGGAGCCCCAAATGTTGCTCCTGTACAATGTAGCAATTCATTGTGCAGGCCATCGTAATTTATATTAAGCAGTACCTGGAACCAGAGAAGCAGTAGCATATTTTCTATGAGGATTTACTGCTGCAGACCATCGGGTGCTTACACCGCAACCCGGGGCCTAGACCATTATTGCCTGCCTGCAACACCTTGCGTTCCCCGAAGTATCAGCCCACAAAGAAGCTTCACGTCTTCTTATTGAATTCATAAGAGAAGCTGTTTTGGTGGACATGTAGAGAAACTCCGCAGTGCTATTGTAAGAGACGGTGGTGGAGCAATTGCCGGCTTTGATCACCAGGCTAAACCCGCCTGCTGCTATAGCCCACCACTACCACTAATCGTGCTATAATATTCTAGAACATGCTTCTAAGTTCTACTACTGCTTGTGTTTGAAGGATGAAATTGTATGCTGTTTTTTACAATCCTATCCGAACGAATAACCACGGGGATAAAGCTAATTTATCGTTGTAGAACATGACACTTGAGTTAAGCTGAAATGACGAAGGAGTACAGTTTTATTTCATATCGCCGAAGAAAAGAATCCTAGGTGACGAATACAATGGCATTGGCTACAAAGTGTTCATGAAAGTAAATGTTTGCCGCCAAAATATCTTTCAGGCTGATGTTCGATCTGGTACGACGTCATAAGGGAGGTGAAGGTCCCTGCCACTATGGTATGACTAATGCAGGGCAGCAGGACATATCAACTCGAGTTCTTCGCCAATTGTACATCAATGCAGGCGTAGTACATACTACACAGTTGGAAGGACTGTTGTTCTGCGTTTGTCAGCCTGGTTACTGTGTAAGAGAAAGGGGTTGCTGATAAATATGCAAGGATGTTAAAGGGGCCCCTCACCAGGCGCCATAGCAAATTTTGGTTATACGCTGGAAGTTGTTACGTGCCCTCTAGGGAGCATTCTCCTGCAAATGTTTTTCAAATCGGCTCAATAATAGCCGAGATAGAAACATTTCAGTGCTGCGAACTCATGATTTCAGCAGGCGGGCTCCACTGCCAAGCAAGACGCTCTCTCCACTCGCCCCGTCTAGCCTACGCAAGCGAAATTCCTTCCCTGCGTTCTCTCATAACAGACCTCGAGGATCGCGTGACGTATACGTCACAAGCCCCGCCTTCATATTTTTCTCCTCACTTTTTTTTTCGGTGCTACGCACTTCCGCCGACGGCGTCGCGCGCTCGCTCTTGTCTCGTTCGCGCAGCGCACGATTTTGCGCGCTGTGCACAAGGAAATATGACTAGCGGTATAATTCAGTGTTACACGAATACTGAGTCAGAGCAAGCGGATCACAGAGCATGATGACGCGCTGGTACGCGGTAGAAAATGGCATAGTTTTGGTGCCTGCACACGTGACCGCATGACCGCCGGAACAAGCAGATAAAGCGGAAGTACATCTCTCTTGCTTCGGTGCGAAGTAAAACAAAAAACACGCAGACATTCCGTTTGTGTGTTTTATTATTTATCTAAACTTCAATTCGTCAATTCAAGCAACAGATCGGAATATAACAAATGTTGCCTTGAATGATTATCGAAGACACGTGTCATCACGAGCGACGTCACACTGCGGACACGACTACGTAGGTACACGGGCACGACGACGTCACCGTCCGGCTCGGAGCGCGGCGGCCGCGAGGAGAAGGAAAGACGGCGTTCGGCTTGAAATTTCAGATCTTTCGCGGCTCGTAGCGATGTAATACTTTGCAGACACAATCATTATCGCGCAATGTATGCTCTGCGCTCGTCAGCTCAATATGGCGAGACCTGGTGAAGGGCCTTTCAAGGCACATGAAAACTAGCTTAGGCACTGCATCCGTTTTAACGCGAAGCTTGCTTTGCAAATCCTGCCGAATTTTCCTGATCGTGGCTGTTGGATGCTGCTGTCTTGCGGAATAAGCCACACTTTAAAAAAAAAAGGGTATCACAGTTTCGCCATAAGGCCGAAGCAATGAATGCGATAGCTACATGTTAGACTATTACACGAAGTATAATACTCGTAGCTGTAGCGGCAGTATGAAGTAAACGTAAGTTGACTAAGTAAAAACGAGCTGCTGTTCTAGGGGCCCTGTGTTAGAATCCTGCCATCAGACAATTTTATGTATGTTTATTAATTAAAGCCAACGTCTTTTTCAGCGACATTATCGCCACTTTTCTTTAGCGGGTACGTTTCAAACCTCTTTCCTGGGCCGGTCCCGGAGGTAGTGCACAGCCGCACGAATAAATTTACATCATTTTCAGGTTTGAACTCCGTTATTGTTTCGCACTTTTGAATATTTAAGTCTGAGAAGATTTAAGGTAAGAGGCATGTGCTGTCGGGTGTTTCGTTTCACGACATTTGTTTGTGGGCTGCCATTCTCGAAATTTTGAGGAATAATATTGTCAAGAATGTAGAACTTGGTACGAGCAACTTTAGTGATAGAGTGGTGTGGCAATATAACCAGTATAGGACGCATGTTATTTGGCATGGCGTGGTATACGTATAGCATACATATACCTAAATATATACAGAACCCAACAGCGACGCCGATGCCTACGGCGAAAATTCGCTTCGAGTGTGCATGTAATTGCTATCGCAATAATAATAAGAAAAGAATTGATGCGTCTGAAGGTGAGATCGAATCTCGGTGTCCCGGGGAACCAGCTTGATGCTCTAACCATTAAGTCACAATCGCACGTGCACTTCCGCCGTGCCAACGCCAAATGTGGCTCCAAGATTGTCGCGACGTGTTTAACATTGCGTAACACGGGGGCGCGAGAACACATGTGCGCGCACCAGTTTCCTTTACGCCAAAGACGCTGGAATGAAATGGGCAAATTTATAGCATTTGATTGAGCGCTTCACCGAGGCTTCGATTCACACAGATTCTAAGATGTGCGTTGGATCTGTATATATATATTTTTTTCGTTAGCCTTCTTTACTTGTAGTAGTGAGTGCATTTATTTAAGATTTTATGTGTTCTAGAACACGAATCTTTTTATTGATTTCATGAGCTTAAGCGGTTCTAATTTATGTTTGAAAAGAAACATTGTGTTAGTGGGTCTCGTGCTTGCGTAGCCAAAGCGACATACAACAGTCAAAGTAACACATCCATAATGCACCCACTGATGGCAGGAATGTTTCCAACAAAGATATGGGACAGAAATCCGCTAGCACGTGCTAGCATTTAGGAGCTATGCCGCTGCTACAGCTTTTTTTGCGTTACTCAACGAAGAATCGGATATGCAAAAATTATTAGGCCCAGCCACCATCTCTTGCTGGTTTCAATAAAGTTTATTCAGTCAGTCAGTCATGTTGTTATTCTGTTGTTTTGCATTGAAATAGAACATTCCATTCAGCTGTGCATGCATGCAAATTTCACCTTGAAAGCACTTTTAGGGTTTACTTTCTCGTTGGGCTCGGCTCTTCAAGGGCATGATTGGCTAATTAAACTCAGTATTTGGAAGCAAGGCTCGCGTAATTATTGTGACTCAATACGACCGACAGAACACTTACAATGCGAAGTTACATTAGCCTTGTTTCTATATAAAACATTTGCCATGAAGTAGAAAATATTATGGACAGTAAAGTGAATGCACCCGCTACTTGATATAGAAGCTCGCCTTGGTGTGGCACGTTTCGCCGCGCTTTTTGTTCAGAGTCGTCAATGACGATCTACGCGAGTACAAGTCGCTCAGGCGGGACGAATGCCGGCGCTTTTGCCAAGGTAAATATACCTGGTAGCGAAGCTTCGGTAGAAGCCCATACATTCAAAGCATGGTGGTCCTTCGGCGGTTCATAGGGTTTAGCGCCATCTGTACGAGGAGGAAACACTTCCGGCGGAAGAAAAAAAAAAAGACTGTGACGCCATATCAGTTAAAAACAGAAGTGACGTCATTTGTTCTCAAAGGCGCGAAATTTGTTTTGGTGGTCTGCCATTAGAGCTGTATATTTATATGCCCCGCGATTAGACTTGATCGGTGTTTCGAGCTTTCAGCGCGGAAAGCGATCCACGAAGAGATCAGCCTTACGGGTGCCGAAATCGCACCCCTAAACAAAACATAGTTGCTTTGGAGGCCGACAAAAGCTATAGATGTAGGGTGCTGGTTCTATTGTGGGACGCCAAGCCCATTGGCCTGCGCAGTCGCACGAAAACAACTAAAGTAAGCAACTATCTGGCGGTCGAAACTCGCTACTTTTTACTGAACAGGTTGAGAAACGACGAAACTACCCGCGTCACCAAATTCAGACAAACGTCGACAAGCAAAAGAGCACAACATGTTAGAGGTGCGTATTGTAACAGGTGAACTTTACAAGCGTGCCTTTCTGAACACTTCAAGAGCTACATTGCTTTGCAAGCGATAGCGGCGACGATGGGCGCTGAAAAAAAGGTATTTATTTATAATGATAAAATGAAATAGTTGTCTTTTCTTTACTCGTCACGTATACATATAACTGATAAGGAATTTTATTTTCGTTGAATGTATCTAAGTGTGTCTCGCTTAAATTTAAAAAAAAAAAAAAAGCTTTCTTTATTTCCCAATGCTTGTTCCCTCCAAACATATAGTCGCGCTTCAATAACCACCCTTGCTGATGTCGGTGACAATTTGTTCTGAACCGCTTTTCGCCCGAAGCTTCGCGACCTATTGGATCAACCTTGCTTTCGCAGTCAGATCCACATGCAGCATCTAGCACAGGTGAAGAATTCACTGCAATCGCAGGAATTTTTTTTCGCTTTGGCAGTTGTAAAAGTTCACCGCATTTTCATTCTTTCACACCGTTCCTGAAGTGATGCTGCGTACGATCAGCCGCGAGAAACACGTGAAGGTACAGGTGCCCATAGTAGTTTTGGAGCTCTCGCACGAATACCCCAATGGAGGTCACCAGCTGTAAGATGATAAATCACGGCACTGCATGAGGAGGTCCTCTTGACAGCACGTTCAATATGTGTCGGCACGGCAATAGAAACACGCCGTAGCTGAAACGTTCCAGAGGAGTCAACTGGTCCGTAAAACGACGCCCTTTAAAAATGCACCCAACTTCGTCGTCGTCGAAGGAAAATCTACGGAGGCAACTGGCGCCCATTTGGAAAAGCCTACGAAGCGAGCGACGTCAAATCGCCATGACCGCCAAGTTTCCGCATAAACTATACATCGAGGGGCGATTCAATGTAGCTGCGGTGCTGCTGCGAGGTTCTGAAATAAAACGCTCGAGATTTCTTTTGCACGAGAAGAACTTCGAGTTGAGGGTGATTTTCGAAAGGGCAAGCCAAACCACAGGAGGATTTCGAGCGACGCGTCGAGTAGCGTTTGTGAATAAGCCGGGTGCATGCACGGCGCAGCAGAGCGATCACGAGCAAAGGTGACCGAGACACCACAACAGGGTGACGGTATGCAAGAACAGCGAATTTCCAACAGACGCCTTGACGCACACCGGTATGGGAGCCGCCACACGGTGGGGGACGTGGAATAAAAGATATGCAAACGCCGACGGCGTTCAAGTGAAGTGTTTCGTATACACCCTACTTTCGTTACGGAATAGGTGAAGTTTCCCCCGAAAACATGTTCGGTATAACTCCAGTCTAGCCATACAATTGCTTCCCACTGTCGCTGTGCGGCGCATTTCTGTAGTCATCCTTGTTGCACTTCAGTGAAAGATCTTATCGGAGTCGAATTCATAAAGCTTTAGAATCCTGAGCAATATATCATGGACCGACCACCAGCAGCACCATGTGAACTATAACATGAATTGCCAGCGGCTGGTACTAGGAGCAGCCATTGGCCAATCATGCTGTGGTTCTATCATATGACAATATTGCTTTGTGAATAAGGGCCATATATCAGCTGAAGTAACACTGAGCAGCGCTGTACAAAAAGGTGGCTGTGTCATGCCTAACGTTTCTAAATGCGTAAGCGCCCGGCTCGCTACGCCTGTGCTGTGGAAAGTCCTTTGTGGGAAAGAAAGTGGGGGAGGAATTCCAGTTGCAGGTTGTTTTTTTGGGCACTTGCATTTTTAGCGTAACGAACAGGATCAAACAGTTGAACCGTTGCGGAGCGAACAGCTTGCCCCGTAAAATCTCATGTTGCATAAAACGCCGCGCTCCCATGATACCGCGTTTCATGGACAGCGCACATCATGGTTTCATTGGAGCCTGAAATATGGAAAATATGCAAGTCCCGTACCACAGGTATCTGACTAGCATATCGAGCAGCGATGGCAGAAAAGGCCGCGGACTGCACCAAGATAAGCGATGAAGCAAGCTGCAAGAGAGGCGCCACTTGGATATCTGAACAGGGCTGCCACGGACACGAAGTTGCGCTAAGTAGGTACAGAATAAATTTTATTCGCATAGCGGGCGAGAATTGTGGTGAAAGCGGTCTAAATAAGTCAAGGCTGAAAGAAATAAAAAAAAACAGCAATACAGCCTGCATCCTTACAGTATGTCGTCGTGGCTGTGTCCCGAGTCCTCCCCGGCGTTCTTGTTTGGAATTTCCGGTTTTGGAGATGTAGTTGTGCGCCGTACTTTCGGAGGCCTGCGGATGCGGCCACGGATGTCAGCAAGCTCATCGGGAACAACGAACATGCCGTATGGGGTAATCTTCGTCTCAGTTATGGGAGCGCCCGGGCTTGGAATGACGTAATCGCACTCGGGGCGACGTCGCCACCATGCCAAAACGTCGGCAGTGGCAGATGCATTCGCGGCACTTGCGTACAAAACGTCGCAAAGCGCGCACAACGGACTTTCCCACGTCTCCTCGTATGTCTCTTTCCACGTCAAGTACGGCAGATACGCGTCCACGTTGTCACGCATAATGTTGAGCTTGTCGACGATATCAAATGCAGTCTGCTCCCCTGACGTATCGTAGACTGAACCCGGCGGTACGCTGTCGCCGAGGCTGGTCTTGCCGAAGTAGACGGGAACGATGTTGTAGTGGAAAGCGGCGTATATCATCTCCGTGGGGTGATGAAAACAGGGGGAGGTTTCGAGCACGAATACGAAGTAGAAGTCCTCAGCCACCATCTGCATACATTGGTCAAGGGAATTGCAGAGCGGGCGACCACAATCGGTAAACATGAAAACATCGAATGTGTGATTTATGTGTATCATAAAATTTTCCGAGCTAAGGGGTAAAGGATAGTGTTGGAACCTTTCAGTGTTATTGCGCAGCGGCTCTTCGCACTTGCTCACAAACCAAGCGACACTTTTGGTTTTCGCATCGATGGCCTCGAGAAGGGGTTCGCGAGGTATTACGATATCTTTAAGGCGATAGTGCCACTTCATGTAGGGAACGACAACATCCGCATCGTCCCTGCGCGACATCGTCCAGTTGAACACACCAGAAACTAACCGGATGGGCCACGAAGGCGGCGTCGCGGGTTCTCCCTCTACAGTAGAGTAGACCCACACCTGCTCCGGGTGCCGGCGCCTCGGTAGGTTGTAAGGGTCCATGCGAGATGCTTCGATAACGATGGCGTCGCTGACGACGTGGTAAACGGGGTCCTTCGTGACGTAGCACTGCTTCCGCTGAGGATTGGTCAAGAGACACTCGCGCAGAAGTTGATCTTTCGTGGTCGGAGGCCTGTCACCCCCGGTCCAGAGGAAGATGCGGGGATACGTGAAACCCACGCTGGGAGGACGCTCGCGCCAGTGATACCAGTAGCTGAGGGGCTCCGTGGCTGTGGACGGAACGTATTTGACGTACAAGATCCCCAATGCCGCCGCCGCCACCAACACCACGATTGCGGCACGTCGAAGGCACCGCGAAGTAAAGCATCGCCTGGTTGCAGTGGGCTCGGTGGTGGCGCTACGGGCGGTGGTTTCCTGTTCGTCGTCGCTCATGGTTCGTCAGGAAGCTGCACGAAAGAAAAAAAAAAGAATGTGGATGTAAAATAAATCAGCCGTTTCTTGCACTTCACCCCATACTGGGAGCAGCCCCCCGACACGCGTCAGTAAAACCACGTCGCTGCATTCGCGCAAGCCCGTCTGCGGCCTGAGCACGTTATTAGCTAAAAATCGGATGCATTGAACTGTTTATCACAGTGCTACGTCTGAAATGTTGCAATAAGCAAGCAAATGTTACGTAGGGTGCTTTAGACAACGTACTTAGCTCGGTTGACGCCGGAATCCAACCGCCTTGACAAACCGCCGAACAGGTACGACGTGCTTTGCTTGGGGAACGGGACTGTCCAGTGGTTTGTGCTTGCGAAGGCCATTTATTTCTTTTATGCCGTACGTAACATGCCACGTGTCCTCCCTTCGCCTCTTCCTGCCGCCTTTATTTTCTGTTAGTGCCGATAAGGAATACAAGCAGCCACTTCTATCTGGCATTCATAACGGAAATTTTTTTTTTGCCACTCCGCCCTCTCCCACGAATGACGAGGACATGGCCGCAACATTAAAGCAGGTGCAGGACAGTGAGTGCTAGTTCCGTTTTTGTAGTCAAGTTCCGCCAATTTCGTGGTAAGCAAATAAGGCAAAATGCAAGAAATCTGCTATACTTCAATAAAACAGACTGGTGGGCCAGTTGGTATTGCATGCTAATATTTTTAGCGCAAAGAAACGCACGACACGAGAGAAGGCACGCGCGACACAGCGCTGTGTCCTGTGTGCCTTCTTTCGTGTCCTCCGTTTCTTTGCGCTAAAATTATTAACTGCTATACTTGCGCATATCTGGCCAATGTATAATAATTTCACGCGAATATGTGTAAAAACAAAATGTTTCTACTGATTCTACTTTCTTTTTTTTTTTTTTGCTCGACAGCGTAGTTCGTTGCGCCGACAGGCGGAGTTTTCGGTGTCACCGTTCTTGCAGTGATTTCGGCCAGTTTGACGGCTCGTCCCGCCGCGTCGACAGACGACATTACGAATGCTGTACGATGACATGGTCACTGCCGCCCTTGTCACTGTTTTCCCATATCGTCGGCTATTCTTGCTCATAACGGCGGTATTTGCGTAGTGCACGAACGTAGGAAAGGAAGGTCAGAGACGAGTAAAGAGCACTGCGCAAACACCGCCGTTATGAACCACGACCAACTCGTCCAAGCCATCTGCCCTAATGTTCCTGTTCCTGCGGTTGTGTGCTCACCGGCCTCCCAATACTTTGTTCGCTTTGAGCCTCGGCCACAACCTGCAGAGCCTTTCTGAGAGGTTGCAAAAGGAGCTCCACGGTTCATTAACAATGGGAGAACTGCAGCTATAGGCCGAGTGCACGAGGTAAGCGAGTTGGTTTTTGCAGCACTCGTTTTCGTCCCGTTAACGTCACTGGCGGGCTTTGCGCCGTTAACTTGCTCAGATCGCTTTCGCAGTCGCTGCGAAGCCAATTAGTGATAAAGGTCGTCTCTAGGAAGCTTGGCGAAGTGAGCACATGCTGTGAATACTTAGTCGCGTTCATGAAGTAATGTATAACTTCGTAGCGCGCAAACAAAGCACGAGACACCAGGGAAAAGGCGTACACGAGCTCTACGAAGTTGCATCGTGGGATGCCAACTAGCCCGATCTCTAACAGTCATGATCTAAATTTATCTGTCGTCGTAGAAAAGCGCTACAGCATCTCACCTTAATATCAGCAAATTCGCGAAAATTCTATTTTATTCTGAAATGCCAGTTTTAAATGCTTCCTAGCGTTCTTTTCTTTATTAATTATATGCGGCACGCTCGTCTAGCACACGCTACTTCATTATGCTTAAGCGTAACCATATAGGAAAACTAACCTAGCAGAACCATGCCGTAAACCCGCTGTACAGTGTAGTTAGGAATTTGTGCACCCTTGCAAAGTTTCAATAACATCGCGCGAGCGTATGGCGTGTCAGCGGCCTCAACTGTAGCGGCGACGGGCACTCCTGAAGCGAACTGTAGAACAGAATACATTTGAACTGGAAATCACCTTGCATGTCCGCGCATAATGCTGCCGATCCCACCACCCCTCACCGCTACAAACCTCTACTCTTCTACAGTAAATGAACCCAAGCGAATGTCGCCGACGCAGCGGGAGACTTGATCGTTCAAAAATGTATTATAGGCAGTGTGCCGAATCGGAACTTCTTGTTCCTGTTTTCGTTCCTATTCAGCGAAAACGGTTCAGTTCTGGTTCAACACTGGAGCGAAGCAATAACGGTTCAAAACCGGTTTAAACTGGTTTCGGTTCGTTTGCATAACTTAAAGATAATTACAGAAAAACACAGTCGTAACAGTCGTTTTGCTCAAGAACGCGACGGTGCTCCTAGCTGCCCAGAAAGACTGCAAGATAATAATAATAAAATTAAAGAAAGACGCGTGCCGTGGTTCAGGTCGTGAGTATGCACCAAAAGAAATTTCAATGTGTAAGCACTCCTTAGAGTTCTATCGTACTTGTTTCATATTACCCAACAATGTGATCAAAAGGGGTCGCCACGCTAAGAATCGCTTCAGTTCAGCTATTTTCTATAGGGTTCCCATCACCCGACAGCTTTTGAAGGTCACCAATTTGAAACGCTCCCGAGTGTATTACAAACATGTCTGTCTTCCGGCGCCACACGTTGAAAACATGTCTAACACCTCACTGTCACTTCTAAAATGAGCGAAAGCTCGTGGCCATTTACAAATGGGTTATCATGGTTGAGTTACAAGTACAGGCGATGCATTGATGACAAGTTCCAGAAAAGGTAACTAACGTAAACCGTAATTTTATCTTTTGTTGCGTTCCGGAGTGAAAAAAATATTGTGACGTTCCAGTTCGTCGATTATATATATATATCTGCTTGGCTCAGTTCGGGTTCGATACCCTGATTACAGGTATAAACAGTACTTTTGCTGTGTTCGTTACTTTCTTGAAAGGAAGATTTCTTGCATATATATGTTTATGCGGATTTAGAATTCAAAAGTAATATACAGTTGTCCTGAAATGTAACTGATGATGGGATGTACAAATATCTCCGTAGTTGGTTACTAAGCATGGTGTAGTCCCAAACGTGCGGTTTTATACCCGGAAGCGCAACATTGCGCTCTATAGTCGTTCTCGACTTGTTCGCGTTTTAATTCATGCTGATAGTACGACCAAAGGACAAAAAGCCGCGCGTCCTGGCGATCGCTGCCTCGCGTAGTAGCCATACATTCAGAACACTATTGCCGAGCGCAAGTAGGTGAAAATGATAACGGTAATAATAAAAAAAAGCACGATGGTTTCGGGCCCAAACGGAGCTGTTGAGGTATACGCGTACTCGCGCCCCGTGAGCTGTATATACGTAAAAAAAAAAAATGAGAGTAAGAAAAAGAAAGATGAAACAAAAAAGTTCTGTCGAGACACTTACGTGTGGGAATGCGAAAGCATTATAGTCCCTTTGGTCAAATGTTCTTTTTTTGTGTGTGTGGGCTTTCCTTGTCTGCACAAGCTCTCGCCTGCGTTTTAACTGCGCCTCGGTAAGGTCGAACGAAAAGGCGCCAAGCGTCTCAACGCGCTCGCTTGCCCGCGAGGAGTTCGTAATTTGAAGGACCGCTCAGTGGCGTTCCATTGGACATTAATGCTTTTTTTATTTTATGCACTCATTTTATACGCTCACGACGTGGCGCCAACTCCAACCCATTGGCTGCGCCGTCACGTGCCCAACGACACACGCACTAGTCGCACATTTAGTCAACCTGAACCGTGGAGCGTGCGTCGGGGACGCGTGCTCGTCTCGCACCCCGCAGGTCGGGGCTCGATTCCCACCCAGACCAAAATTTACCTAATTTTCTTTTCAAAGGCCTTTGTGTACAGAACCACCCTGAGAAATTTGACGTCAATCCGAGTATTTCTTTATGTGTTCTTACTCTTTGTCGTCAGACATTTTTGGTACCATCATTCGGTCACGCCACCGACTACAACGCCGGATTTTCACGTAATGGGTGATATAATGCTTGCGCATCAAATGTGGCAACGGTTTTCTCTCCCACATAAACCAAGCCGTCGTGAAGATGAGGCTCTTGAGCTATCGTTAGTTGGATAACATGAAAACCTACCAACTATACAAGGGGAGGAATCTGCGCTCGGAGCGCAATTAGCGAATGCTAGGGAGGTATACCAACTGATCTCAACTCAACGTCTTTCTTCGCCGTGCCGCTACAGGTGGAGACCATATGAAAGTATTGAAGCATGCTGGCCAGCCCTCTTTGAACCCTTCGATTCTACTCCTTAGCTGTGGCCTCGTACCTTTAACCAGAAATTCATCCGAGGAAAGGACGACGATGAAGTGATCCTGTTGCTGAGTGTTTGTTCTCCGTCACCAGAATTATCTGGCAATTCTCACATTTTTACGGGAAACAGTGTTCCCTGCTCGACGGGAATGGAAATGGAGTCACCAGCACTCTCATCTGATTTAGCGGCGTCCGCGTCTGCAGCCTCAAGGAAGCGGAACTGCCTCTCGAGTGGCAGCAAGGCTACCCTGACAGACTCAACCGAGAGCGATGGCGGCCGAAGTTAGCCGAAGCAAACCATCCTCTTTTTACTTGCGCTACCCTCCCACAACATGAGGCTCCCCGACAGGCAATGGCATTAGGGACGTCAGAGTCAACGCACGGGAGAATGTTGTTGCGGTAGACATCGCTCAAGCGTCAGCGTTAGACTCTTTGAGCGCTGTCACTGTCCTCGGTGCCATGAACGTTCGTACTATCATTCCGCTAGGAAAAGAGGCTACTACAAGTGTCATATATGACATTGATGTGGCCATCTCAAGCGAGGATCTGCCAATTTCGATTAAGCCTGCTAATGATGGGACCCAAATACTCCAGGTTGCCCGTCTCGGAAATTCCCGATATGTAAAAATCGTCTTCAAAGGTGACTGCTTTCCGTCGCTTGTCAAGGTAGGTCATTTCCGACATGCTGTCCGGCCCTTTGCTCCCAAGCCACTTTAGTGCAGAAAATGCTGGAAATACAGTCACGTGGGCGCCGTCTAAGGAAAGTCTGCCATATATTCCCGTTGTGCAGCACAACGTTCTTCAGACAACTGCCAGGCCAAAACTTATAAGTGCCCAAACTGTCAGGGACCTCACGACGTATTCCGAAACGAATCACCAAAAGTTAAGCGGGAACTCTCCATCTTGTAGAAAATGGTGAGGGACCGTTCGACTCATCGAGAAGCATCTGCTGACGTCAGGCAACGCCGTTAGTCTACAGGTTCTGAACTGGCCGCTTTCGCACTACTGTGGAATACATTGAAAAGGACCACCTAGCAAATGCGCAATATTTTGCGATTCCAAAGCAGCCTTAAAAAGCGTGCGAAGTTTACGACGTGGAAATTTCGGCCAGCCGGTGTCCCAAACCAATGAAATTTTCCATTGTTTCTGAAGCGGGACATGATATAATCTTTCAGTGGATACAGGAACATTGTGGCATTGTTGGTAATCACCTCGCCGATGACGCTGCCGGACGTGCCCAGGCTGGAGGACCGACACGCCTTATACCTTTATCGAGAGTAGACGGGGCAAGAGAGCTTCGCAATCTCGCGTGTACCGTCACGCTGAGTCACTGGCATACTCTACAGAACTCTAAGTGTCGTTTATACAGCCTGAAACTGCCATTACCAACAAGCCTTTCACACGATATCACGCAACACTGCTGTATCGGCTTTCGGTAGGAGTAGCCCTCACTAAATCCTACAGCTATCGTATTGAAATGGCGGACTCAGCCATGCGCGCTTACTGCAAGTGTGAAGAGACTATCGATTCTGCGCCACTGTCCTCGCTTCGATAAGCAACGCCAGACTCTCCAGTGTGCGTTGAATAGACTGGACGATAGGCCATTCACAGACTCAGAGGTATTGACAGCCTGGTCTCACAGCTCATCAGCCCAGAAAGCCATTTGAGCTCTTCTACAGTACCTGAAGGCGACAGACTTGAGTAGCCGACTTTAGGTAGGCTGCACCTGGCTTAGTGCAAGTGAAAGTGCGATCAAGGCTCGCGTCTTCTCCCTTTTTTTCTTTCACTCCACCAACCCCTCCCCACGTGTAGGATAGCAAACTGGACAAAGTCTGGTTAACCTCCCTGCTGTTCTTTACTCTCTCTCTCTCTCTCTCTCTCTCTCTCTATATATATATATATATATATATATATATATATATATATATATTCGAGATGTTTCTCTGCTCTCACAGCAAGCTGCGAACAAAAATACAACGTAATATTTCCATACGTCTAAAATTTGGATGCAGAGCCTCAGCATCCTACTGAAATGAACCGTTCATGATTAGTTTTGCAGGTGGTATCAGGAGCAGCCACCCTGGATTCGACGGGTGACGTACTGCACAGTACGCAAGGTTTACGCAAGATTGCCAAAGAAAAAAGGCTCTTTTCGTTGGAGTTTGCTTCCCATTTTACGACTCGCTGCGGCATTATTCCTTGACATAAAAGGAGCCTATGATAATATAGCACATTATGCCAATATAGAGGCTCTGATTGAAGCCGGAATCGGTGGCCGCACTATTCAGTGGCTCTGCAGTTATTTGGCCGACAGGCATTTCTTCGTGATGACCGAGGATAGCGCCACGTATCAACACCAAACGTTCTGTGGAGTACCGCAAGGGGGAGTGTTGAGCCCGACGCTATTCAACCTAGTGCTCGTTTCCCTAGTTAGATGCTTGCCCAACACAGTTCAAGTATCAATCTATGCAGACGACATCTGCATTTGGGCGTCTGCTGTAACACGACTGCAGGTACGAGCACGGCTACAAAAGGCAGCTACGTTAATATCACTGTACTTGCGAAAACAGAACTTAGAGCTGTCTTCAGAGAAAAGCTGCCTTGTTACATTCACTTGGAAGGCAATGAAGCGTTACTCTTTAAGTGTCAATGGGCAAGCAGTTGCAAATGCACAGAAACACCTCTTGTTAGGGGTAATTATCGACCTCGACCTATCATGGAGCCCGCACGTTTCATACCTAAAGAAAAGGTTAATGACAATAATACATCTCCTCAAATTTCTCGGCGGAAAGTCATGGGGCATATCGGTGCGGTCAATGCTGCAGCTTTATAACGCCTTGTTACTCGGTTTCGCAAGATACAGCCTCCCTGTGCTCGGTAACAGCTGCAAAACAAGCCTGCGTGTGCTCCAGGGACTACAAGCTCAAGCCCTAAGGACGTGTCTCGGTTTTCCGAGGTGTGCGTCTACAGCGGCAACGATTGTCATAGCTCGAGATCACCCAGTATCAACGTACTTTGCAACCGATGCTCTCAGGGCGCATATTCGGCACGTTGCCCGACTACCTTCTCACCATCTTGCCGCTCTACCCGCAGAAAGGCCACACGCAACTTTCAGTCGTATAATTGTTGCTAATCGTACCTCATTGCCATCGAACTACGTGCCTGCAGCAAGACCATCCTCACCTTTATGGTGTTTGCACAGACCTGAAATACGCCTCACTATGCCAGGAATCACGAAGAAAGCTAACATGCCGTCGTTTGCACTGAAGCAGGCCACATTAGAACTTTTACATGAGGTACACAGTGGCCGCGTATAAGTTTACATCGATGGTTCAGTCACATCTGCAAGTTCAGCTGCTGCTGTGGTGATACCAACAAGATCCGTCAAAATACAGCTAAAAACGTCACATGTATCATCAAGGACAGCTGCTGAACTGGTAGCCCTGCGTGCGGCTCTTCATTTCATTCAAGAGGAACCACCCCATGCATGGTCAGTTTTCTGTGATTCCAAGGCAGCCCTACAGAGTGTACTCTCAGCAATGCGCCATGGATCTCATGAGCAGCTCGTCGCAGAGATAAGAGAAGTCCACCATCGCATAGTTGACGAAGGACCCGATATAATATATCAGTGGTTGCCTAGTCACTGTGGCATCCATGGCAATGATCGAGCGGACGCAGCTGCCCGATCTGTCCATGACGGCGTCAACTGCGTTGCCATTCCTCTTTCGAGAGCCGACGCAGCGAAAAAACTTTCCGCATTTGCGCGTGACCTGACATTAGCTCAATGGAATTCATCCGATTTTACAAGTGCACGCCTTCATACCTTGGACCCTAATTTACAGCTCCGTATTCCGCCCGAGCTTCCATGACGTGACTGTACCCTTCTAGTCCGCCTATGGCTTGGAGTAGCATTTTCAAATGGGCGTTCTTTTTTCTTATCGGAATGGCCAGCAGCCCACTTTGTGACTTCTGCGCGTGCAATGAAACAATCGAGCACCTTCTTTGTCAGTGCTCTCGTTTCAACCCGCAAAGAGCAGTCCTCTCAGCCACCCTAGACAAACTGGACAAGCGACCGCTAGCGGAAAACAACATGCTTGGAAATTGGCCTACGTGAACATCAGCGCCATCCGCTATGAAGGCGCTGCTGCGTTACTTAAAAGACACGGGACTTTGTGACGAATTGTGACTGTACACAGTGTGACGCAGGATTGTACGGTGACATTACGTAACACTAGGAACGCCTTTGCGGGCTGCGTGACAGTGCCCACAGAAACAGTTTGTGTGTGTGTGTGTGTGTGTGTGTGTGTTTGTGTTTGTGCGTGTGCGTGCGTGTGTGTGCGTTTCTTTTCTTTTTTAATCTGTTTGTCCTCTCTCTCACCTATCGCATCCCTTGCCCCTCCCCCAGTACAGGGTAGCCAGCCGGAGATAATCTCTGGTTAACCTCCTTGTCTTGCCTTGCTCTCTTTCTCTCTTCCCGTTTTATGGATGGTGACGGAAAACAGTGCCCCGTGGATTCCTTCACAACGTTGCTGCACCAAAAGGTTTACTTTTCTTGTCACTTCCCGCTTGTGCCGTTCTTTCATGTACTTGCTATCGTCTTAATGTTCGCGTTAAGGAATGAGGGGTGGAGGGGGGGACTTTAATACTGCTTTGTAGCTTGAACTCTCGGTGCCACGACAGAAGTGGTGGCTCATATGTAGGCTTATCGTAGTCTGGAATCGAGCACCTGTCGAGGTACGCGCTATGTATATATATATCGCGACATATGAGCCACCACTTCTGTCATGGCACCGAGAGTTCAAGCTACAAAGCAATATTAAAGTCCCCCCCCTCCACCTTTCATTCCTTAATATATATATATATATATGCGTGTGTGTGTTTGTGTATGTACAGGCAACACCTATCAAGAAAACTTCCTACTTGTCGCTGATCACACTTCGCCGAAGCAAGATCACGCATAGTGAGAGCCAACATTACTAAACATCAATTGTGGATGAACATGACACGAGCAATGAAAACACTAACTCGAAAGTCTGAAGTGGGCGGATGCCTATTCAGCGACCACTGCCAGATTCTTAATCGCATAAAACGGATGCTAGCTTGCGAACCATGCTCCGGCATTTTATTTTTAGCCATAAGATTGCGAGTTTACGCTTTCTAAACCTTTCAATACCTCAGCACAAAAAATTATCTAGGCGTATGAAAGACAAGAATCTAGCAAATACACGAACTTTGTATTTGGAAGTTGAGCGCTCGTTCTGTCGTCCTTTAAGTATGTAAATAAGAAATGAGAACATAAATAAACAATCACTTTTTTTTTCGTCTTCGCTTATTGCTCTGCTAGAACGCTGCAAGCAAGATCAAGTAATTCGCCCATATAAAAGTATTTTTATAATTAGAGTATTCTTCCGAATAAGTTTCCCTGAAAAAGTTCGAGCAAGCCTCTCGCTAGACATAGCATGGTGAGTTTAAATAGGGATAGTCAAGGGGGGGGGGGGGGGGGGCGTGTTCTTATCTATTGGTTAGCATTGAGACCACATCTGGCATCAAAACTACGACTCGCCGTTTCAGCAAGCACCGGTTCTTGGCCGTTCCTGTCCTATCAAAATTAATGTCGGGAAGGAATAGAAAGACTGTGCTCAACGATTGAAACGCGGTACTCGGAGCGCGTGGCTGCCGGCGTTTTTTGCGTCCCTGCTGAGCTCTGGGGGCAACAGGCTAATTAATTGTGGTATACGATGAAAGCCAGACCCTTTATAGTGCATTGTGTTTGGATTCGGTCCCCCAGCGATCACTTAGTCCTTTCTAGTGGAGCAAATTAAAAGTGCCGGCCGTCGCGCTTCAATCGTTTTATGTGCGCTGACTTTAAGGTAGTTAATTATGTAACTGGGTTTTGTGGTGACATTAGTGTACTTATGTGACTCGACTCTGTGTTTCTGTGTTTATTTCCTTTTGTCTTTCTTTTTAGTTCATGTGGCAAGACTGTCGCAAGTGAGCTTTGTGGCGTCTGAATGTTTGCGCTCGGCAAAGACAGCTCTCCTATTCTCCCGGCGCCTTGACCCTACGGGGCAGCTGCGGCTTGTTCGTTGGCCCTTTCGTTCGATCGGGCAATTCGCTTAACATTGACAATCATCGTCGGTGGTTCCTGCGCATTTTTTGTAATGGCTTTCATTCATCATCAAACAAATGGGACCGATTGCTTCCATTGCTAGCACATTTTAGTGCAGCATGCGAGCTCGAACTGTTTAGAACCACATATTTTTTTTTTTCAGCCGAGCTGAACATTTTGCATTTCTTTCTCTATAGCGCAAATAGCACAAGGACGTAGAAGGAAAAGAGAGACACACACGGGCGCTAACTTCAAACACTTTATTTCCGGGACGGCCACCACTTTTATACACCAATTTTTACTCTCCCTTTATTCACAGGTACGTGTCTACTGACAAGGTAACAGAGCACACGATAGTATAGCACACTCGCAGACAAGGGAGAAACTATGTTTAACGCATGCGCAGGAATTCCAACTCGTTTTTTGATAGTCACAGGGGCTATTTGCTTACACAAGCGGCGCCAAACTATTCAATGCGAGCACTTTCAAGGATAAGACGAGTTCATTCGCATTTGCTTCTCCCGATAATAATTGTATCTTCAAAGAAGAGAACGTATGCGCACTTGTGGCAATGAATTGAGAGGAAGCCATGCGCCGCGAAGGCTTGTTCTCTTTATTGGAGTGCTCCCTAAGCCTATCATTAATGCATCTGCCGGTTTGTCCAGTAAAAGTCTTTCCACAGGGCAATGGAATTCTGTAAATAACACAGGTCCTACAGTTAACGTACCCTTTTCTATGCTGCTTTTCGCACGCGTCCTTTATATATGGTGTTGCTTTTGCACACAAGCTGATAAGTTCGTTTAGAGCTGAGAATGCTATATCAGCCTTTTCACGTACTCCTATCTTCAAGTTATGCCATATGCGGTGGCTGTATGGAATTACGGCGAAATCCTTCTTTTTAACGCACTCTGCGCTAGCTGACGTCGAGAAACCAGACTCTCCGGACTGCGTTGCTCTGAGCAGTGCTTCAGCAGTTGACACAATCAAATTGTTTAGAATCCCAGCCTCACTCACCCGCACTAACTGTTGTTGAAAACTGGAAGACATTAAATGAGGGCACGACTTTTTTGGTGCATTGCTCAAACACATTTTCACTATGCCCCTTTTATAAGCCTGGAATGAGCAGAACTGTACGATAAAAGAGGCTTATTAGCTCTAGGTTGGTAACACCAGCACATGTGATCGTCAGACAACACAGTCTTTAGATCGACAAAGAGGATACTCCTATCTATTGGCATTTCGAAGGTCACATCAGGGGACTAAGACATTCGCAGATTATGCTTGTAACACCATCACATTCTTTTTGAAAACACTGAGAGATGCAGTCAAGAAACAAAAGGAAGTCATCAACATATCGGAATGCAGTGCAGACTGAGGTTCTCTTGAAGTTCTCTGCCAAGATTATGTCAGTAACCTGTGTCTTGCAAAATTAGACAAAATTCCGTTGCACTATGGAGAAAGCTATATAGGTTGTGGTGGTGATAAACTCTAATAAATATTGAGCCGTATCTTAAGCTATTCCTGGGTTGGCCCTTGGTCTCGTGAAGTGGCCAGCAGTCGGTGACGTCCGGCGACTTCCGAAGCCCAGCCCACCAGCTGCTTTTGGACAGCTGGGTCGGACAAACCGGCAGATGCATTAATCATAGGCTTTGGGAGCACTCCAATAAAGTTAACAAGCCTTCGCCAGATGGGTCCCTCGCAAGTCATTGTTGCAAGTGCGGATGCATTCTCTTCTTTGAAGATACAGTTATTATCGGGAGAAGCTAATGCGAATGAACTCGTCTTATCATTGAAGGTGTTCTCATTGAAGAGTTTGGCGATTGCTTGTGTTAGCAAATCGCCCCCGTCACCATCAAAGAAGGAGTTGGAATTCCTGCGCATGCGTTAAACATAGTTTTCCCCTAGTCTGTGAGTGTGCTGTACTATCGTGTGCTCTGTTACTTTGTCAGAATACGCGTGCTTGGAAAAAAAAAAGAAGAAAGCGAGAGAAAAAGTGAGGGTATAAAAGTGGCGTCCGTCCCGGGAATAAATTGTTGTTGAAATTTAGTGCCTGTGTGTGTCTGTTTTATTTTCTACGTCCTTCTGCTACTTGCGCTACAGCAAAAAAAAAAAAAAAAGAGAAAAAGAACCCTGCAAAACGTTAACCAATAAGCCCAAGTATCTACACTGATCAGCTGAACAGTAAGTGAACCGATGCTCTTGACCGGAGATCAACAATGCAGCAAGAGAAATATTCCACTTCGTCTCCCTGAAATTTAAGTGTGATTCTGTTCACTCAGTGGAATTTAACGTTAAAATGCGCAGTGAAATGCATTCGCTCCTGAATGAGTCACATAAGGAAAGAAAAACTTTAAAATATTTCGAATTGTTTCAGGCTATTTTCTTGTTAATTTTTTATTCCATTGTTTTTAATTTCTTTATTCCCGAAATGTTTCCATTCGATCAAACATTTTGTAATTTTTTCCGAATCCTGGCCCATTACCATAGTGGGTATGCGAGATCAGAAAAGGGAAATCAAAGTTAGCACTCCGGAATTCTATTTCTAGATAAGGGTGCTGGACGCGCGAAGTCGGCGCTATAGTCGGCGCGATCTTATGGCGCCACCTGTGATGCGTGCATCCAACCAGAGCGTCTTGGTCCCCCGAGGCTGTTGTAGATATCAGCACCAACCGCCACTTAGCGCAGCGCGCGTTATTCGAAACGCACGTTTCTTCGGTCACCCGTCTAACAAACAAACAAGGGATTCTCGGGAGCCTAATGCTGCAAGATATGTACAATATAGATCCCTTGTTGAAGTGAGATGAGACACAAGGCTGCCCTATGCGTCTGTTACAGTCCAAAAATGGCGTGCCAGTAGCACCACTGCTTAGGAAAGTGCAAACAGGCAGTCGGTTCTGTTCCGCACTGTTCTACTTGCGCAAATGATTTGATGTTGCGTAAATACATTGCTGTTAAGGTAGGCATATCTTGGCTGTTCCATTTTCTCTCTACTGATACAAGAGAGAGAGAGGGGGAGGCGAAAATTGCCTTGCAAGCGCGCGCTGTCGGCAATATCTAGCCTGATCACGTATGACTTGCCGCATGTGTAAGGCATTGAGCAGTCAGCGAATATACAATCCGAGCGCGAACCCCTTCTGTGCCAGAATGGCATCACGAGACGTACAGACAAGATCTCTCTCTCTCTCTCTCTCTCTCTCTCTCTCTCTCTCTCTCTCACACACACACACACACACACACACACACACACACACACACACACACACGCACACGCACACGCACACGCACACGCGCACACGCACGCACACGCACGCACACACACACACAAAAAAAAGGACTGCAACCCATTGTGGTTGCAGTCATACCCGTAATGGCTATGATGTCCTGTTCCAGAGCATAATTTTCACAGAAAGAAAAGAAAGAAAAAGAAAAGAAACACGAAAAAAAGGGGGCGAGCGCATTTGACCAATATACGTGCGCATGTCTATATATATTGGTCAAACGCGCATGTCTGAGCTGTCACCTCCCTTCAGAAGAGTAGGCAGGCGTTGTGCCCCTTCCGGTGGCAGTTGCCAGCCTGCTCCTTTGTTTCCCTTTCCTGTTAACTGTGTATATGTGTTCAGAACAAATAATAATAATAATAATAATAATAATAATAATAATAATAATAATAATAATAATAATAATAATAATAATAATAGTGTCTGATTGCCAATGCTGTATATATGGTCGTGCTTCTCATTAATAAAGAACTATAGATGTGCTCGTTTTTTTCCTAATTTATTAACATGTACCAACTAACCAAAGAGACTCCTTTTCAACGCATGAGGGCACGGGTACGATTCCCGACCACTGCAGGAACATTACTATGGGGGCGATACGAAAGAACTCTTGTGCACTTAAAGCCCACCAAGTGGTCCAAATTATTCTGGAGCGCTCCGCTGTCGCACCCCTGGTGGCCCCAGTATTGCTTAGGGATGTTAAATGAAATCGTTGTAGTGACTCCGTTGAAATGGTTCACAGTATAACTGGCAGCAGCTACGCACTCGGCATATACATACTACTATGAACAAAAGTACGGAATTTACAGCATTTGCGAAAAATTTAAACGTTGTTGTTGTAACGCGCAAAAGTGACCTGCACTGTATAGATTGAACACGCACACATGCATTTCACTGGTACTGAATTTCAGGCTGCAAGCGAAGGTTGCAGAAAAATGCTTTTTTGTTTTCGCAACGTCTCAGGTCTCCAAAACGTTGCTCGCGATTCAACAATCGTGGTAGCTTTCTTAGTTTCTCCGTGCTTGATGAAATTGGCTGTAATACAGCTGGTCCCAGCGTGTCTGGCCATGTCTCAAAACCAACGAGCTCAACGTTATCCACTGTCCGTCGCCACAATAAACGACCAGCCCTAGGCTCCCGCGCATCGGTCTACGCGTTCTTAAACACAAAAGAAACAAGCGGATGACAAAGCGCCGCGACGTGCAGTCGCGATGAGAAGCCGAGTAGAATACCTTGCTACATGCGGACTCGTCCAGTGGTACACGGCGGCGGCGATCTCGCTTATATCCGGCGGCTAAAGTCCCGTGCACGTAAGGGTTCCCGGATTCGGTTCCGAGGAGCGCGGGCGTTCGAGAGACTGGCCGAGTCTACGCCTGCGCTGCAGCCTGGTCCAGCTGTCGGAACAAAACGGCGGCTTCCCCCGACCCGCGTGGCCCCTCCTCCCTTATGCTGTTTCCGCAGACCTTCACAGCGCCGTCCCCCCCGAGCGACGGGGGAAGGACCCCTGGGGGCGCATCCCTGCCCGGCGTCAGCAGGCAACAAAGAGCGTCGCAGAAGGTTGAGGCGGAAGCGCGGGGGTCGACTGAGTTGCGCAGCCTTCCGAGAATCGCTGCGCGGACTCCGTGGGTAAATAACATTCGAAACTGTCGACTTTGACAAATAATGGCGCTGAATAAAAAATAAAGATCGCACCGCACGCGTATTTCTTTATTAAAAACAACAAAACAAAGCAGGGCTAATTATTACTGAACCAAACTACTAGGTTTATATCGCAGAAGCTGCGGTCGCCGAGTGCCATAGGAACTGTGAAAGTAGTCACAAATAGGTTTGCAAGTGTATGGCACTAAAGCGTGTATTCGCCATGAAAGAAGAGTTCCATTTCGATAGAATGGACTAAAAGGCAAAAAAAAATATTTAGCGATGGGGAAACGTGTACACAGCGCAGCCACTGACCACCTCGTCCACATCTTCAGACGCCACAAACCTTTCGCAACGGCATGCATGACCTGCGTACTTTGGAGGAAAGAAGGAAAGACTGGGAGAAGCCCTGACGTCACTCTTTGTGAAACTCAGTGAGGCCGGAAGGTGGCGTTACTCCGCCATCTTGTCCAACAAGCTAAAAAGCAAAGTGATTTGCAACGCCTGGCCAATATCTGTGGACAGGAAGGCAACAATTTAGGTTTGAAATTTAGTGTTAGAAAATCAGATGTTATGGTATTCAAGGAAAACAGTGAACAGACAGTGGAGATACAGGGCCAGGAATTACCTCCGGCAACATAATATAAATACCTTGGTATATGGATAAACGAAGGCAATAGATATATGGAAACACAGGAAAATACAATAACAGTGAAGGGGAAGAGAAATTCAGCCATAATGAAGCACTGAGCGCTATGGGGATACAATAGGTACGAGGACCTCCGAGGTATGTGGGAAGGTGTAATGGTTCCAGAACTTACTTTTGGAAATGCGGTTGTTTGCTTTAAATCAGGGGTACATCAGGACCCGACGGGAACCAAAGGTCAGTGGGTCGCCTCGCACTGGGCGCTCACGGGAAGACTACAAATGAAGCTGTGCAGGGTGATATGGGCTGGACTAGCTTTGAAGTGAGGGAAGCTTGCAGTAAAATTGATTATGAAGAACGACTGAGGCCTATGGAAGAAAGTAAATGGGCTGGGAGAGTGTACAGGTATTTGTACGGAAAAAAACATTGATTCACAGTGGCGGAAAAGAACTAGGATGCTTACCAGTAAGTATGCGGCCTGTATGGTGAGCAACACTGCAACAAAGAACGTCAAGCTGAAAGCCATAGAGGCTTAAATAATCACATGGGTGGCAGCAATGGGGGAAAAAAAAACCTGCCATGAGTAACGAAATCAGGAAAGAAACGATTTATGATACCTCAAAGGGAAGCTCATTACTCTTCGAAGCGAGATCAGGATACCTTGGAAGACGCACCTATAAAGCGAGATATAAGAAGGAAGAATAAGCATGTGCTTGCTGCGTTAAAGCTAGGTAAACGATGGAGCATGTTTATTAGAATGTGAAGAAATCTACCCAACAGTCCATTTAGGCACTAGTGGCCTGCTTGAAGTCCTTGGGTTCAGCGAGAGCAGGGGGAAAGTAAACACACTGTAAACGAAAATAAACCCACCTGGGAGTTTTTAAGAGGTGATGTGCCCTAAAACCTCCCCTCTCAAATATTTACTCCGATGTATGGGAGCAAAACAGCGCCATCCCCTCGTTTCACTCCGCTGGCTAGCTGCGGGAGTATTAAGGCGACATGACGCGATTTTACTCCGCTTAAAAATCTTGTTCTCCCGTGAAACTCCGACAGGGAGTTTTAAAAAAACTCCCATCCGCCGATACAGGTTGGTCACGTGGCGCTTCCCATGAGGCTGTGCGCCTCGCCAGCGACCGGGCGCGTTCGGCGGAGCGGGCAGTGCTCATGGCTGACGGTTTGTTTACGTCTGTGAAGTGTCGTTCCGCGACAGCGTTTCGTCAATTTGTTTCCCGTATTTCCTTCCAGAAAGTGTTATTGGCATGCCTGAAGCTCACTGTATCTCAGCATCAAGTACATTAGCTGTGATCGCTTTGCTGACAACGATGATTGCAAGAACCACGTTTTCAAGTGCGGAAAAAGGCTTAGGTATACCTCGAAGCTGCTCACTGGCTCGTGATGTCGGCTCACGTTCTGGCTGTGTTTTCGTGCTGCGTCACCCTGTCTTGTGTTCTTCAGTACGTGAAATGCGACTTCTATGACCTTTTAGTACATGCTGACAACGTCCAGTGTAGTGTTTGAAAGGACCGCGTAGCAATGGCAACAGTAGCCACTGTTCGAGCGACGACATCCGTGCTAGTCGCGCATGAATGGCGTAACCCAAGTTCGTTGCGGTGCTGTGTTGCCAGTGAGAAAGACCGGAGTGCAAGCAACTGTTTTTATGTATCTGTGAACGGATATCCTCGCCCGAAGAAAAACGGTAGGACATAAGTATGCGTACTGAAAATAAAGCTTCTTATTGAGCGATGTGAATCGAATTGTTATCGCGCATATATGTTTTGGTCACGTCGTTGCTTCCTATATTGCATTAACATTACGCTCTATCCGAGACATTGATTTAGACGCATGCCTGCTGGCTCCGAGTTTAGGGATTCACTCGACAGATCAGCGATGTAGCTCCTTTTCGCAACCGAGACAGATTGCTCGGACGCAGAGCAAGTAGTGCGGTGTATAAAATGTATGACTGCGCATTTCTCGGTGTTAATTATGTCGGCTGCTGCGGGTCATGCTCAAACGTAATAATTTCTTGCTACGCTACCACTATATCGCAAAAATTTAATTTTGCTATGCAACACATGCACTTACATTTTTCTTGCTTACTGTAACTAACGCACTACTTTTTGGCCGCGAACGCCGGCAGTGTGCGAAGTCGCTTCAGCACTCACAGAATGGCATGATAATTTTTAAAAATTACGCCATTAACTTTTTCTCTCTCACTATTTTGAATTAACAGTTTTGTGTTGCTTAAGGTATTCTGTTAATTTCAGAGAGAGAGAGATCTCGTATGAACGAGCATGTGAGTCGTAATTCTGAAAACAGCACAGCTGCTCCCTAGGCGGTTTCGAGGCACACAATATCGTGGCTATATATACTGGCACCGTTGCTTCTTGAGTATCGCGTGTACGTGTGATGTCTTTCAAATTTCTGCATTGGGTGTTTCTGAAATGTTTATGTATGTCATGATATATGTGCTTTCATTGACTTGTTCCGTCGAATTCGACGCGGTCTCGTGTGCATATTTCGAAATTTGACCAGCAGCCTCTGCATGTAAACATGTTCGCGCAAACTCACGCGATGGCTCTTTTTATACTCCCATTGCACCTCGAAAGAACTCCGTCAATAGCAAAGCAAAAAATAAAGAAAAGACAGAAAAAAAAACCTCCCATAATTCCACGCGAAAATTCCGCTCGTACGGAGTAAAAATTCTACTCCGATCATACGGAGCAAAAAAAACTCCGAACCGGGGGGTCGCTATAGGACAAGCAGTATACTCCCACCTCGGAGTTATTTCCGTTTACAGTGCATGTCCGCAATAGCGATTAGTAAGAGGCGATTGGAAGATGGGTGGAAGTAGGGAAACCACAAAGAACGAAGACGTGCAAAAAAGCAAAGTTCGCAATAGGGGGTCAGAAAATCTGGTAATGAGAATTCATCGTGCGTTTTTTTTTCTTTTTTTCTTTTTAAACCTAGGCATGACATTAGGCAGTGTAATACCAAGAGCTTGTTGGCGCAACCCACCGCCCGTTCCAAAGGGGACGCTAATAACATCCATCCCATCCATCCGTAGGGGCACATTCTCCTCTCTTGTTTACATTTCTTATGGTCCCTAGAATACTTACTAGTTTGTGTCCGCCGACGGGAGCGAGGACTGTTTCCGAATGACGGTGGCGCTGCGAGCAGTCTTCGTGCTACAGCACGGGCGCCCGGTTGCGTGTTGGCGAAGCGCGCGCGCGTTCGGCGTAGTTTAGCCAGTCCTTTCTTTAATTATTATTTTCAGCTGCGTGTACTTAAGCCGCTTTAGAGCAGTAGTTCTTACTGGTGTGATGAGAGGTTTCAGCTGCGTAAAGTTGTATTCGTTCTGGAAGTCTTTTTTTTTTTCGCTGAGCGCGTATGAAGCTTGGTATGAAGCATGCCTGTGGAGTGGGGATAGGGCTCAGAACACAAAGCGATTTGCACAGCCTGGAATAGGTTGAGCACTGAATTGATTGGATGCGAAGCATTTATTGCCGAACATTTGCCCCTTTGGCAGTATCTATCTAGCCGCATACGTCTTGGTGCTCTCATGGACGTTTCGTTAACTTGTTGTGTACCGAAATTGGCATAGTATAACAAGAGTATATGACGAACATAAATGATAGATCGTGATATGAATGTCATGACGTGCGTGTCATGTAGGTCATGAAACAGGCGCCCACGTCTTGGTGCTCTCATGGTCGTTTCGTAAAATTGGTAGGCTCCCCGCACACTGCTTCGCATAACATCGATTCCCACAGGGCGTGGGATCTGCCGGCTTTCTGTAATTCTTGAATCTAATACATCATTTTCTATAACGCGGTTTTTGATAAAGCACGTACGTTGTCACTTGTTAATTTCCGCCTATTAAGTACGTTTGGAAGACAGAAACGAAGAGTTTGAAGTCCATAACTAGGACATGGCATATACCAGTAGACGACTATCTGCTTGAACCCAGTGTGACGTCACTGCGAGTGCTCCTCCCATCTGCCGCAGCTGCGAAGTGGGCATTGGTTGACAAAAACAAACAAAAAAAAACGTTCAACAGACTTGTCCTCTAATGCATAAGAGCGCTGCTTGTGTATCAACGGCCGCGATCGTCATTCCGGCTTATTGCTATTTTTTGAAGTGACATTTACGAACTGTGCTTAGAAAGTATAATCGTCCCCATTTTACTGGCGCAACAACGTGGCGTTGTTGTCGACTACATGGTTCCCTTAAGTCAGCACGTAGCTATGTCGTAAGGGTGTGCCTCTTCCGTATATCAAACAGCCAGAATAATTTCTTACTCTTGGAAAGCGAACATTTCATCCCAGAAGATGCACATTTTCACGGTGCAGGAATGATACTTCGCTTAAATGACTGGTTTTCGGACAGAAATTTGCATTGCATTGTCGTGAAGGTACTCATTCGCGCCCCATTTACACTGTAATGTTACACAATATACAACATCAACTTCGTCTACAGCTATCAGCCATACCCATCACGGTGGCTCAGTGGAGCCGTACCAAGTAACGCCGCCGATGTTCAGATGAACGAGGAATGCAGAAACACTTGTTGCTGTGCTTTAGGAGCACGGTAAGAGACTCCAGTTGGTCAAAATTAATCCGGAGCCTTTCTTTACAGTACCCCACCATAAGCCGCTGTGCAGCTTAGGGATGTTAAATACCATCATTTATTTTAATTATTCGTCATGGTTATGTGAATGCACAAAGTAAAAGCGTACATAAGTACATACTCCGTTGCGCGGTAACTTCGCTATGCCTGATGCCCCCAAAGTGTCTGCCCCGCCTCCCTTTGCTGCTCTCAACTTTGAAAGACCCATCTTTTTTTGCATGTTTAGGTCCACCCTCACAGCACGAAGTCCGTGCCGTGAAGGTGAGTATAACGACAAAAAATTAAAGTTCAGTTTTACTTAAAACCCAGGAGATCTGCGTTTGAACGCGATAATTTCAATGAGTTGCCTTTTGTGCATTCCCCGTGGTGAGACGTACACACGCAGCTTCGGCAGTGGTGAAAACATGCGGGGAGCTCATTAACAGTCATACTTTTTAGTCGATAGATTATACTCAGACGAAGGGTTTTTCTTTTTTACACACAGCGCAGAAGGCACCCAGATACATGCGCTAACTAATCATCGCGTCTCATTCATTCTCACCTATACAATAGTTATAGGTTCTGAAGTTCCATCGGCGCCTGATCACTACGACTGGCCTTATTACACGCAACACGCGTCTGCAGCCTCGCAAGCGAGATGTATTGCCAATCGCATTGTACAACATGCACACACATAATGTAGTTCGTTTCCCTAACTAAAGACGAGCTGATATCGTCGCTGTTTTTCGCCGCACACTTCACCACAAGTAACGTAGCTCACTTCCAGGAAAACGCCAACATTCTTCAACCCACAATCCATCACAGACCACCACGTGGTTCACGTTCGTAAGTAAAAAAAAAAGGCCAGAGTCGCCAGACTTTCATCACGCAGTTTACCACACGCCGACGTAATTAATCTAATAAACATAAATAAAACAACTTTCCATAGGCGCTATGCAGTTCACAATTGCAGTAACCGACGTAGCGTGGAGAGCTCGTACTTGTACTTGTCAAGCAGTCCAGCAGCTTTACGCCGTCCTGAAAATCGCAAGGTGGACTGCGATATAAGTTTAACTGGTTTGCCTGACGTAGAGGTTGGAAGGTTGCTTCGCCATTTTACTTTTGAATGGGGGCATTTGGGTGCCATTTGGGTGCGGAAGGCCGTCTGTGGCGACTCCACAATAATCTTATGTATTAAAGAAGTCCGATGTATGCTCTCTATGATCGAACAGTTAATCATTCACACTATTTTTAGAATTCAGGAAAGTTTTAGTAGGCACGAAAGTAGGCCAGCGGTGACATATTCTTTAAGAAAATAAACATTCGCTTTAATGCAGCTTTCAAATAAATACACATGCCAAATGGCCTTGGCCGCAGGTGGTTTGCTTCGTCAACGCTGAGTGGGACCCTTTGGCTTTGTACCTGAGAAAAGACGAGAAGGAAACACGGTGAGATTATGTGCATGTTCTTCTCATATACTGCATCTTTCGGGCTCAACACACCGCTACGGCCGTGGTGTTGTGCTGCTAAGCACAAGGTCGCGGGATGGAAACCCGGCCACGGTGGCCGCATTTTGATGTGGGCGAAATGCGAAAACGCCCGTGTACTTAGATTTAGGTTCACGTTAAAGAACTCCAGGTTGTCCAAATTTCCAGAGTCCCCTACTACGTCGTGCATCATAATCAGATCCTGGTTTTTGCCCGATAAACCCCATAATTTTTAACACAGCAGTGGGGCGGTAGAACATATACATTTTGACTCCCGTTGTTTTTGGCTAATTAGTGTTGAAAGCACTGCGAATAGACTGGTGCATCATGCATAATGCCTGCATACGTTATTAGTCAGGCTGTAAGGAGAAACACTTTTGGAGCAGACCTGCATAAAAAGGAATACATGGAACGAAAAAGGCACCAGAGTCTCAATGAAGTTTTGATATCAGAGTCCATAGCATAAAAAGAAAACTTATTTTATCGTAGAGACAAGGCAGTTGTGGAATAAGCTGGCTTGCTGACAAGTGAAACTGATGATAATTAATGCACATTTAGTCGCTCTTCCCCCCCTCCCCTCCCATCCGGAAGAAAAAAGCAAAGGAACAAAGTATCTTGGCACAGCCTGCACTTAACTAAATAGGTGGTCTATATCTACAATGGGTTCTGCATTGGTCATCATGATCATGAGGGAAGTTAAGAACTCTGTGCACCACGTGTTGTGGCTGAAATTATTTCTGGTGTTCAACGTTTCACTAACGGACATTGTGAGTCTTGCCGAGGAAGCAGTTTACCGTTAGAAAATGTTGGCTTGTTCTAGCTTGCTTCAACCGTGGTAGCCTTTGCCTCCCAGAAAACCGCCGCCGTAGCCTCCACCGTAGCCTCCACCGTATCCGCCTCCATAGCCACCGCCGTAGCCTCCGTAACCACCGCCGTAGCCGCCTAAGCCTCCGCCGAAGCCTCCGTAGCCGCCGCCGTAGCCTCCAGTGCTGACGACAGCGTGGCTTACAGTCACTACAGGCTGGACTGTGTGCGAAACGGTGGCTACGGGCTGTTTCACGTAGCTCACCACGGGTTTGGTCACGTAGCCAACACTGACGACAGGTTTCTTCACGTAAGAGACCGTCTTGACGGGAACGGCAACAGCGTGGCCGCCGCCATGCCCGCCTCCGTATCCACCTCCATATCCACCTCCGTATCCACCGCCGTAACCGCCGCCGACGAAGGCGAGGCCTCCTCCGAAACCGTGACCACCGTAGCCACCACCGTAGCCACCACCGTAGCCACCACCGTAGCCACCTCCATAGCCTCCTCCGTAGCCACCGTATCCGCCAGCGTAGGCACACGCGACAAGTGTAGCGAGGACGACCTGCACATCAGCACATTTGATGTTATGTAGCTATCGGCGTATTGGTGCAGCAATTTTTTCGCACCTCGCAACACCTCGCTGACACCACAAGTAAAAGGCAAATTGTCTGAGCACTCCCATAATTCCTTGCTAAGCTCTACCGAGTCTACCCGCACCTATATTTCCGCCTGGAACTATGCGACAGCAAAAATTAAATTTTGCTGCACCGTGTGGTTGCGACAAATCAGTAGAGTAATAGTTGAATTTTGTGTATATTTCACTACGTGGGAACCTTTCGTGGGCACCACAATGGAAATTACGAAAGGAAAAGCATGAACTTTCATGTTGTGTAAGCACTCCCAAAGCCTGCTAACGAAATTTATTACCTATCTTGAATTCCTTCCAGGTAATCTATGGAAGGCTGCTTGAAGGGAACTTCTTAATGCTTTGATCCGTGAATCCTTAAACGTTTCGAAAACGATTCAAGATTACATACTTCGTTAAAAAACATGATGTAGAGGTTCGTCAAGAACAATAAGGTGCTTGTCAACTATATATAGCAGAATAACATTCATTACCACAAATACGCGGATGTTCTCTAAAGAGAGCTCCAGCAAAATTGAGCGTGGTGTTTCAGGTCTTCATTGACTAAATATATGAAAAACATTTTCTTCTGCCACATACTGTGTATTCGACCCAATACAGCGGAAAAGAAAAGTGACTGAGCTCCGCTCCCACCCCCGCAACCTGGAGAACGCGATTCCCTCGTCCAGATTTGATTACTTCCCTTCAAAATATGAATCCTGGTTAACCTTGAGCGTTTTGGTGTTGTCCTTGCGGTATTTTGATTGCATGAATAGCGCATTCATCTATCCTGCAAGGCAGGTTGGCATAGCACCGTCATGGATCTTACTGCTGCAAATGCGAGAACGATGATTTGTTGGCGCTTTGATACGGAGCAGTGTGAAAGGAACACTTAAGAGGACAAATAAAATGCGATCGACAGCGCATAATGAACCCTCCTTGTTACAGATACTTTGCACGTGTTTCGCCCAAAATTAAACTCTGAAAGCGAATCAAACAAGCAATGGTACTTAGGCTGTGATCTCGTTCGCAGCAGATTTGAATAGAAGATTCGCGAGTAATCGTCGCTTAAAAACAAACTCGTTCTCAGCAGATGGAGGCAAGCCTCCATCTGCTGGGAATGAGTTTGTTTTTAAGCACTGATTACTCGCGAATCTTGTATTCAAATTGGACATGCTAATATAAAACAAGTAGCCTTCGCCTTGCACCTGCGCTCTCATGCAATAGTTTTACGCGGGACGAAAGGTGTTTAGCCGCTACGGTCCCTTCAAAGAAACTTGTACTTTCCATTTTATAATTGCTCGAGGGGGTACACTGACTTGCTTGCAAGCCGCGTCAGCCACTTGCACGCGATCACCCTGCTATGGTGCATACGACATTCCAGGGCTGGTATAACAGAACGGTTACTTTTGCCTTGTTCTATTCCTTCTTGCCATCTGCAGAGTCGTTGTTGTTGCTGCTGTTGTAGCCTGTGATGCGTCAAATGTTTGATTCACTGCGACTTCTTTTTCCTTCTTATTTTTTCTTTTCCACTTCCTCACGAGTAGGCTAGCCAAGCGGGCGACAACTTGGTTACCCTCCCTACCTTTCTTTCTCTGTCTCTGGGGTTAATGGTAGCGACGCATATCTCGGGGAAATTACGAAGGTCAAAGTAACTTTGGGCTAGAACGGTCTAGAAGGGTGAACGAAGTGCTCTGACCCTTCGGCCCACTCTTGGTTCAGGAATTTACAATAATTCTGCTTCGGGACAGTTGTAGCCCGTTGGTGAAGAGGCGGCAAATTGGAAAAAATTGCCATCTGGTTATAAGTTCTGTTTTAGCAGTTATAAGGTGACAGATATGGTGGTACCTTGGAAAATAAAATAAATTCTCCATGCGTGAAGCACTGCATCAACTAGCGATTGTGCATATCTGTGAAAACACGAAAGTAGCCAATTAACTTATAATAATATCCTACACACCCTTCGTTGCAACGGACTTGCTTTCTTAATACCTACATATAGTGTCCCAGTTAACGTTAGCCAAGCTGTTCAACGAAAGAAGTAACAATATAAATAACACGGCGGGATATATGATCTTAAGGCCTATGGTGTTTGGTCGTCAGAGCGCTGACGATCGAACACATTAGGTTTTATAATTGTATTTTGCACCCTGTTTCTTTAATACTTCTTTCCGTTGAACAGCTTGGCTAACGTTAGCTGGGACGCACGTATATGTATATGAATGAAGGCGTCCCCGTTGTTTCAAATACATTAAGTAAGAACAAGCTTGGAAGTTATTTTTTAAAATTTTGATGGTGAATAATGGCTCTGTTTTAAACTGAAACAACTTGTCCATTTTTGTGCAACGCATATGTCCACTAAGTGTTCTCTTGTTGCCCTTGGCTGTTGAAGCGTCGGCTTATGCACATTCGTGCACTTCATAAAGGAGGGGTGTTGCTTGCCGGGGCAAGAGATGAAAGTCCCCACATAGAGGTAAAGATAGCTTTCCGTAACAGGAGCATGCTATGACCCTTGTGCAGGGAGGGAGAGAGCAAAATTACTCGGATTACTGGAGAGGTTTCCCAAGGCATACACATAACATGGGACGTTAGGTGGTGATCGAATTGCACTTCGCTGTCATATGTTTCGCAATTGTCTACGTAGGTTGACGTGAAGTGCGAGCTAGGTACTCAACGTACAACATTTTCGTATATTTTCCTGTTGGTTCAATGTGCACGAAGAGAAGCACGAAGGGTAGTGCCATCAACACAATACTTCGAGAACAGTCAATTCACTCTGATAATTGAATTTGCATGCAATATGCGCAGTAACTTCATGGCCAAAGGTGTTTCGTGATTGGCAGAGTTCACTGAGAAACACGGACAAGGAAAGTCCACGGAGGTGTTATGAAACAGCTTCTTGGGCTTTCCTCGGAGAAATTGACTAACATCTCGCGGCTTCTACGATTCAACATCACCTCCTGGTGCGGTGCATGGTGTCTAAGCTCAGTGACTCGCGGCGAGGTTCGGAGCTTAACTTCTTTCCCGAATCAAGCACACGACCGCATGGTGCGCATACAGATGCGTTATTGCCGCATACTCGTCTTCCAATACGTAGCGAGAGCCGCACGTCGAAACGCGCAAGTCCGCACTTACGAGAACGTTCATGGTGGTGGTATTCCTTGTGTCTTCGGTGCAATGGAGAGACCCGGTGGGGCGTGTGGCACAGTGGAGTTGGACGCCGCAGTTTTATAGAGACAGGCAGAAATGGCGGGCGAAAGTTGACCCAGTATCCGGGGGATCACGCACCCCCCCTACTCCTCCCACAGTTTACCCCCCTCCCCCCAACCCCAGCCTTCAGCCACACGATGAAAGGAGGCTCACGTGCAACGCCTCCGGGACGGAGGGTTCCTGCGGTCTTCGCCTTTTTTTTTACTTTGCCTTCGGAAGACGGAAGTCTCGGTAAAAAATCATGCACGCGCACGTTACGGGCAAGGGACGCCTTATTACATCGCGCTCGCGCGCGCTCTGCACCACTTCGCGCTTTCAGAAGCGAACCACGCGCTGAGGCCTGGAATCTGCGCGAGAAGCAAACCAAAGCGAGCTTCCTGCCAACGACATACCCGCCAGTGGGACTCCGGGCGATCGCAGGAGCAATCGTGCCAATTGTTTCGTTATTGCCGCTTGCGGTCTGCTGCAGGACGGTAGGGGGGGAGGCGATCCCCTCTGCGACCCCCCCACCCGCCCACTTCTCTATCCATCTCTCGCCCTATTTTGACGGTATACGGGGGCCCCGCTGGGAAAGACCCGGATTGTGACCGGTGTGTATTGAACTAGGCTAAAACAACCCTCCCTGCTCGCGGACGACATGAATACCGTGGCGTGCGTATACAAATAAAGAAAAGAAGGAGAGCCTTTAGTTGCTCGTGGACCGTCGACTAGGAACAAAAACCGGAGCACATATACCGCGCTCTCGCGTAATTCGAGAGCGCAGGAGGGGTGCGTTCATACAAAGCCAGTGACAGGAGCCACAATATCTTAAGTGCTTGATCGAATCTCCCTGTTTCAGTCCGTTTTGTAAAGCACCCGTACTCAGCGATGTTCTTAAGGTACGGTTGCAGGTATACACAAGGAAGCGAGTTGTCTTCTGGAGGACTCCATTTTTGGAACTTCAGAGTGGTTGTCGGGCCTCACGTCAACAAACAAGTCGAGCAAAATCCGGGCCCCAATTAAACGTTTGAGATAAGTTTTCTCACTCGGGCGTGTTTTTGTTTTCCCTGCTATTGAGGAGGAGGGCATCTGCACCATTGATTTTTTTTTGTTCCCTTGCCCTGCACATCGCTGCGATTTCGTGACAGATTCTGTGGTAAAGGTAGTTAAAATTCGTAGCAGCTTATTTAAAATAAAATCAACTATTCGTATCCCCAGGCCAGTCTTGGCAATTCTTCAGTCTTTCTTGTCTGAGTTGCATTTGATTTAGCTTTCGGGTAGTTTTTAGAAGAGCCGACAAGCGTATGTGAACTGAGCGACAGGAGCTCTGTCTTTTTTTTAACCCAGCACAGATAAATTTCGAAACATAAAAAATTGGGAAAAGGTCGCCCGACTTTATTACAGTTATTACGTTCGGCAAAGTAGCCCATTCAATGTTCATCAGCTGAATGGCGCATGCAGGTAAGAACTGATTACAATTTGGGTAAAATGGCCCGCAACTATCTGTCTAGTAGGATGCAGAACGTAGAGATAAACGGTACATAATCTAACATTCTAAACGTGAGTTTAGGGTTACCACTGGTATCTGTTTAAGGCTCTGTATTGTTTCTAGTATGCATTAGCGATGGAGCCTCCAGTATTAGTGAGGACACCACTGTGCAATTATTCACAGATGATTGTTTACTTTGCCGGGAAATTAAAGATAAGAAAGATCAAAGAGTGCTAACTGATGCTCTTCTTGCCATTGAAGATTGGTGTGAAGCTTATAAAATGAAGCTAACTGAAGAGAAAACAGTTGCTTTTCGCGTTACGAACAAGACAAAGCATATAGTTGTGCATAATTATATCATAAACTCCAAAGAACTTTCTTCAGTCGACTCACCTGAGTATCTAGGCATGACAATGACACAATATCTTAGCTGAAAATCCCATCTAACAAAGACTAAAACTGGCTTCTCAATGTGTGAAATTAACCGCGTTCCTAACTTATGTGAGGCTATCTGTAGAGTATGCCGGCGCCATATAGAATCCGTTTCAATTTGGATTAGTGAGCGAGTTGGAGAGTGTGCAAGTGAGGGCAGTGCGGTCAATCTTGTCTAGATATTCATCCATGGAATCAGTAAATGAAATGCTGAAGTTACTTCGATTACCGACTATCGTGGAGCGTCAACGAGTGGCTAGGTTAAAATACTTGTTCTTACTTTCTAAACACTATTTTCACATTAACACTGCTGCCTACTTCACTCCTCAGCAAAGCAGTAGCTTAAGGCGAAAACATGACATAATGTTGAAAGTTCACTAGCCAAGTTCAACACATATATTAATTAATTTCTTCTGAGAACTATAAAAGAGTGGAACGCCTTGTCGTTTTCTGGTCTGCAAGAACAACATGAAACAGCGCTAAACTACAACTGGTACTTTATTGGAACAAGCAACACATATATAGGCTGAAGCAGCCAATTGGAAGGCTACCAAAGCCAAACACACACAAAAAAAAATGAGAAGAAGAAATCGGACTCTCATCACATCGCCCTCTGCCCTTTACGAAACGTCATCCAGATAGTCGGTTCCCTTTTTGAGAGCGTCACTGAAGGCGTGCTTACGCGATTTCTTCTTTTTATGTTTTTGGTGTTTGGCTTTGTTAGCCTTCCCATTGGCTGCTTCAGCCTATATGTTGCTTCTTCCAATAAGGCGCCAGTTGTCGTTTAGTGCATATATGTTGCTTCTTCCAGTAAAGCGCCAGTTGTCGTTTAGTGCTGTGTCCTGTTGTTCTTCTCTCCGCCGCCGTCCGTGTGCGCTGTTAACAAACTAGCCCACCAGGTCATCCTTGTTAATGTCATTTGTAATTTCAAAAAAAGATTGTTTTAAATTCATAAGATCGTATTGTCAGTGAAGTGACCTATAATGCTAATAGCAATAAGAACGTGGCAGTGGCGTAGAAGTTCTACAGGGCTCGAAATGCAATTTCGTTGGTTTCGTCCTATAGGTCAGATATACTCTGTGTTTCCGCGACGACTGTCTCTAATTAATAAAAATATGGATTCGAGGCACGATAACGCTTTCGGAAAGACAAGATTTGCAACAAGGGCGTACAGAAGGAAACTCCTCGTAGAATCACCGAGCACAATTGAAAAACTCATGTCTCTAGGGATTCATAATACATTCGAGGAACTGGCAGAAGCTCAACTGATAACTCAAAGAAACAGACTCGCACGAACGACCACGGGTAGGAAACTCCTTGGTAGACTCGGGTATCACGAGCTCCTTGAAAAACACAACCAAACTAAGCCAATCCCCACAATAATCAGAACCTGCATCAAAGTGGCGCCAGTACCCAGAAATATGGACCCAACTCTACATGCAGGCAGAAGAGAAGCCAGAGCTGCATACATTGAAAAAACGCACGGCGACAAACCAAACTCCCGCTTCGTGGACGCGGCAAGATACCCAGGCCGGCAGAAAAGAGCGGTAGCTGCTGTCACTGACTACATGGGCAGAGAAATCATTAGCGTCTCCACTCACAACACCACTATCGTGGAAGCAGAAGAAATCGCAACAGCCCTTGCTATCAAAGCTACGGAACCAAACCAACAACAAATAACCATCCTATCAGACTCTCAAGCGGCATGCAGAAGCTACCTCAGGGAACGAGTATGCACCGCAGCCTATAGGATTATACAAGATATAAAACCCGAGCCAGATTTCACCTTTTATGGGTACCCGGTCACGAGGGAATCAGGGCTAACGAAGAGGCTGACAGAGTAGCTCGTGCGCATGCTACACCCCACGGGTGCTCACAGGACGCCTCTGACGACACGATCCCGATTGACCAGAACTACTCTGCAATTTTAAACTATCACAGAGGAAATAGAATGAAGCTACCACCCCCAGATAAGAATCTCAGTAAGGAAGAACAGGTTATATGGAGAAAGCTGCAAACCTATACACATAACAACCTGCACATTCTCCATAAAATTCATCCGGAAAGATATACGGACACATGCCCATGGTGCGGAGCCACGCCAACCTTAGACCACATCTCATGGGCATGCACGGCATATCCACAAAAGACAAACACAGCAATTACGGATCATACACAATGGGAGGCGGCGCTGTCCAGCTCACAGGAAGAGGTCCAAAGGGCCATCATCCGACAAGCAAGACGGCGCGCGGAAGCCAGTGGGGCCCTTGTCTAGGGGCTCCACCCATTGAGCGTTTTATTCTACAATAAAGTTGTTCTTCTTCACAATTAACTCTAACGTTCACTAATGAACTTTTTAATTAAGTTAGATCGCCAATGCCAACTGGACGTTTGTAGCTAAGGGCGAGCTCGCAACAAATCAGCTTTTTTAATGGAGCGAAATTTCTTATTTAGAGCACGCTCGCTTTAAACATTTAAATATATTTAGACAGCGACTCGAATAGGGCACAGCACGGGTAGCTTTTTTTTTTCTGGGCCGGGCCCAGCCAGAGACCTAAATTGTCATGCGTTGACCCGCCTAAACCCGGCCCATCGGTTTCAAACTTGGCCCGTACCCACTCCGGGCACGTAAGAATCGGGCACGGCCTGTCCCGGTTTGGCCCGTTCGCCCTTGAGCCTAAACGAAGCATGGTACAATACTCAGTTACCAGTCACACAGAAATTCTTTTCTAGGAACACAGTTCAGTGCCATGTTTTTCCCTGAATTTGTTGCTGGCAAATGAACAAAGAAAAATAGAAAGAAAAAGTCACACCCTCTGTTCATTATGCTCGTACATTGCGGTGGCATATGCATGAACACCCGTAGTACATTTGACAAATAGCTGTACAGCAATATATAACGAAGAAATCGAATAAAATTGTTAGGAATGTAAACTTAAATACACTGTTCTATTGGCATTCAAAATTCCGTAATACACTGCCGCTAGAAGCTCTTGTAGCTCCATATGAACAGGTGACACACCAGAACAACGCTCATGTGCGACCATATCGTCATGTGGAGGAAAAGAGCATTATTGGTTCATTCGGCTTCATTTTGATGTTGTTATGTCGTGTTCGATGTCTTGATCTCGCGGGAGGGCAACCGGAGACTAGAAAGAAGAGAGAGGACAGCGATGATTGTGTGCACGTGCGTGGGTAGCACCATGGAGTTAAAGGCGCTCACACAAACCAGTCGTTTTCAAAAAGCACAAAAGTGCATTCACTGCCTTCTGGGACGGCGATCGGTGGGGAGGGTATTCCAGTAGCGCCTGTTCGCTCAGGGGACAATCATCTATTCGCCTGAACGCATTGGACATTGATTGTTTCTAGAAGTTGCAAACGTGCTAACCGGGTCTACTAAAGGTCCGACTGAACCCTGAGCCAGACCTGAGCCCGAAGCTCCTGAGCCTGAGACCAGCCCAGCTCCACACCTTTCTTAGCCGGTCCGAGCCCGGGCTGCACCAGCCCAGTCATTCGGGTAAGCCCGAGCCTGTACCGTGCCCTAGTTCTGACTCACATTTTCATTACGAAACAAAAACGTACCGTTTAATTTCTACTAAGCGATTTTCTTTTCAAAACAGAAACGTACGCTCTTTGAAACTGCTTCAAACTTCACTTATTCCTTGGTTCCCTGAACTCATTTACTGTGAACAGAAATAGCAAGGCCCCGGCTTTTAAGAAGGTTAACCCCCCCCCCCCCTTCCCAGGCTCAGTAACTTCTGCAAGTCACGGAGAGAAGGAGAGAGAGAGAGAAATCCCAATTTTTATACGATTAAAAAGTTGCATCGATGCCCTCAGTCCAGGGCGTCGCTTCAGCGAGAGAACTCCAGTGCCGCGGAAAGAACCCTTAAAGACTGGACAACCATTGAGGTATACCTGACAGTTTCCGTGCTCGATAATTCTTGCGGGGTTTTGCGCGCCGTGCGGGCTTTGAGAGGGCATCGATTGGTGCATCTATTCGGAGAAGCCAGCAGACGAAGACGACACTGTGCTGTGCACATTGCAAAGAAGAAATTGTGCTTGATAACATGAAGATATGTTATCCTTGTGCAAGGGTAAGCCCTTGTGAAAACCTTCTGCTGTCGCAGTGAGTGAACTCAGAGCCCAAGCAATCGATGAAGTCTGTCGATATTTTTGCTTGCGTGCATGCGTGTGTGCGTGCGTGTGTGTGTGTTCACTCGTCTCCAAAGTTATGCGTCCGCGCTTTGTTATTGAGCGTAGCCCGGCCTTTCCTGCCGTCTGTCTTTCCGAAGGAAATAATATAGTAATGGTATGTCAGGCGCGAAACGCAAGTAACACGAATCATTGCGTGGAATTATTTCGTGAGACGTTGTGAGCTAAATGTCACGGGAGGAGACGCAAGAATAAAGAAACGAAAACGAGAAAAATCGCCAGAATCACAGCGTGCCTCAGGCGTGCCGTGATTGTTACTACAGGAGCACAGGTTTTGTTTTTCTGCTCAGCATTCAAACCACGCCAACACTGCTCGGGACACACGCAAAAAATGAATTAGCCTCAAACAGCAATGCTTCCGGCATTCTTCGTTCATTTTATTGTGTGGCCTTGTGGAATAAGTGGGCTACATGACTGAAAGTGCCCGGTGGGTTCGCATTGGTTCTTAGTTTTTGGTCTTTGCTGCAATCTCGATTTAGGAGTAGTCTAACAAGGAAAAAAAAAGGAAGAAACACACAGGAAGGCGCGATAGTGTAGTAAAAGTACTTCACGCCGGGAAAACCATTTTAACGTGCTGATTGCAGTAATAGACTGTTGCGTTTGACCTCCAGGCTGTGATTGCTACAATTAAATGTTAATTTTGCTAATTTTTGTTTCCATGCCACTACTCCAGCTCTTGCAGGTAACTAGCAAAAAAAAAAAGGAAGACGCAGCTCTTTATTTCTTTAAGGCGACTTAAAAAGCATGCAAGACTACCGCAGTAAATGGAATACCGGTAAGTGCAATACGTATGAATTTCCCTGTTCCCCTACGCAAAAACATGCAAGCATTTTTTGAAATTTTATTGCGTTCTGTAGAGTATTACAATTACGTTGACGTTAACATTGTACAAGACTACAACTTATATTATGTCGGAATGAGGGCGTTTGACACGCGGTTAATAACAAATTAAGTCGTAAGTTTCTATTAGTGACAAGTTTGCCTAAATTATGTGAAACTTGATTGAGGACTTTAACAAATGATTGAGCACCTTAACCGAGAAAGTGGAAGAGTGGGGTTGAAGATGTAGAAGACGGAGGTGATGTTCAATAGCCTTGCAAGGAAACAAGAATTCATGATCGCCAGTTGGCCTTTAGAGTCTGTACAGGAGTACGTTTATCTATATCATTTACTCGCAGGGAACCCAGACCATGAGAAGGAAATTACAGAAGAATAAAAATGGGTAGGAGTGCATACAGCAGACGTTACCTAATCCTGACTGGGAGTTCACCTCTGTCGATGAAAGTAACAGTGTACAATCATTGCATTGTACCGGTGCCGGGCCAGAAACAAACTTGGAGGCTAACAAAGAGGCTTGTGAACAAGTTAAGGACCGCGCAAGGAGTGATGGAACGAAGAATGTTAAGCGTAACATCAAGAGACAGAAAGAGAGCGGCGTGGATCAGAAAGGAAACGGGGTAGCCGACATTCTGGCTGACATCAAAAGCAAAAAATTGAGCTGGGCAGCGCGTGTAATGCATAGGGCAGATAATCGGTGGACCATTAGGGTTACATAATGGGCGCCAAGAGATGGGAAGCGCAGTCGAGGACGGCAGAAAATTAGCTGCGGTGATCAAATGAGGAAAGTTGCAGGTGCAAGTTTGAATCAGCTAACTCCAGACAGGGTTAATTGCAGATCGTATAATTGCAGTGGACATAAAAATAGGCCGCTATTGTTGTTGGTGACGATGAGGATGGTGGTGGTGGTGATGGTGAGGTGAAACTTTGCAGGGCTTGTAGAATTTATCATCTTTTGAACTTGCATATCTTAGCCATTCAATATCCTACGAGGTTGACTTGGTGCGGTTCCTGCAAATGGATAAACTAAAGTGGACGACGGTTACAAGGGCGTCGCAATGTGGACTTCTTCGTATGACATCGCAAAGTGTTGTGGCAGTTCAAGAAGTAACACGGACAAAAAAAATGCATTGATTGCATATGCGAATTTGTCTGTTCTTGTGTGCGTGTTTTTCGCTTGCGCTACTAGAACGCTTTAGAGTATAAAATAAGTTTTATCGTTCAATCCTTTGGTGTTCGATTAATTAGGAAATCAATATTTAGAGGTGCCACTTTGTATAGTGGTAGTCACATGTGTCACTTCACCGTAAATGAAAACTTCGGTGAATTTCATTCATGCTCTGATATTTTCTTTCACCTTTCTTCACCAATCCTCAGGTCTATACTCTTGCCTACCTTATTTCTTTCCTATTAAACTCCCCGGGGCATATTTTAGATTTCAATACCTCTTGCATCTCCATGCTTCCCATGTCCACTTGGGGCTGACGGGAATGACACATTATGAAAACATGTTCGAGCTTTTCTGTTGGCTCGCATACAGCAGCGGCAAATATGATCTTCATTGTCAAAATAAGGCACGAACAAAGAAAAACGCATTTTTTATGAGAAAGCACCTTTTTTCGCCAATAACTAAGTCCTAGAGGCAAGTAACAGTAAATATGCCAATCAAGTAGCTATTACGCACTTAGAGCTATGTGTTCGATGGGGGGGGGGACGCATAAATTCTCTTAAATAAAATTGCATGACAGCTAAGGAAACTGTCGAACTTTCGATTTCTTTTAGTACAGAGAAAAAAAATTATTTGTGAGGAAACTACGTTGGATCGCTTAGAATATTCTAATGAATTGCCAATGTTCAAACGTTCCACTTTCCGCTCGTAACAGGGGTTTCCGGAAAAACCTGAAAAGTGATCGCAATATAACTATTTTGTAAGGCAAAATCAAACGCAAAATTAAGTGTAAATCTGCTCGCCAGCCGACGAGCTCGTGAAGGCCGTGCCTTGACTCAATTTCACTTCACCGATCTTTCGCGCACGAGGATCGTCGTCACCGCTGAGTCATCACGAGACCTTTAGAATAATAAAGGCAACAGTGCGGCGGGTGGTGACGGAGCAGCCAAGCATGACTCTAATTTCTCTAATTTTAATGCTTATTGCCATAACAATAAGCCGAGTAGCGTTACATTAATCGTCCGCATTACTCCGCAAAGATCGCTGACTGCAACTAGGCACAGCAGTTAAATTTTATCTGAATAACAATAAAAAAATATTTTGAAGGCCTCTCACCAGGATTGCGCATTTCAAACAGACATTCTCAATGTACAAATCACGCGTTGACGATCGTGTATGCAATGTATTGCGCCGCGAAAACAGCTGATAATTCGTACGAAAGGCCGCGGGCCCGCCTTTCTCCGAGTAGCCACTCGCCCCTCCAGAGACGCCACGCGAATACATCGCCTGCAGCGCGCAAATAGCCGGGGCAGCAGCGCTAGCAACACGGCGATTCCCGTGAAACGCGAAGCGCGGGAAACCGCTTCTCGAAATGGGCCGCGTAGCAAGACAAATGAAAGAGAGGGGAAAAGAAAGTATGGCGCATATTTTTACGCAAACGCCCTGTGGGCCTTAAGTTCTATATATGGGAGAAGACAAGGGAGGAATTCCTCTTGCGGGCGCTGGTCGAGACAAGGGAAGAGATATTTTCTGCGGCGAGAAGCGTAGGCCGCCGAACATTTCGTTTGCCTCTACGGTCAGCTATTACCGAACCACGTAAATAATTATTGCAGTCAAATGCTCCCTCGGGGGCGCGTTACAACCAAACGTTCCACGCAGGCTGGTGAGGGACACTTTAACGTCTGAACTATGCACTTGTTGTATTATGGTGGAAGTCTTTGTTTTTTATGCTCAGAAAAATTGCTGCAGAGGGAAAATAATAATAATAATAATAATAATAATAATAATAATAATAATAATAATAATAATAATAATAATAATAATAATAATAATAATAATAATAATAATAACTGAGCTAATTGTCGTCTACACACCAAGTATAGCGTCGACTACATTTCGATGGGGGCGAAATGCAATAGCACACGTCTACTTAGCTTTAGCTGCAGGAACCCAGGATGGTCAAAATTAACTCGGAGTATCCCACTACGCCGTGACCTCATTATGATATCGCGTTCTGGCGCCTAAAACCCGGAATTTATTTCTAACGCCTTCAAGTATCTCCGTGCTAAATTTCCCTGATATTAAATAATGTTAAGCTTGAGGAATTAGGTGCATAATCTGTGAAAACGACCGAAAGCTGTAAACAAGAAAAAAATTAACTGAAACTTTGCAACCATGTTAATATTTTGTGGAAACAATCGGAAGATAAATGTGCATGTAATTTGTCCAGAAGTAAGACCGGGGTGTCCAAAATAAACTGAAAACTTTAAATTTATTCTTCCGCGTAATTTAACCATTGAGACTGCTCGCGAGATGTCACTGCTTGATCTTTATGATTTATGATATTTATGATTCTTTGACAGCCCGAAATGCGTGGTTGGAAATTCATTTTCAAATACCACAGCTAGATATTGGTTTTGAAGGACTCTGCAGATTCCCGGGAATTCCGAGTTTCTAGGCCTGAGCAATAGTCAGGATTGGAGAGCGAGCTGGTGGCAGGCCGCTTAAAGCTACTGCATGTTTGTGTTGCCACCAGGTGTACAAACCGCCCGGGGAAAATTTTTCCTATTGCTGGCGTCACCACTGGGGCAATAAGGGAAAAAGATGCCGATGAAGCGCGATACATCGCCAGCACACTGCTCCTATTGCTAGTATAATAGATAACCTGGAAGTAACTTCACCTCTCAGTAGCTTCATCCTACAGTTCTTCACCATATGACGTGTTCGGCTTCTGAAAGGTAATGTCAAATCGTTTCGCCAGTATACTCTCTCTCGCTCGCTCGCTCGCTCGCTCGCTCGCTCGCTCACACACACACACACACACACACACACACACACACACACACACACACACACACACACACACACACACACACACACACGCACACGCACACGCACGCACACACACGCACGCACGCACGCACTCTCTCTCTCTCTCTATTTTTATGACAAAGTTCCCATACATGTACAGCGCTCAGCCATTTAAACGCTATATTCGAATCGCGTGGCTGCTGGAAATTTTTTTGTGCCACTGGTGGGCTGTGGACACCGATATGATGCATTTTTCTATCAAATGAGAGTGAGTGCCTTCCTGGTAGATGGTTATGGACTGCATTCGGGACTACCACCCAGCGTTCACCGGTGGCGCACGAAGGACAGGCCGCCGTGCGGTCTAAGTATCACATTTCTTTTGCTGAGAACTGCGCTGTAATGCATCACTGAAGAAGGTTTTCAGTGCGAAGGAGTGGATTTATTTATGTATTTGATTGGAAATTGCAAAAGTTGAGGCCTATTCTGTGTGCAGAAGCGGGCTATGCAACAAATTGTTCAATGATTAAACGGGCGATAACTTGAGGTGATATGAAAAAAAGTTCCCGCAAAACACATTCCGCAGACGTGCCCAGACAGTCAATACAAAGAGAAAGCAGCGATACGACACGTCCTGCAGTTTACGCATTTAGACACAAGTCAACAGGAGAGCTATAACGTAAACATGGTTTCCATGAACCAAAGCTATTCCAAATCGTTTTTACTCTATGCATACAATGAACGCTCCACAATTGGTCAAAAATGTTTTCGGGCTATCCCCGCTTCGCCTGTCTGTCAGGCGACGTCACGAAAGCCGCGAAAACTTCCCATTTTATATGAAGTGTGCACACTGATTATTCATGATTACACCGAACAAAAGAAAAAAAACCCGTTTATTTCTCATTCAAAACCTTTTTTTGCCATTAGCCTTCCGCTATTAGAGAAAAGTTTTCGGGCTTAGCTCACATCGCCTTTCTGTCACCCCTCATCAGAAAACCGCGAAACCTTACCACGTCAAAGTGGCGTCTATGCATTAAAGATGCGCATTATTATGGTGAACAAAATTGAGCTTTTTTTCAGAACAGCCGGAGACTGGCCACGTACCGAAAGGAATAGAAGACTTCTGCCTACCGATCGCTTTGGCACTGGCTGCTTGGAGCTGCTGGGGAGAACGGATTTGTTTGCGTATAACGAAAATTTTTACGTGGCAGTATAACGTTGTCGAGCCCTTTGGGCACGTATACGACATCACTCTGCCAACTCTTCCTCGCTGACAATTCATTTTAGGACTTTTTAACCTTCCGCTGCACGCCGTCGCTATTTTCAACTAGCCACCGCAAGCTAGTCAAAGGGTCTCAGACGCCGGCAGCACCCTTCTGATCCGGTTTTTCACTTTCACTGCACTAGCCAGACCCCACTGAAACCCTCTCCACTTGAGCGTGCTCCTCAAACATTGACCTGCAAAGTAGGCAATGCTATTTGCTTTGAAAGCAAACAAAAGGGACCACCTATACACGAGGAGAGCATTTGATTGGGCGGTTCAAACAACGCGGTGGGTCACCGCTCGATGCTTGCGCCAGTGGTTACGTAAATTTGACGTCATGAATATTGGAACAGATGAGGAAGGCAGATAAGCCAACAAGAACAGCAAATCTGGTTTGCTACCCTAAACTAAGGGAGGGAAAAGGGGTCACAGAAAGATAACCCGTACACAAGCAGTCAAACGTATTAACATACGTCAGTAAAGTGTAGCCATAATAAAGACGTCTGCGCAAGCCACGGCCCCTGTAACATCAGTCTATTCCAATATCTGTTTATTTACTTAGTGAGCATTGTCTTTCCACGACGCATCAACGACAAGTTCTCACAACTCTTTCCTTATAAACAAGGCACCACGCTGTCACGGGAGGGGCGCTCTAGATAAAGCGCCAGATCTGCCACTAACTGCTATTGAGTCATATCATCAGAAGCCAACAAACACTAACACCAAAGACAACATAGGGAAGATTACTTGTGCCTAATAAATGAAATAAAGAAACGATAAATTAATGGAAATGAAAGTGGATGAAAAAACAACTTGCCCCAGGTGGGGAACCATCCGACAACCTTCACATGCAACATAGGGGAAATTACTTGTGCTTAACAAATGAAATAAAGAAACGATAAATTAATGGAAATGAAAATGAAAGTGGATTGAAAAACTTGCCGCAGGTGGGGAACGATCCCACAACCTTCGCATGCGAAGGTTGCGGGATCGTTCCCTACTTGCAGCAAGTTGTTTTTTCATCCACTTCCATTTCAATTAATTTATCGTTTCTTTATTCCATTTATTAAGCACAAGTAATTTCCCCTATGTTGTCCTTGGTGTCAGTGTTTGTTGGCTTCTTATGATATGACTAATAAAATCGGGCCCCTCGGTTCTTCTCGTTTAACTGCTATGGAGGTTGTTTGAGGGCACTAATTTTTTATGCGGGTGGAGGGTTAGTCACGTGGTATCCATTTTTACCCTGGCTTTCTTTATCAGTCGGAAACAATAAACGAGCAAAAAATACCTGACTGAAGACATGCCAGCTTTAAGTCTGTTTCAATTTCCCACATGGTCTCCATTGACAGTACGGCATTCAGACCAGTAATTAAAAAAAAAGATAGCCAATTGCAATTAAATAATAAATTGAACGGCATCGACGAAAAATTACTGGCGGCTACTCTACTTGACTGTGAAGAATATGCACTTGGTTATCTTCGTGTAGAATGGGCCATCTTTAAAAAAAAAAAGCATTACGCATAATAGCTGGACTACCCTGTACACATTACTTTATACGACCAAAGGACAAGTGTATAAGAAGATAAATTGGTATACTATAAGAAGTCTATGAAAAATGCACGTGCTGTGGGCTCTCAACGTAATGTCGGCTCACAGAGTTTACCATAGTACGCCGATTTCTTAATAGAATTGTGAACTATATTTTACGGATTTCTTCATTAAATCTTTTTTTTTGTTCTAGTCATTCAGTAAGTACTAGTGAGGTATGGGCTCGTTCTTGGTCAATCCTCCAGGATGGGTATCTACCATTGGGATACAAGATGTACAGAATCACAAGATGTTGCTTGAATGCGTCGTATTTGTCTGTGAGTCCTCATGTCATCACCATTCTTCCCTCAACAAGCATCATACAGCGCCTTCGTCCTTGAAACTTCGCTTGGTGTATACGTCTCACACTGCACATCCTCCGTATTTGGAGTTTGCATTTCGGCGTAGCTTGAGAGGGCTGTTGCATAAACATAAAAAATTGCATGACAAAAGTTTTCACGTTTGCGGTGGACAAACATAAACACTAATTAAATTACACGGTGCATAGGATGGAAGTATTCAAAATGCTACTCAGCGCCGTTTGTTGTAAACCATTTCTTAACAGTTTTACTAAGGCGTCGCTTCACGAAGATTGCAACAAGCGTGTTGGATATGATTTTTTTTTTTCATTTTGTGGGACACCGTAGAGGCATGCTGCCATTAAGTGTGTGAGTAAGAGGGAGGGAACTATGGCGTTTTGTCGCTCGTATTGTTGCAGGGCTTAGAAATGCGTAGTCAAACGCCGCGGTGGCTTAGCGGCTGTGGTGTTGCGCTGCTAAGCACGAAGTCGCGGCGTGAAATCCCAGACCCGGCGGACGCATTTCGATGCGGGCGAATTGCAAAACCACCCGTGTCCCGTGCATTGGGGGAACGTTAAAGATACCCTGGCGGTCAAAATTATTCTGGAGTCCCCCACTACGGCGTGTCTCCTAATGAAATTGTTGTTTTGGAACGTAAAACCACAGAATCCAATTCAATGCGAAATGCGTACTTCGGTGAAGTTACACGCTAATGATTTCGTGGATCTGGTGCGTTTTTGCTTTAATAGTTTTGGGATTAAAAAGAACAAGAATATATTTGCTTCTTTTTGGCATTATGCGAAGTCCTTGCTGCTAGCTAGAACTTTAATTTTTTTCTCACAGCTCTTATATTGCAATATAGGCATCTGTGGACATTTCTTGAATTCTACAAAACTTCCTTGCAAAGGGCGCTGGTTTATTCCAATAAAACACAGCATCCCGACACACATAAGACTGCTAGTGAAGGCTTCGGAACAGAAAGGACAACTGGCAAAGAAACACAGAACAGGGAATAGATGCGTTAATCATGGCAGGTTTTTATTTGTTCACAATAAATACACGAGTAGCGGGATGCTACAAGCGTGGACTTTTTCGTCAATTTCGCCACCGATGTTCTCCCACCTGAAACAATAAAAAGAGTCATTTTTGTTCCCACAAATCAATCTCAGAGGTCCAGTGCGATGTTACAGAGAGCTTGATCTTCTTGCCTGTGTACAGTACTTAGTAGCAGTCCACAATTTTCGCCTAGTTTACTTAACCAAAATGTCGTTCTCCTACGCTACGCAAGAATACAGTAGTCTCGAGTACTCAAGGAAATACTTTCTTAAATTGAGCTAGTGCCGATCTACTGACTTCTTATTTGATGGTTATATTGCTTCACTCTGTTCTGGCTGTTTACTTCCCCGTCAACTGGCCTGTGGGACAACCTTCGTTTCTCTAGCTTGCTTTGTGTGTGCGTGATTTATACTTCTCTTTTTCTTATCTTTCCATATTCCTTCTCTCTCTTTTACTATAGGGCAGCAAATTGTATATTTTATTCTAGGCCGTCTCCAATCTTTACCTTTGTACTCCATTCTCTCTCCATGCCTAATTTTCAATTCTCTATGCGCAACTTTGTGATTCGACGCTTTTTGGAGCGTGTGAATGATGAAATGAACTCAACAGTGCCAATAGTCCAAGAAACGGCACTCACCGGAGGTACAAGCAAGGTAGCTATCATAGTTTACGCCAGGATTTAGTGGTATCCGTAGCCTCCCTTGAGGACAGCGCCGTGGCCGTAGCCGAGACCACCATATCCACCATGGCCGTAGCCGCCATAGCCAGCGACGGCAAGACCGCCGTAGCCAGCACCGTATCCTCCGTATCCGCCCGCGGAGACGATGGCGTGGCTGACAGACACGACGGGCTGGACGGTGTGGGAGACGGTGGCAACGGGCTGCTTGACGTAGGTCACGACGGGCTTGGTGACGTAGCCGACGCTAACGACGGGCTTCTTCACGTAGGAGACGGTCTTGACGGGAACGGCGACAGCGTGGTGGCCGTGGCCGTAGCCGTGGCCGTATCCGCCATAGCCGTATCCGGCAAAGCCAGCGCTGGCGGCGGCGATGAGGGCGGCGAAAACGATCTGTGCGCGGCAAAACGAAAGCCGTCGTGAGTGCATACCTAAATTATGGGTGATTTCTGTTTAACACGAACGGACAGTTGTGCACATCACGTCTTTCTATTGGTAGTAATCTTTAGGCATGCCTAATGGTTGCGCCACTGATGCTAGTTGATTTAGCGTAAATCAATAGGATACAATTTGCGAGTTTAACACCAAAAACAAGAATCGCCATGTTTTATTATTACTTTATACTCGTGAGAATGCACACCTGTACCTGTCATACAAGTGTAGGGATCCTACTTGAACGCATGGTCTATTTACTTCAAAAATGGATAACATGACATTTGTATTGTGCGATCACGAGGTGTCACAAAGGGATGAAGTTCACGAAAGAAGCAACCCGTATTTATCTCCACCATGCGTCTTTCGCTACTGAACACAATCTGCGTGCTTCCATCAACGCGTCTTGCTGAGCAAATATCCTAAGAAGGTTCTACCGTACACTCAGCACACTTCTTTGGACGCAAGGCTCGATTCTCAGATTAAAATAGCGACAATGAATGCTGTGCTAACTTTTAATGACCGCAGCATTGCTCGAGCCGACATTTTCAGGTCATTCAGAGTTTCTCCAGGACGGTTGACAGTCCAGTGGTTGCGCGAAGCTGACTGGCGGCGACTATACTTTGCAGAGAGGGCTACAAGACTAAGGAGGCCCGGAAAACAAGGCAGCTAGCACAGAAAAGAAGTGTTGACGATGGAGGGGACTAGCAGGCTGGTGGCTATTGAAGAAATGCGCCAGAATTCGTTTCTATAGTCCTATATTGCAATAAAGCTCTTTCTTCCACTTCAAAGGCAATTATCTCAAAACACCAAATTTTGCTGCATTTGACCCTTTTTTTCAGAAACTACAAGCGCTATGGAGATAATATTTTCCAGATATTGAGAAAACATTACAGACAGTCTACTGAACCAGGATTACAAATATTATTGCAGGGTATTTTTATTTACAGGCTATTTACTGCAGATTTCGCCCCTTAGATTGGGTCGGTCCAGTAAAAAAAAGAAAGCAAAAGAACTAATCGCTAAAAAAATATAATCTTGGTTCAGTAACACTACCTAACATAGCTGATTACGATGCCACCAAGGTTAATGTTCTAACCCCAGCAGATCATGAGAAAAAGGGTCAAGAACATAGCCTAAAATGCATGCGCAAGAATAGGACCTACCCTGTCCCCTTAAGGCCGCCACCGTTGAACAATGATTTACTTCGCACGCGGCTCCTCCATGTTTATTCTCGTAGTTATTCGCTCACTCTGTGTCCTGAGTGGCCGTTATAGTATTAGAAAACTAGCATTTAAAATGCGCATTTGTGTGTGTAATGGTGTCTCGCTAATGTTTCACACCGAGCCTCTTAAGGCTGTCCACTACACAGCGAAACGAAAAGTAAAAGCAACCGCGCACGCGACAGCCACGACAAGTCTGCCAACCCCCGCGCATTTCAGCTCTCCGGTCACGTCCCTTACGATGCAAATCTCGCATAGGGGGGACTTTTAAATGTAGGAAGCGGGGCTGTAAAGCGCCTACTCGCTTCAGATACGATCTGAGTCAACACCTACTTGGCTCCCTTCTCCTTTTCCGTTACACGAGTCGATGTGCGATCAATGGGTTACGATAAGAGTGGGCGATCGCGGTTCGTCGTCTCAGTACTGAGCACGCTTTTCGTTCAGCGGCACCGCAAACATTAGCGCTCGCTTGTGTCTGCAAGAAAGGAGCTGCGGTGTTTGTAGTGCTTGCTAAGCTGGTAACGATTGTTTCTGGTTAGTGAACAACGCGGGCAAGGGAAGGATAGCAACAAAAGAGCTACAGGTTGTTTGTTGGATAAAAGCGCCCTGCTTAGTGATGACCATGTTTGCGGTGAAGATAGATAGGCAAGGTGTAAATCCGTTTGGAAGCAATGCGGCAGAGCCACCAACTACTGTTGCAATATTTGGTGACTCCACGCACTGTCAAAGACTTGTGAAGCTTAGAATGAGCAAAGCGGTGGTAAACATATACAATAGCGATTTTCCAAGGAACCTCCCAGTATGTAAACATAAACTCCCCATGGTAAGCACAGAATCACCAGTGGCCCACGCAGACATGAATGAGATGAGGGCAATGGTCAAAGAAGTGAACGTCGCGGTTTAAATATCACGTCTGAGGCCATTAGGAATCACGAGAAAAGCATGACAAAGTCCAGATGCCAGCCATCAAGGCAAGGGACCTGTTTAAGGGCAACGTCACGCTTGATTCCGCCTTGGTGACGGGCTCAGAGTGCGATGCGTGGATGCCGTTGGAGGAACGGTTAGAAACAAGGCAGATGCACTGCGCCGATGCCTCCGCCGACATCCCAGGAGAAACGAATGCAACTTACGAGGGTGTTCATGGTGCTGGTATTCCTCAGGAGGTTCTGGCGAAACTCTGATGGCTACCTTTGTGGCGGGGCCAACTTATATACCCAGGCGAAACCAAGGGCAAAATTGTGCCGGCCAACAGAGCTCGTGGACAGGGTTGAAAAAATAAAGCAAGGAAAGGTCTAGCCTGGGGGAACGGGTGTCCACGCCTCTGCTCCCACTCTCTTTATTTGCCCTCCGACGACAGAACCTCCGCCCCCCCCTCCCCCCGCCCCGCCAACCCTTTCACCGGAAATCAGATGTATACAACAGATAAGAAGGAGCAAGTATTCCACAGCCTCACATTCCACACCGCGCGAAACCCACTCTGTCCACTGCGAAAAAAGAAAAAAAAATACAGAGAATAAGTGGCCGCCAAAATTCTCGCGCATGTGTGGCCGCAGTTGTGCGCCGACGGGAACGCCTAGCTGCGATCGCGGCGGTCGCGGCGGCGCTGAGTTAGATGTGCAGGACGAAACTTTCCAAATCGGTATTTGCGCTAATTGAGAGTATACATTCATCGTGCAAACAGCAGTGATGTCAAGTAAGAAAGTCTATTTTCATTTTGGCTGCCACGCAGTGCCGAAGCAATCCCCGTTCATGGCGTTGTCGGCCATTTTGAACCAATATCGGAGTCGTAGTCCCACCATATGATTTAAAGCTCCAGCTGGTGAACGTTCGGGGAGAAGTACTTTTTTCTTTTGTATTTTCCAGCTACGGCAGCAAACTGCCGATGGTGTCATCTGTCGATGAGATTAAGCTTGCCCTACCTCTCTACAAGAAAGTTCTGACGTATACCGCGGGATATTTAATATGACGGACCCAAAGGTAGGCACTCCCCCTAACTCGCTCCCTCTTCTTCTTTAGTGAAATCTACAGAATGTATTTACGCAGCCTGCAGACTTACGGCCTCACGATTCATGTTAAATGATTTCTTTCGACTGTCCACAAACCACTGGTTCGGAATTTTGTTGAAATAGAAGTCAACATTTCGATTACTTTTATCTATGCAGACTGTGTATAGACCTAAGGGGACCAAAGGCCACGTCTATCAGGCAAATTGGTATGTAAAACGTGTGTGAGGAATGCGCAACGTGTTTGTATGAACAGGGTGGTCAGTTGCACCAAAAAGATTAATTGCCGGCCCGAATAGGTTACGGACTGGTAGATTGATTGACTCATTATCTAAGAGAGAGATGCTGGAGGGGCGTATGGGCGCGGGGCTGCTGATTATTTAGGCCACAGGATCTTTTTTGCCTGTCGCCCATGTCATAGGTCCGCAAAATGAACACAACGCAAGTCGCAAAATCTAATTTCACCCTTAGGGTCACTGAAACTCGCTCATCAAAATCGGCCTCCGTCGTACTCACCCGGACTCACTATTCGACATCAGACTCGTGCTGGCTGGCTTATGCTATCTCAGATTCACCAGAAATCAGACATAGCTAGGCTAACTTGGACCCATTTACGCAAATCCTACCTTATTGAACCCACTCGGACTCGGACAACATTTCTTTTCTTTTATTGCCTTCATGACTCCGTCACGGGGGTTATTAGATAAGGGGGGACATACTTAAGTACACAGAGGAAACAAGAGAAATATAAAATAATTGTTAAGAAAATGCATGATGTACAAATCGACATATTGCTATGGAGTGTGAGGATCGCCCTGCAGGGGTAGTGCTCTGCAAAGCTATTTCAGCCCGCTACATGTGCTTCGATCGACCCGCGGTGGGGGCGCCCTACAGAGAACCAGCGAGGACAGCGCTAACCAACCATGAACTTACTTCAGAAAACTGCGGACTACGCCAGCTCTGGAATTTAGAGTCGCCGGCTGGGGTCGGGCGTGACCACCTGGCTACGGGGACGCAAGCCAATGGACACCACGACGGCCGCGTTGCGAAGGTCAGCTCCGAGTGCTGCGAAGGTCGTCTGCCCTCGGAAGGGGGGGGGCAGTGAAAGTGCGTACGTGTGTGTGTGAGCCCTCCTCCTCCAAAAAGGCGGGTTGTCTACGATGACGTCGAACAATGACGTTGAACGGAGTGTTTATAAGCAGCTCTTTGTCGCTGCTACGGTGTGCTAGTGCTCGTCTGCGTGCTCGTGCTCGTGCTCGTCAATGTACATGTGACCGTACTCGTGAGCTGTGTGCTCGTTTGCTGTATGCTTCGTTTTGCGGGCTCCATTTGGGAGCCACGCTAGACTGTCGATGTATCTCTTGTTTAAAATGTAAATACTGTAAATAAACCCTGTTCACCTAGTTCCTCCCAAGTTTCTCTCTACGACCTTCAACCCCTTCAAATGATGGCAGCGGCAAGATCGTCCGACAACTCCTACTACTGTATGCCAGCGGTGGGATCGTCCGACAAATCTTACAGGAGATAGGAGACTAGAAGCCGGCCCTGCGAACGCTTATACTCCCCGCCCCATAACATGCTTCATCAACAAGAGGCAGTTTACTGGCGGAAGCTGCGAACAGGAAACTTCCGAAATCTACACATACTAAGCAAAATGTTCCCAAACCAATACAGGGACATATGCCCATGGTGTGGCACAAAACCCGCCCTTTATCATATCACGTGGGAATGCAGCAAAAACAAAACGTTCCACAATATAGAAAATCCGAGTTCGGAGCAGTGGGACAGTGTGCTCTCCAGCGGCAACCCATGCCTCCAACGGGGGCTGGTACACCATGCCCGACGAGCAGCCACGCTCAGTGGTGCCCTGGAATAGGGGCGCCAACCCTGCAAGACGGGAGTCACCATCGACAAGAAGATGGAAGCAATCGGTCTGACCGCTGAATGACTGTAAATTAGAGCAATAAAGTGTACCCTACTCCTACTTGCTTGCTTGCTCCTTATTTCAAGGTGCTTACCCACTGCGGGGGATTGACCAAGGAATCGGGGGCTCAAAGGGAAGATGGAGAGAAAAATTTTAACGTGAAAGTAAGTCAAGGTAACGTACAAATTTTTGATAATTGGGAAAGAGACTTACTTGGCAGAGACAGAATTAAAATTATTTATAATTATAGAGAATAATTTCGAACACACGATCGGTGATTTCATGAACTATCCAATTTTTGATTCAGGTAACTAGCATGGTATCCTCGTTGTGAACGCCTTCTTTACTTCTGTTTCTTCTCGTCTTCCTTTCTCGCGCCCGCCGTGCGAGTGCCCGAGGCCAAGTGCTGTTTGTCTTTTTACTCGACAACGCTGCAAGTTTCCCGCCGCGGATTGCAACCACGCAACTTAGCATGAAGTCAACTTGTCCAGGGAGGGACGTCGCCATTGGTGAGACGTCCAGCATTTCTGTGGTAGGCGGCACTGACCGTTGCGCGCTGGTCGCAGGTCTCGCCGACGATTATCCCGTCGCAGTGGGAACGTACGACAGGAGATCCTGTATATTGAACAGTCACTCTGCTCAGCCATCGCATGCGTGTTGCCGCTGACTGATGAAAATTCTCCGACGCTCTCGAATCGGCAGATGTCAATGAAATACCAGCTGATACTGAGTCATCCTTGTTCGAAGGTGGAACGAGGGCCAGCTGCTACGAAACCGATGATCTCTTGCGGGTCTGGTCTCTTGCGTGCCATTTGCGTGCTTGAGCGACCGCAAGTAAGGGGGCCCGAACCTATGTCTAATGAATTAGTTTTCACTTTTAGTTCGGGCTTTCCCAAATCCAACATGGAAATAAATTAAATTCAAGTCTATTGTGCGTCTTGCGCGTCTTGGCAGGTCTTCGATGTTGATGACCTCAGCCGCGTTGGTCGCCATCGCTTCCTTCCATTAATGAGGCCTCACTCATCGCAGGGCAAACTTCTCTTCATTCGGCCAATGACTGGGCTAAAACCCGAGGACGTGGATCCGATGGGCCAGAAAGCACCTCCTTGCGGGTATCCGCGGAGAGGTCGGATTTCCTGAGTGGTAGCGCGTCAAATAATAGAAGAGACATCGTATCCATGTGCCCAGGCGTTGATGACTTTGAGAGCCGCTTCTCTGACTGCAGTGGACGGTAAGAGGTCCCGGGCGCTCTGGAAATGATGATGTGGTGTAGGATGCCGACCAAGTGTACGAGATCCGCGGCGAAAAAAAAAGATAGCTCGCATCCGGGGTCTACAGCGGGCAAGCCCTCCTGGCAAAACCTTTCCGGGGGCAGCTGCAGCATCGAAATGGTGCTACTCCCGAGCTGCGCTGGGTTGGCTAGAGCGGTAGCTCGGTTGGTGTAGACTCATGTCAAAGTCGCAGCGGTGGTTCACGGCGTGTTTATGGGTTGTGGCGTAACTGATGGGGTTGGTTTGTGATGCGTGGCCCGGTGGTGGGTGGAAGCGAGAGCGATGGTCGCCGTGACCTTCCCAACGTCTGGGGTGGAGCCGACCGCCTCTGCGGTGGGGCAGTCTGCAGACCTCTTTGTCGGGGCGTTGCTGGACATGACTGCCGCGTCAAGGCGGTGTGCCTCACGAGCCCCAGCGGTGGAACAGTGCTGGTCGGGTTCGTCGCAGGCATACCCTATCGTGCAGAAAAGAGCCACCAAAGCTGCGCTCTGTTCTGCCTAGGACGGGCACCTGGCGCCTTCGTAGTTGTTCCATGCCTTGGCGCCACTTCAAAGCCACCCCGCTACAACCAGCCATGTCTTATTGTCCGGCCAGGCAAGGGCGAGTGCACAGCGCGTTGGCTAATGGCACCCACAAAATACGGTCATTCTGCAATCCATAGAACTCCGGTAGTTCTGAGACAGACATCGATGGTAAGCTTGTAGGCGGGAAAGCATAGGTAGCCGAAATGATATAGTCCAGCTGCTGCGACAGCAGCAAAATGGCTCGCATGGTATCCGTCAAGCTGCCGGCTGAGCAGCCTCTTGAGCCAGGTCTGTATGTTGTGTGTAAGTCGTACTTTAGGATTTTTCTACGTATTTTAGCTTAAGAGATTCAATTAGTTCGGCAACTTTCTTGCGCCACACGGAGGGCCTAGGTATGTGTGGCTCGAAATTCTTTTTGTCGTAACGACGTGCGACGCTAGACGTCGGGCGCCGACGCGGAATGCCGACGCCGCATTTTCTTTGACATAGGGCCTTAACGCTATCGCGTTAAAGGTAACTGGAACGCCAATGCAATTCTCCGCGAAGTTCGGCAATTAATAGCTCGAAACTGGTGTCACCCTGACGATTCGTTGCAAGTGGATCCACCTTGCGAACTCCACGGCTAAAATTTGTAAATTGCAGCATGGGTCATAAGGTATTTAAAACGTAATTAGTGATTTTTTGTTAATTAGTCCAATATGCATTTTAATTATTTGTGCAACTAATGCGCGCCTCTTCGAGTAGACTAGCTCATGAACTAGAATTGTGCTATATGTCACAGGCAACCTTTAAAATTTTTTGAAAGTGTTCGCTGAAACACTAATAAATGATAGTGGGGAAGCACTGAACCTTGAGGTGCACCTCCGGTCTAGGTGAACCACTCAAAATGATGCGTTTCATCTGTGCAGGAAGATTTTCTTCCGAGCAAGAAATCCCTGATCCAAGCAGTGATATACGATGGAGAGTTGAAGGCCGCCAGGTTGTTCAGTAGAATACAATACTCTACGCTGTCATAAGCTTTCACAACATCTACAGGTACGAGGGCTGAAACTTCCAAGTTTCTCTTAGCGAACTGTATTCTGTTTCTAAATCGAGATGCGTGGACCAAATAAAGCAAACACTGCGAAAGCCAATCTGAGCGGTGATTAATGCAATAATTTTAGAAATCTGCCCTGATAGATGATTATAAACGACCCTTTCAATTAATTTTTACCATTTTAGAAGTTACAGCAATTTGCCAAATGTTGTCCAAATCAAAGCCCTTCTTGCGGCGTTCTTTATAAACAAGATTGTTTTAGCTGTATTCCACTCGTTAGAGGCCATGTTTTCTCACGGAAAATATTCCCAATATTTAGCAATTGCCTCGTAAAGTTATGTGCCAAGAATTTGAGTATGGTAAGAGACATCCTATCGTAACCGGGAGCTGCCGACCTTATACAAACTACGACGGATAAAAGTTCCGGTGAGTTGACCTCTTGGAATTCATTGCACTGAGGCGGAATTCTGAAAACAACTGATTAATGTGCCTGAAATCGCAACGCAACGACGCATGCTATGCATTCAAGATTAGTTTTAGCGTCAACTGGGATCAGTACAACAGAGCTAAAAATGTGGCTGACAGATTTCTTGTTGTGCTCCATGAACCTGTGTAGGGCTTTCCTATTTTTTCGGTCAGAGAAGTAAGTGTTTATGTTAGCGTTATAATCATCCTTAGCATTAGTAGTTGTCCACCTAAATGATGCGGCATAAAATGTGCAGTTAAACCAATTTAGGGGGCTCTGATTATGAAAAAGGCTCTTCCACGCAGCATTCCTGAAGCGACATGCCCTTTCACATTCTTCAGCCGACCACGGGGAAGCTCTTTTGTTTTTAGTAGAAACTCCTAGAGTAAATGAGGGCTGCTCTGTTGTATCCATCAGACATTTTGGAACTTGCTCCGCGCACTCAGGGTTATCAGGCGAACTTAAAGAGTTAATAGCAGAATGAACAATACTTTTATATATATCACTGTTGGGATATCTGATACTTTTATCACTGACTCTCTGCGGGGAACACATGACAGAAAAAAAAAGGTACAGGGAAATGGTCACTGGAAGTCCGCCTATCTGGAGACAGACAGACAGACAGACAATGAACTTTTATTCAGGTCCTGAGGGACTAGCCGGTGGAGACCCGTTGGGGCCCCCGGCTCGCCGCTGGCTGCTCCCATGTCGGAATCGGGAGGCCCAGTCTCTCCGCTCTTTCACGGGCCCTCTGGACGGCCATGGACTGGAGCTTAAGTTGCGTGCTAGATATGGCCTCGTCCCAGTCCCGTTCGCTGGTGAGGGACGTATCCCGTAACGCAGGACACTGCCAGAGCATATGAGGTAGAGTGCTAACCTCCCCACAATCCGGGCACTGTCGGTCAATTTCTGGATAAATCCTGCTTAAGAAACTTCGCGAGGGATATGACCTCGTCTGAAGCATCCTAAGCGTGATCGATTGTGATCTGCATAGATTTGGATGCGGAGGCGGGAAGCGCCTGCGTTCCTCTTTATAATGGGAGACGATCTCGTGAAATGTTAATAACGGGTCGCTGTGGCCGAGCTCCTCCGGATCCAATGTAGCCCCATCGCCGTCGCGGCGCGTTAATTCTCGCGCACGGCGGTGAGCAATTTCATTGGGGTTCGGGTGGCCCGGCAGCACGTTGTCGCCCATGTGAGCTGGGAACCATATAATATAATGCACGGGGTCACAATTAGTTCTGGACTTGTTTTTCAGAATCACCTCCACCTGTTTCGCAACCATTCCCGTAACGAATGCCCTGACGGCCGCGCGTGAGTCAGTGTAGATATACGGCCTTTTTGAATCCTGCATCGCCAGCGCCACCGCCACCTGTTCTGCCACGTCGGCCATCACAGCGCCTACCGAGGCCGCAGATAGGAGCTCGCCCTTTTCGCTTACCGCCGTGACCGTGAATTTACCGGAGCGCCCATATTGAGCTGCGTCCACGAAGGCTTCCATGCCGACCGTTTTCTTCAATATCGCCCTGGCACGAGCTGCTCGCCTGCCCGCATTATGATGCGGGTGAACGTTTCTAGGGAAGGGACTGACGACGTAGGTCCCTCTGGAGTTCTCGTTCAGCTGAACCGCCTCGCTGTGACTGAAACGCGGCTGCAAGCCCGCAGCCTCCAAGAGGCGCCTACCGGCGCTGGAGCCCGAAAGCCTCGTGATCTGCGCCGCTCGTTGCGCCTCTATGAGTTCGAGGGCCGTGTTATGAACGCCGAGCTGCATTAGCCTGTCCGTGCTCGCCGTGATCGGAATACCCAGTACCTTCTTGACGCTTTTCCGCATCAACGTGTCAAGCTTGTCCCTTTCAGTCTTTGTCCACTGCAGGGCCGAGACCACATAGTTGATGTGGCTCATAAGAAAAGCGTGATGCACCCTAAGTAGGTTGTCCTCGCCTAGGCCCCCCTTCTTATTGGAGACTCTCATGATTAATCTGAGAATATTCTCGGTTTTGGCGGTCAGATGCGCAATGGTTTTGGCATTACAGCCCCTGGAATCGAGCAACAATCCTAGAACTCTAATCGAATTCACCCTGGGGATCTTCTGGCCGTCCCGCGTGTATACATCTATTGGGATTTGCTCGAGCGGCACGAGCCCCCGAACCCCCTGCCTTGCCGGTCTGTGTAACATGAGCTCTGACTTGGTCGGGGAGAGTTGGAGACCCGTGCCCTCCAGGAAGAACTCGGTCACGTCCAAGGCCTCCTGGAGTGCCTGTTCCACAGCCGCCTGCGAGCCTCCCGGACACCAGATCGTAATGTCATCGGCGTACAGCGCATGTCCCACGTTTGGGACGGCGGCCAGCCGCTTCGAGAGTCCGTGCATTGCAATGTTAAATAGGAGGGGGGAGATCACCGCCCCTTGTGGCGTGCCTCTGTTTCCTAGCGGGAATGGTTCTGATTTGGTCTGCCCCACCTTGACGACCGCCGTCCTGCCCCTCAGGAAGGACTCCACAAACGCGAAAAATCTACCTCCCAAGTTCAATGCCGAAATCTCATTTAATATGAAGTCGTGCGACACGGTGTCGAAGGCTTTGGACAAGTCTAGTGTAAGAATGCCCCTGACGTCTCTAGTCCTGTTGTCAATAACCTGTCTTTTTAGCAGTAGCATGACGTCCTGCGTGGAAAGAGATGGTCTAAACCCTACCATATTGTACGAGAACAACCCCTCCCGCTCTATGTGTTTTGAGATCCTGTTATGTATAACGTGTTCGGCAACCTTACCTAAACATGACGTTAGCGAAATGGGCCGGAGGTTGTCCAGGCTTGGGGGCTTTCCAGGCTTAGGAATCAGTACCACCGTCGCCTGCTTCCACGAGTCCGGAACACTACCTTGCTCCCATACCTTGTTGATTTCCTTTGTAATGGTGCTAATGGACCGGTCGTCCAGGTTCCTCAAAACCCGGTTGGTTAAGCCATCCGGCCCAGGGGCCGACCTACCATTGAGATTGTAGAGCACCTCCCTGATATCTGCCTCAGAAAACGGATCATCGAGCTTTGGGGCGTCCTCCCCCACGTATTGAGGGCATTCCCGTAGTTCATCCTTTCCTACCGGAAGATACTTTCTTGCCAGGTCTCGGAGAAGGGACGTATCGGAATGACCTTCCTGTTTTTGCTTATGCACAAGTCTATCTACGGAGAGTCTCTCATTACCCTTGGTCTGTTTATCATCGAGCAGGTGCTTAAGAAGGTTCCATTTTCCCCCCGTGCGCATTCGCCCGTCTGCTGCAGAGCAGGCTTCGTTCCATTGTTGCCTGTTGAGCTCCAGACAGTGTGCCTCTATACAGCGATTAAGCTCCGCGATCTTCGTTCTCAGCCTGCGGTTTAGCCTTTGCGTTTTCCACCTCTCCAGCACAGACCTCTTGGCCTCCAGGAGATGCGCCAGGCGTTCGTCCATCCTGGGGGTCTTAAGGTCCGTGGATATTTCCTTGGTGGCCCTTTCAACGTCTATCTTGACCTGCGCGAGTAGATCCTCCAGTGCACCGTACTCCGATGTTCCTGGCGAGACATTAACTCCATCAGCTGCCACAGTTTGGTCGATCACGGAACTTGCATTTCAGCGCATAACTGTTACAACACGGTTAGTGTAGGAGCGCATATTTTTTTTTTTTATGTAAGCCATGACCACAGGGGATCACCACTCGCTTCTGAGCAGGAACCCCGCGTGATGTGCTGGAATTTAACGTCACCTGCATTGACGACTATGTCCGCGTTGGTCAATAAACCATCCAATATATTCAGTTCTACGGACGCCGTAGGAAAGTTCTTGCGTGCTTTGCTTCTGTGTCTTATTC